>NW_020954600.1:16422718-16430218 GCF_900497805.2 Vombatus ursinus
TCACCAATAAGGAAACAGGCAAACTGAGGGTTTAAGTTTAAAATGAAATAAACATAAAGTGTCATTGAGTTAAAAGGTTGTTTTTATAAGCTTTTAGATTTCTTAATTTACTGCTTAAAAACAACAGAGATTTCATTTTTTAAATTGACCTTTATTGTTTTTAGAGTACCGAATCTTAGTTCTCAGTGCACTAGAGTAGTTATGGTCTAGAAGTAACCCATTTTCTGCATGGTCCTGAACATATATGGGTCTAAGATGATCTAAATACCAGAAAAGATGAAGATGAGAAGACATTGTTTGAAACTACAAATGGCCTATTAAAAATGTTAAATTGGCAAAATAAGAAATTATTACCACACCCTAAAGAAGTTTAACAAGAGTGAAGGATTTGATGAAATGAAGAGGCTTAAAGAGTCAGAAACTATTTCAGCCAACAAACTCTGGATCTCTTTGCCAAGTTGAGAGACATGGCAACGAAGGACAACATTGGTTTAGATGGAAACCATTGCACAGAAAGAAAGAAGAAAATGAATCATTATCACCTCCAAAGCAGTTGACAGGAAATGGATCTTCAAATAGTGTGGTTGGAGACATAAGTAAACCATATTATCTCAAGAGCATTGATAAGTGGAAGTGGGAGGACGATAACCTGCAGATGAAAATGGATTAGTGAGCATAACAAACATTGGCAAACTCTTTTATCATCAACAAGGGTGGAACCACCATCTTTGGATTCTAACAGATCCGTCTTTGATGTACTGCTACACTGGAAAAGTTGAAATGCTGCTTAAAAAAAAAGAAGACTGAGAAAAAAGAATAACTGAGTACACCAGACTGGGTACACATAAATGATTTTAATTTTTTCTGCCTGTCTCCAGGCGTGAAATTCTCTCCCTCCTCATTTCCCACTGGCCTCCTGGCTTCCCTAGTTTGCTTCAAGTCCCAGCTAAAATCCCTCCTTTTACAAGTAGCCTTTCCTGATTCCCCTTAATGCCAATGTCTTCCCTCTGTTTATTATCTCCATTTTACTCTGTGCATTTCTTGTTTGTACATAACTGTCTACATGTTGTATCCCACATTAGACTGTGAGCTTCTTGAGGGCAGGGACTATCTTTTGTCTTTCTTTGCATCCCTTAACACACACCCTGTCATATTGTAGGTACTTAATAAATGCTTATTAATAATAATAATAGTAGCTAATGTCTATATGGCATTCTGTACCAAGCACTGTGCTAGACACTTTATAATTATTATCTCATCTCATCTTAATTATTATCTCATCTGATCACCAACCCTGAGAGGTAGGTGCCATTATTACCCCCATTTCAGAGATGAGGAAACTGAGGCAAACATGGGTTCAGTGACTTGCCCAGGGTATACAGCTAGTCCACTTAGCTCTATCCCCTGAGCTGACCAGGAATCTGGAAGACCTGAGTTCAAATGTGGCCTCAGACACTTACTAGCTACCCCCAGGCAGGGCAATTATTGACTAATTTACAGGGGAGAGGATATGATTTTGAAAGAAATGAGGGGTATTTTCAACATATCTTAAAAAATGAAAGCTAATGAATGATTTTGAAAAAATCTTGGATGTCATTTTTTTTAGGCAATTGGGGTTAAATGACTTGCCCAGGGTCACATAGCTAGTAAGTATCAAGTGTTTGGCCTGAGGCCAGATTTGAACTCAGGTCCTCCTGACTTCAGGGCCAGTGCTCTAATCCACTGTGCCACCTAGCTGCCCCAAAAGATACAGAGAATTACATATCCTTTTTTGTTTTGTTTACTTTTTGCTAGGCAATGGGGTTAAGTGACTTGTCCAGGGTCATGCAGCTAGTAAGTGTCAAGTGTCTGAGGCTAGATTTGAACTCCGGTCCTCCTGACTCCAGGGCCGGTGCCCTATCCACTGCATCACCTGGCTGCCCCGGATGTCATTTTTAAAAAAGGCAATCAAGAGACCAACAACAGATCAACTTCTGGGAGCCAAGATGGCAGAGTGAGCAGCAATCACTGTAACTCTCCCATATTCCCAGACCTCCAGGCTTCAGCACAGCCTTTGTCAGACAGGTAGAGGCCAACCCTATGGGTGCCCAAGCAAACGAGCAGCAGCTAGCCAGCATGGCTCCATCACTCCCACCTCAGTGTAGCCCCAGACAAACCGGCAGCCTCCAGGGGCCAAACCACCATGAGCTTCAGTGTAGCCCTGAGGAAACACAGAAACACCCCAGTGGGCCTCAGTACACTTCAGCAGCACCACTAGGAACCCAACTCACTAGGTAAGCTGTCAGACTCCTATGGCTTCCAGCAGCGCCAGCCAATCCCCACCCAACCCCCTCAGTGTAGCACCAGACAGGAGTCTCCTGTGGGCCTCAGGGCAACATCAGTACAGCACTAGGTAAAAAGCAGCCCATGACACAAGAAGCCCGAGTCAGTGCCCTTCCCACCCTGGGAGCAGAGCTCAAATTTAAAAGAAAGGAAAAAGGCCAAAAAAAAAAAATAAGCAAAAAATAACAAAAAAAGAATCTGACCATAGAAAGTTATTATGGTGATGGGGAAGACCAAGACATAAACTCTGAAGAGAACAACAATGTCAAAACAGCTATGGGCAAAACCCCAAAGAAAAATGGGAAGTGGTCTCAAGCCCAGAAAGAATGCATGGAAAAGCTCAAAAAGGAGCTTAAAAATCATATAAGAGAGGCAAAAGAAAAAATGGGAAAAGAAATGATAGTGGTATAAGAAAAAGAGTCAACAGCTTGGAAAACTGCTTAAAATGTAGAATTGGCCAAAGGGAAAAGGAGATGTAAAAATCCACTGAAGAAAACAACTCTTTGAAGAGTACAACTAGCCAAATGGAAAAGAAATTACAAAAGGTAATTGAGGAAAACAACTCCTTAAAATTTAGAATATGGCAAGTGGAAGCTAATGACTACGATACATCATGAATCAATGAAATTCAAAAGAATGAAAAATGAGAGAAAATGGAAAATGCCTCTTGGGAAAAGCAGCTAACCTGGAAAATAGATCCAGGAGAGATAATATCAGAATCATTGGACCATCTGAAAGCCATAATCAAAAGGAGGACCTGGACAGCATCTTTCAGGAGATTATGAGGGAAAATTACTCTGGTATCATGGAACTGAAGAGTAAAATAGGCATTGAAAGAATCCACCAATCACCTCAGGAAAGAGATCCCTAAATAAAAACTCCAAGGAACATTATAGCCAAATTTCAGAATTATTGGTCAAGGAAAAAATACTACAAGTGGCCAGAAAGAAACAATTAAAATATTGGGGAGTCACAATCAGGATCACACAGGACTTGGCAGCTGTAACTTTAAAGGATCAGAGGTCATGGAACATGATATTCCAGAGGGCAAAGGAGCTAGGACTACAACCAAGAATCACTTACCTAGCAAAATTAAGCATAATACATAAAGGGAAAAAGTGGTTATTTAATGAAATAGAAGGATTTTAAGCCTTCCTAAGGAGAGGACCAGAACTAAACCCAAAATTTGAACTCCAATATTAAGATCCAAGAGAAGCATAAGCCCATTAAAAGAGAAAAAAAATAAGGGATTCAATAGAGCTAAACTGTTTACATTCCTACATGGGAAGATGATACTTATAACTCTTAAAAATCGTATCACTAACAGTACGGATAGAAGGAATAAACATAGACAGAGGGTACAGGTATAAGGCAAATTTAAAGGAATGACACAAAAAAATTAAGGGATGAGAAAAAGGAGTATAATAAGTACAGAAAGAAGGGAGAGGTAGAATGGGGTAAATTATTTGATATGAAGAGGTGAGAAAGATCTATTATAGTGGAGAGGAAGGTGGGAGGGTAGTCAATGAATATGTAGGCCACATCCTAACAATTTGCTATTGTTGAGTCATTTCAACCATGCACAACTCTCTTTGACCCTAATTGGACTTTTCTTGGCAAAGGTACTAACTGGTTTGCCATTTCCGTCTCCAGCTCATTATACAGATGAAGAAACTAAGACAAACAGGGTTAAGTGACTTGTCCAGGGTCACATAGCTAGTAAGTAATCTGAGGCTAGATTTGAACTCAGGTCCTCCTAATTTCAGGGTTAATGCTCTATCCACTGCTCCATCTAGCTGCTCCATCCTAACACATATGATTAGGGGTATATAAAAGCATTCTAAATGGGCTGATTCATGAGAGAGAGGGTTCCACATCACTCACAGCCTGCATTCTGCATTCTCTTATCAGGTATCATCCCATCTAGCTAGAAGATTCTGTGATTCTACAAAAATACCTTATAAATGTTAAAGTACTGTAAGCCATTATGATTATTGTTGGCTTGATTTGTATTGAAGAATTTTTCTGACTTATTTGTACAATGTTTTCCCATCATCCTAACAACAGATGTTGGTACATAAGCTACAACAATCTTCAGGCATTCTTTTTGCCAATAATCATAATAAGCATGACAACCTGAAATCACCGAATCTCCTATGAAATGTTCCTTTTTTGTCTGTGGGCATATTTCTAGCTCAATAGAACCTCCTACAGCTTGTAAACAACAGGCGTAGCCTTTGAATACCTCCACACCAAGATGAGCCTTTTAAAATGACTGTCTTACAAATGAATCATTTTAAAGGACACTATTTATTTAAAAACAAATCATAATTCTCAATTCCTACCAAATTTCTGATGAGAGTCCTACAGAAGTACCTACAGTGAAATGAGCACTTGTTATCACCATTATTTTCTTTAAGAAGAAAATCAGAAAGTACTGGATGTTTTCAGTGCCAAATATCACAAAATGAAATTGACTATACCTTTTTAAAAATAAAATTTTACATATTTATTTTGGTTTTATATCACATAAATTCCCTTATCTTTTTTTCGCCTCTCAGAGAGCAATCCCATACAACAAAGAATATTTTTTAGAGAAAAAAGAAAAGATAGAAAAAACAATCAGCAAAATCAATAAATACTTTAAAAAATCTGAAAATATACTTGATGTACCTCATCTATGGACCTCCCACCTCTGCAAAGAAATGTAAGGGAACATCTTCTTGGGCAGTACTTGTCTTTTTAAATTTAAACTTCATTTTCATTTCATTCATTTTCAGTTGTTTTGTGGTTGTTATTCTTTCTATTTACATTACTTTAGTCATTGTGTAAATGGTTTTCTTGCCTCCGTTTACTTCACTTTGCATCATGTTATGTAAGTCTTTCTCTGGTTCTCTATATCCATCATATACTGGTTGTTTATTGTAGCATCATAATATTCCATTTCATTGATGTACCACAATCTTTTTAGCAACTTTCCAGGAAATGAGCACAACTTTGCTTCCAATCATTTCTTACCACAAAAAAAGTCATGCTATAAATATTTTGGCATGTATGAGGACTTTTTCTTTATCAGTGACTTCCTTGGGAAATATGGCTGGTAGTAGAATCTCTGGGTCCAAGGGTATTGAAATTTTAGTCATTTTCTTTTTTTCTAATTAAAAATGATTAATTTGCAGCTCCACTAGGAATGCAATAGTGTGCCTCCCTTCCTACAACCTCTCCAACATTAATTATTTCCATATTATGTCATTTTTGCCAATTTACTATGTATGAGGTGAAATTGTAGGGTTGTTTTGATTTGCATGTCTCTTATCAGCAATTTGGAGCATCCTTTCAAATAGTTTTTAATAGTTTCTAATTATTCTTTTGAGAACTGGTTTATTTATGTCTTTTGACCATTTGGCTATTAAGAAATGGCTTATGATTTTATATGATGTTGTTTGGTTATTTCAGTTGTGTCCAACTCTTTATGACCCCTTTTGGGGTTTTCTTGGCAAATATAATGGGGTGGTTTGCCATTTCCTTCTCCAACTCATTTTATAGATGAGGAAACTGAGACAAACAGGATGAAGTGACTAGCCCAGGGTCACACAGCTAGTAAGTGTCTGAGGCCAGATTTGAACTCAGGAAGGTGAATCTTCCTGACTCCTAGCCCAGCGCTCTATCCACTGTGCCATCCATATCATATGCATGCATTTATGTATATATGTATGTGTATATGTATGTGTATATGCATATGTGCATACATGCATATATGTATATACACACATTATACGCACATGCTCTTGTGTATATGTATATATGTTATATGTTTTATACATATGTATATATGGTTATATACATAACCATAATATGGTTATATATATTTGTATATGCATATATATAGTATGTTAAAGATTGATCTATCTTAGATACCAAATATTTATCTGACAAATTTGGTATAAATATCCTCTCCCTTCCCCCATTTAACCACTTGAAATTCACTATCTTGATAGGAAATGACTGGTTACTAATATAGGCATCATTTCTGTATAAACCAAGGGAAGAGAGGCTATCTAAGAGTGTCTAGGAAGAGGATGTAGTCTTGAAATTCAATCAGAGTGGAGTGTTGTACTCGAGATCTATCTATCAAGTTTCCATCTATCTATCAATCTATCTTTCTATCTATCTGACACACTATGAATCTATACATGTAATACAAATATATACGTATGTGACCAAAAGCCATTTCTTAATAGACAAGTGGTCAAAAGATATGAATAAACACTTCTCAAAAAAATTGTAAACTATTAACCATATTAAAATATGCTCCAAATCATTAATGATAAGAGAAATTCAAATCAAATCAACCCTACTTTTTTTACTTCACACTCAGCAAATTGGCAAAGATGGCAAAAGATGTGAATAGTCAGCATTATATGTAGATCGGTGTTGTGGGAAGAAGGATTCACTAGTGTATTCTTGATGAAGCTATGGATATAACTGTTTTGGAAGGCGACTTGGAATTAGGCAAATAAAATAACTAATATATAAACATGAAATATATATTTATAGATATAATATAAATTTGTGAAATATAAAAATATACATTGACATATATGTATGTATGTTTATATATACAGGTTGTCCAGAAGTCTTAGTGCCATTTTAAACTTTAATAGATTTTTTTTTTGTCCTTTTTTTGTTTTTGTTTTTGGTGAGGCAATTGGGGTTAAGTGACTTGCTCAGGGTCACACAGCTAGTGAGTGTTATGTCTCTGAGGCTGGATTTGAACTCAGGACCTCCTGACTCCAGCGCCAGTGCTCTATCCACTGCGCCACCTAGCTGCCCCTTAAACTTTAGTAGATTAAAAAATTTTATCATTTAAGGCTGCACTAAGACTTTTGGGACATAGTGTATGTGATGTGATATGTGTGTGTTAATTGTCTATACACCTTAGATATCAAATTGTGTAGTCTTAAAAATCTAATCAGAAAGGAGGAATGGTGTGCCAAAACACCACACAGGTACTGAGGAGTAAAATCAAGATTTGAAACCAGGACATTTGATTGTGATGTAGTCCTTTCTATGATTATTAACTGCAGGGCTGAATATCTACATTTCTATATCCACAACTGCAGAGTCTGTTTGTATATATGTGGACAAAAAAAAACTAAGGACATCCCTATAGTGTAT
>NW_020954600.1:16431816-16506710 GCF_900497805.2 Vombatus ursinus
AGAAACACTAAGGGTTTGCCATTTTGTGTTTGTGTGTGTGTGTGTGTTCGTGTGTGTATGTGTGTGTGTGTGTGTGTTTCCCCACACTCAACCTTCTACACCAATAAAAATAGCAATAATATGCTTTGCTCCAGGGGTAACCATCAGTATTTAAATAATATGATTGCCTCTTTGTTGATTTTTGTCATTTCTGGATACAATCCGTACTTGGTATTTTTACCAATGATACAAAATTAAATCATCTGGAATAAGATGTTTTTAGTGGTATTTAAGTCTGTATTCCTCACCTGCTCAACCAGTGTCCTTCATGGAAAACCAGGCTATTGTCATTCCTAGATATGGCTCTCTTTGGATTTTCAAGTAGCACCTGCTGGTGACACCAAGTATTGACATTCCTGAAGGTATTTCTGTAGTACTCTATCAGAAGTTTGGTAGGAACACAGCATTCTGATTTTCTTTTAAAAATCAGTTGTACCCTTTAAAATCACTCTTTTTTTTGAATGGAGAAAATTTAGAACAAGAAATTTACAGTGATTACAGTTTGATTCTGGTACTTTGCCTGGTGTTAGAGAAAACATCTCTAATCCCTGCCAGAACTCTTATTAATACCAACTGATAGAGTACTGAAATGTTGCCTATTATGGTTTATAAAACCATTAAAATGCGTTTAAAAAGCTTATTAGAAACACAGTTGATTTCAGGACAATTGATGAAAGAACTTGCTAAAGTATCAGTAGGAGCTAAAAATTCTCAGTTTTTGCATATGGAATGTACCATTGGAAAAGCAAAAATGATCAGGAGGAAATCTTTGAACATTTTTTACAAAGGATCTCTGCTTTCTGCAAATCTTTTGGTGAAATGTATAACATGAATACCCAATGTTGTTTAAAAAAAACCTTTGAACATACATAAGTACAATGAAATCAAAAGATAGTCAATTTTAGCGACCCTGTGATACAGAGTGTTCATAATATCAACTACTTAATTTAATAAAAGGTTAACTTACATCGGAATGGTGAATAAGTTTTTATATTATGAAAAGTCTGCAAATATTATGGAAGCAGAAGCCACAGTAAAATTAATCACTGAAGTGTTGCCACGTTAAAGTCACCAGAAATTAATGAATCTCAAATAAAATTGTATTATTATGGCTGTCAACTGAAATAGTGTTAGGGATAATTATCCAGGCATATGGGTACATAGTATAAGATATACTAATGCTATGCAATGGACTAGGGGACATGGGATTTCTTGGTATATCTGAGGTATTTACCAACTGGTATATATCAGAGATATACCAATACTATGCAATGGGGCATGAGACACAGAATTTCTCATACAATAGCATGCCATTTATGCAGCTAATCCACCCACTTTTTAGCTGGCAGCCCCTACCACTTTGTATTTCCAAGCAAGATAAATTGCCCCTCCCCCACAATTCATCTGTCAAGTTACATGGTATTTCCTATTAGGAGAGAGGAGGAAATTCCTTCCTGACCCTTGCAAATGATCATTTTCTTTCTTGAAGCATGAGATTTGATTGCCCTTACAATCTTGGCTCACACTCGCTGCTTGCATTGTGAATGACAGTGTGTTTCCCAGTCACAGTATTTGACTCCCTGACCTCCTGCAGAAATGAATTCCACACACCGATTATGTTCTGGAAGATGGAAAATATGAGCTCTTTGATGCTAGATGGTACAAGCAATACTGGCTGGAAACACTCCTGCCCTGAGTTTTCTGCAAAGGCAAATTTTCTCTAGGCCATAGAGGAGAGAGATATCCTGGTACTTTCCAGGGAGCATGTACCTTGTCATTTGGAAGCTCTAAGTGGATAGAAGTAAAGCTTTGTGTTAGACATTAGTCTGGGAGGGAAAGGAAGAACATTTTGTGTTGATTTGAATAATGGAAAAACACCTCATTACTTCAAAATTTTCAGATGCTTTGGTCAGAGGTTGGCCTGAGGTTTACCTTTTTATATGCTTAATTTGCATTATTTGGAAAGAAAACCAAAATGGTTCTTTTCCTTGTTATCCACCTCTGCTCCCAGGCCATCAGCCCTGTTTCGGCTTCGCTTTCTTCCCTTCACAGTCATGACTATGGCTAACTAGTCCAACCCCCTTCTTCGCTGCTTCTCCCCAGCTGATGAGTATTTCCAGGGGGTCCCTGGCACAAAGAACCTCTGCTCTTTGGAGAATCTTTCAACCTGTTGGAAGTCTTCTAATTCTTTGAATATCTGGGCTATTCTTCATGTACTATGTTGGCTGCCTTTCCTTTGATGTTCATTCTCAAGATAATTAGCCCACTTATCCATCCTCAATTTTATCTTTTATATAAACACCAGCTATTACTGTTATTCTTATAATCATTATTTTTACACAACTGCTCCTGTACTATCTATTGTTGCTAACATATAGCAGCCTACTTATGACCACTGTGAAACTCTCCTTTTCCCTTTCGGTGGTTTGAAGTTTTAATTAACCTGAGATTGTAGTGTTTCTTAATTGACAGTCATGGGAGAATCATGGTGTTAGAGGGACAAGATTTTGTTTGTTTGTTTTGCTTTTAAGCAGGAAGCAGTTTGAATCCTCTCCAACATTAGCTAGGCTAATCCTTGGACTACAAATCAATATGGCCCATTTTCAGGCCTACAATTACCCCTTTTTTTACTTAGTGAGATTTGTCAGGGTTTGTGTTCCTCTGGTTTAGCTTTTGGGAATGAAAGGTTACCTCTATGCGATGATGTATCATCAAACTAGGACTTCAGTTCAGATAAATCTTAAAGCATCATATAAATGTGGCTTGTCATCCTTCAGGAATAGAAGAGTAATTTAGAATAAATTTTTGTTTGAGGTTGAGAGCCTTCCAGTACATCAGAGATACCTAAGTCCTTCAGGCTGTATTGGAGTTTAATGTATTAAGTAGATTCCAGACATTGAGAAGAAAATAGATAACTCATATATGTGACTTTGGTTAAGTTGCTTAATTTTCTATGTCTCAGTTCCCTTATTTGTAAAATGATGGAATTGGATTACATAACCTTTGAGGTCCCTTCCAGCTCTAAATATGCGATGTTATGAGCCTAAGTATAGCTCACAAGATATGTTCAAGAGTCTGGATTCTTCTTAATTAAATTATTTTATTTTGGTTATTTGTCTTTTATGCAATGATTATAGATCCATCAATAAGCATATATCAAACACCTATGTTGTACTAGGTCCTGAGGATACAAATATATAAATGAAACTATCCCTGCCCTTCAGGGGTTTCCCTTCTATTGAGGGAGACAGTATGTAGGTAACTATGAAATATATGCATAATAAATACAAGATAATTTGGGGGAAGAAAGCACTAGCAGTTTAAGGAATAATGAAAGGCTTCACATAAAAGATGGTGCTTGAAGGGAGTCATGAAGAAAAGCAGAGATTCTCAGTGGGCAAAGGTGGGTAAGAAATGCATTCCAGAAATGGAACACAGTTATTTATTTTTTTAATAAAGAGTGTTTTGTATAAAAGGCAGTTCTTGAGAGCTTCAGTTGTCTGTGGCGATAAAGACTGGGCTTCTTGTCAACGCTACTAAGCAGGCATCTACTGGTGGCTATTTCAAAGTGCAGCAGAAACACTTGAAATCATGCCTTCTTAAGGAATTCAGTTCATATATTAAATTACAGGCTTGTTAGCTTATTGTTCCACCATTACCTAGGGGAAATCACTCTAAAATGTTATTATTATTACTGCTGATAGAAGACAATGAAGATTCTGACAGACTGCCATTGCTTTAACTGCTTTAATTCTAAAACTTACTTCTTATATCTGCTTCTGAGTGCCCACCCTGGCTTCCCTTTCTACATTCCCCTTATATCTTTCTCTGCTGTTTTCCACTCTCCTCTTCTTTCTCTCTTCATTCTCTTTTCCTTCTATCTTCTCCCTTTTTTATGTTTCTAATCTCTTATGTAGAAAGCTGGTATGGAAATATGAACAAAGTTGGGCTGTATTTAAAACTCAGAGCCAGTAGTCATAACTTGTGAGAATATTCCACTGCTAGCACTACTATAGAGATCAAATAACAGCGCACTTCTATAAATGTAATTCTAAAATGTTTTCTACATTTAGCTTATTGTTGTTTTCATTCAATTGTTTCTGTAGTATCTGACTCTTCTTGACCCCTTTTGGGGTTTTGTTGGCAAAGATACTGGAGTGGTTTGCCATTTCCTTCTCCAGCTCATTTTACAGTTAAGGAAACTGAGGCAAACAGGATTTAGTCACTTACCCAGGGTCATCTAGCTAGTAAGTGTCTGAGGCCACATTTGAATTCAGGTCTTCCTGAACAACAGGCCTGTTGCTCTATCCACTGTGCAACCTAGCTGCCCTATATTTAGCTTTTAGGATTTCTTTTTTTTTTCTTCCAAAATAATACTTTGTTTTCTTGGCTTTGAAAAGTAGGTAATATTTCATATATAAAAATGATATTACTGCAGACCATCAGTTGGACCTACATGATAATTTTTTAATAGTAGTAGTGCATGCACATTATCCCCTCATGATCAAATGTATTTCCAATGGATCTGTGATTCTGTCAATGTTAGTATTGTATGCCCTCCAACAATGCAGATCACAAACCATCTATGTCTGCTTACCCTGTGTGACTCTGCTCCATGTTTTCACATCAGTTGTCCACAAGAGGTCTACCTATTATACCCATCTTCCTTCCTTTTTCTTGCCATCATGAGTATGCCATTGGAACATGAAGATTGTCCGTTGGTTATATAGCTTACTCTGGCCATATAACCAGTCGTCTTATGTTTCAATCTACGCTTTTTAGATGATTCCTTCATCCAACTTCTCTATAATTTCATGTTTGTTATGTCATGTGTTACTCATGCCCATGATGAACCTCTCCATTGCCCAATTCTTCAAAGACTGTAAAGTTCCATGACTCTGAACCATGTAAGACCACCAAAGAATATTGGTGTTAAAGAGATGGGTCTTTGTTATAGGGAGAAGCTTGAGTCCATTAAAAGAACCTTGAAATTCCCCAAAGCTAGTTCAATTTATTCTTCTTCTGTTCAATTCTAGACCCAACTTATTGTCTAATTGCATTGTATTTTTAAGACACAGGTATTGATGGACAATTTAGATTGTTCTTCAATTGCATATCAGAGTCTGGGGAAAAGAAATATTCTTTATTCCCTAAGTTATTCCTATGTGGATAAGTAGGTCAGATTCAGTGGTTTATGGAGGAAGCTCTGCAAGAATCTGGGGATTGATGCAAAAATCAAAATGGTACCTGCAAAAAGGATCACCTGGAAAACCTCAGCATCTCTAGGGAACCTCTCTTTGACTTGGACTCTGCCCTGTATCTTCTCCATGAAAGAGTTGAACACCTTGGTGAGCACAGTTCTTTACATTTTATTCCTCACTTTTATGGGTCACTGAATAACACTATCTGTATTGTTATATCTTCCAAAGAATCTTGTATAATTTTGACAGATGCATGGGAGGCATCTTATTGGATAAGGGGATTTAAAAATGCATTTTATTCTACCCAGTCTCTTGCTTTTTTAAATAGTTATCACTCTTCTGATTGGTGACCTTCCCTGCAGGGCCTGTTATTTTAGGCAGCCATGTTTCACCTCACTCCTCACTCCCCAAGGCCATCTTCTCAACAGTTGGCTTAGCCCTAGGCAGAGACTATACCCTGGGTGTTTTAACTCTTTTGTCTCTGGAGCTTGTATGTGAGGGTCCTTCTATCCCGTTCATACCAGTATTTGGTCATGGAACAACATCATGGAACAGTATGCCGATTAATCAAAATATTGAATTTTTAAAGGTTATGGTAACTTTGGCATATTGTACTGGTTTGTAAAATTCTTGAGGACAGGGACTCCTTTTTATTCCCAGAATCTAGTGTAGTACTGCGATATGATATTAATTGAATTGAGTTGACTACCAAGAGGATGAAGAAGGAGTACAAGTCCTGTGAAAGACCCTGTATCTGCTCTCTAAGGAGAAGCCATCACAAGATGGCTGAACCTTTCTGGTGACTGGCTTTTTCTTTATCTTGGTTTTTTTTTTTTTTAATTTTTTGTCCATTACTATACATGAAATGGATAAAACCACAAAATGGCCACTTAAATATTTGTCAGATTGAATTGAATTAAATCTTATGATAGTTGAGTAAATATTCAATGAGTTCTTATGTGAAATAATAAATTAAACTCTAATAATTGCATTAATTTTTAATGTTGAAGGAAGCTGAAATTTTCAAAAATATTTTCACATTTCTTATTAACCACATAAAATGATAAAAGAGGAAGGAATTCTATTCTGACAACAAGTCTTGAACCTTTCAACTTGATGTCACAAATTATCTACGAGAGAGTAATTTTTAGTAAGAAGAAAGATGACTTGAGAAATTATCCTATGCTCGTTGCCTGACTTTTAGAAGTTCAAAGAATCAACCTTAACATTTATGGTCAGAGCAGATAACATTTCTTTGAAGTTTTGACCTTTTCATTATGGTGGCTGGTGGATGTTGATCTTTTTAAACTGTGGCATTAAGTTGGGTTCTATCTCAAATCACAATGGGGGCAAAAACACCAGACCTATTGAATTTAAAGTGATGCATATTCATTCATTCAGCAAATATTTATTAACTGCCTGCTAATTATAAACTCTGTTCAAGACCCGTCTCTGGCTACAAAGTATTTGAGTTCCTAAAATTCAGCCCTTTTCCTGGCCATCCACAGTCCTCAATGTGGCCCTCATGATAGCATGATTTTACGGGGGCTCTTCCAACAGCCTCTCCTCTTTTCCCATACATAAATGGCAGCCAGCAATGGCTAGAAACAAAAGGCCCTCTCCCAGTCCTTGAATACAGTGACATTCATTCGGAGAGAAGCAGGGGCAGCTTTTTGAAAGCCGACTTCTTCAGCCTAACAATAACACACAATGAGTTATTGACTTGTTTATATATGGAATTCTTTTCAGTAACTAACTTTGACTCCCACAGTCTGGACAAATGATTGATTTCGTTGTTAGAAAAAGAGAAAGCTCTCTCACTCAACTCTGTAGTGCAAACTACTTTTCCCCATTTGTTCCCGCACTGAATAGGACCTTATTAAAATGCACTTTCCAAAAAATACCTGCAGCTGGCCTTTATAACCATGTTTTGTATATATAAATAAGTAATTTGTCCCAGTCTTTTGTATATTAACAGACCATTGGAGAATCTTGTCAATATATATGAAGGCCGATTGTCATGTTGCTTATGTTAAACTGTATTGCTTATATTGATCTACGTGTAAAACACAAATCACTTAATTTATTAAGAGTTCAACAATGATTGGCTCAAACTATTAGTATATATGTATACACATACATATGTATATCTATGGATATGGATATACATATGAAGTCTCCTGCACCATGTTGGTATATATGAATCAGATATCATATTGGTATTTTTGAACAATGTATAAAATGACATATTTCATATTTGAAGCATTTGGTTTTTATCATTGATACAGCTAAAGAAATGCAAATATAGAGACACAAATACAGAATAGAAAAAGTAAAATCTTAAGTGAGTTAATACACTTAGAAAAACCCTGACACGTCTTGGCTGTAATTATATGGCACAAAGATAACTGAAATCCCTAGTTTGCCCAAATTAACATGCTTTTCCTATGGATGTTGGCATTAGTATTAAGTCTTGAGTAAACACTCAGTGCTCATTTTTTTCTTTCATACAGGTTCTACCTAGCTCAGTCTCATTTCCATAGTTCTTTCCACAATCACTTTAAAATCTTTTTTTAGTTAAAAAAGTCTGCTAATTTACTTTTTTTTTAAAAAAAAGATAAAATATGAATGACATGAAGAATATAGGGTTGGATGGCTCTCTGACTTTATTTTTCCATGACACAGCTGAAAGATATATTCTATTACCTCTTCCCTAGAGTGACCATGACTTAGCTTTCTGGTGGCTGTAAGATAAATGTTAAATTTTAGTCACAAGTGGCCCCATGTGCTATATCACTGACCTTGGGTTTTTGTTATTCTGTGTCCCAAGGATTAGAAGAGGGTATGGATCCCTATAATCCTCACGGTCATATTTTTATTCCAAATATGTGTGGCTTGGTGGTAACAACTTGTAATAACACCTGTACTAAAACTTGCTGCCTTAAAATCTTTGCTTTATTCTCCCCCCCCCCCCCAAAAAAACCCCATTAAAAAAAAGACTTACTCCCATGTGGTCTGGAGGCATAATTATTTCTCTCTCTTTTGCCTATACACACCTCTTCTCTTAATGTATTTTGGTTTATTTTTTTTTTACATGGCATAATTTTTGTTTCTTTGATTTCTTCTTCTATCCTTGGACAGTTTTGGATACTTTTGATTACTTCTATTTTTTGCAGTAATTCCTCCTTTCTTGTACCTACCACTTCCTTTCATTGATTTTTGTCTTTGTGCTTTCTCTCTTTTTATTTACCCTGTTTCCTAGTTTGCTTTGGTTTCCCCTTTTCCCACTTTTGTTTCTCTCATTTATATCCAATTTTATTATAAAGGACTTTGGACTGTTTGGAAGAAAACATATTTACTCACCTTTCAACTTAACCATGACCTCCTTATGTTTTGACTTAAGGAATTTTTGAATTTCAGCTGCAGGGAAATTACAAATTGACTCTTCACATTTATTTCCCTATGTTTTGACATAGAATCTTTGACTTTTTAAGTTAGAATTGACCGACCTTAGAGCTCATTCAATCCAACCCTTTCATTTTGTAAGTGAGGACACTTAGGACTGGGGTAAGGAAATGAATTACCCAAGGTCACATAGTTGACTAGTTGCAGAGCTAGAACTAATTACAATAATAGCTATTTACACAGTGCCTTCACATTTGCAAAGCTCTGTATGTGTAATCTGATTTGATCTTCACAACAATTCTGGGAGGTGAGATGCTATTGTTTCCCCAGATGGGGATGATGTTTATGGATGGTGAGATTGACACAGAGAGGAACACATGGAAAGTAAGTATATGAAGCAGAATCTGAACTGGGGTCTTCATGATTCCAAGTCCGGTGCCCTTATTCACTGTGCCACCTAGGTGCTCAGGTCCCTGATTCATGGTCCAATTCTCTTGCCTATACACCAGGATCTTCAATGTGAACATGTTGTCTAACCTTCTGAAAGGGCACAATATGCGTGATTGGCGATTTGGGAGTAGAGCAGATGATAGAGCTATAAGGGCAGAGTTTGATAATGAAAAATTTACCAGTCATTTCTTTAAAAAAATTGGTGAGTACTGCCCCTTTTGAAAATGGAATTGATCTCCAGATATTCAATCCTAAGAAAACAATTTTACAGAATGGATGAATGGGGCAAACTAGGAGGCTCTTGTTTCATCTCAAACAATAGGATGCCCTAGGCTTAAGTGACAGGAGAATGGATCCCTAAAGGGAAAAATGGCATGCCAATTGTTATCCTATCTGCACACTGGAAGGAGATGCTACTAACACTGTAGAATATTAATTCCTTGAAGTAAAAATATACTCTCTTAATTTGACTTTTTGTTTTCGACCATTTTCATTTTGCTTGTGCTTAATTTTATTGGAATATGTCTGTGTTGGAATGCTGCACCTTGTATCTCTGTTTCCAAAAGTTTAGAGTATTTGCACACACACATATTTGTAATTCTTCAAGCGTGTCACACATTTACTCTTTCTATAGGGCTCTTGGCACATGTACATGTATGTACCCTGTACACTGGTCGATTAAATCTAACTCCCCTTCCTCTCACCCGCTGTCCAGGCGTATGTCTATGGTGAAAGGCATCCTCCAAATGTGGCCTTGCTGACATGTTTGGGGCTTCGCCTGCTTTGAAAGAGAAGTATTAGCCTGGAGGTGGTTTTTCCTGTGGGGCTTTCAGAGGTAAGGAAGAAATCCTCACCTTTTCAAGTGCTTTTTGGCAGCAGGTTCTGAATGGTCATTCAGTGGGAGATCTTATTAGGACTTGCCTTACCTGCTGAGCCACTAAAGCATTTTGCAGCTCAGATTTTTTTCAAAATCGAGTTCCGTCTACTCGTGCTGGATGTTTTTGAGCTGAAAAGTTGATTCTTTTTAACAATGAATGAAGGAGTGATGATTTACAATATCCCCTGATCACAATGATTTTCTTATAATGCTGGTGTTTGTTCTTAAGTAACCTGAAGGGATCTCTGAAGAGGTCAGTTGGGAACAGGAATGTTGTGCCACAGCTTAGATCCATTTCCTCATGTGGAAAGTGCATTGGACTCTTTTACCCTCTATTTTAATAAATCCTTCATTTTTGACAGTGTATATTTTTAATAATTATAATATCTTTCAATTCACCATTAATTAAAAGTATGGTGTTAATAATAGGTATTAATAGCTCAAATTTATATAGAATTTTGATGTTTAAAAAATGCTTTCCTTTTCATCATCCTGGTGAGAGGTAGCATAAGCACTGTTACTCCCATTTGACAGACAAGAATACTGAAACTCAGAGTGATTAAGTGACTTGCTGAGGGTCTTATGGCTTTTAAGCATCTGCGCCTACATTCAAACCTGCATCTCTGAAGACTCGATTTTTCTACTGCACTCTGACACTATAAATATTTCTCTCATGATATTTTGCAACCTTCTCATTTAAAATGGATATAGCAGGGGGCAGTTAGGTGGTGCAGTGGATAGTGCACCCCTGAAGTCAGGAGGACCTGAGTTCAAATACAACCTCACACCAAATACTTGACACTTACTGGCTCTGTGACCCTGGGCAAGTCACTTAACCCCAATTACCTAAAAATTAAAAAAAAAAAGAATAAAATGGATATTGCAACAGTGAATTCAAAAGTTAAATTACATTTCTCTTGAGTATATGCATGACCCAAAAAATGCCATCTATGTTCTTAGAATACATTTCCCTGTCAGACATACGCGGATCCTTATTAAAAGAGGACAGGTGTTAAAGGGAATAAGCTGATCCAAAAGCCACATACTTGACTAGGCATAAAATTAATGTTTACTTTTTCCTTAATAGTATTATCATTGGCTTCTCACTTTTGTTGTTGTTGAAGTCATTTTTCAGTCATGTCTGACTCTCTGTGATCCTGTATGGGGATTTCTTGGCAGAGGTACTGGAGTGGTTTGCCATTTCCTTCTATAGTTCATTTTACTGATGAGAAAACTGAGGCAAACAGGGTTAAGTGACTGGCCAAGGGTCACACAGCTAGTAAGTGGTTGAGGCCAAATTTGAGCTCAGGAAGATGAGTCTTCTTGATTTCAGGCCCAGCACTCTATCCACTTTACCACTTAGCTGCCCTTCCCTTTTATCTTCTATTAAATCAATGTCTTGTTTGTTTGGGAATGGATATCTGTTCTAAAATGGGGGAATGTCTCCATTTTAAGATTTACTCCACTGAATCATGGAATCAAATATCGGAAATAATAGAACTAGAAGGACCCTGAGATATTCTATCCCAGCCCCCTATTTTATAGTTGAGTAAACAGATACCTAAAGAGATTAAGTGATTTGACCGCAATTTGACCACAAAGTGATTTGACCACAATCACACAACATATTTCAGATTTGGAATTTGAAGTCAGGTTTCCTGGCTCCAAGTCTAGTATTTTTGTTCTGCAAGAGAGAGCTGTCCTTGAACTTAGAGATGTATCAATTAAGAATAGATATGAAATGTCACAATCAGATCATACGAGAATATTTGGGTTACAATTTGTAAGCCCCTTCCTTTGTATTTTGTAAGTAACGCACTAATAATATGTAAATAATAATGTAAATTTTGTACTTAAATGTAAATATTGACTGTCTCTGAAACTTCAAATAAATTGCATTTTTCATTTTTTTTGTATGTAAAACTTAATTAAGAAGCTATTGTGGGGGCAGCTAGGTGGCACAATGAATAGAGAACCAGCCCTGGAGTCAGGAGTTCCTGAGTTCAAATTTGGTCCCGATACTTGACACTTACTAGCTGTGTGACCCTGGGCAAGTCACTTAACCCCCATTGCCTTACCCTACCCCCTAAAAAAGATGCTGTTGGGGGGGGACAGATAGCCCTTTCTTAAATTATATCAATTTTATTTTAGCAAAATGATTCTTTAAAAATACTTGGTGAAAGATATGTCACATCTCTACAGTGATGGAGCTATGCATTCTAACAAAGCCAAGTCATCACAAAGAAATTTAATTTCAAATATTTGAACATTTGAAAGATTTTCTGGAGCTGATGCTTTTCTCATTTACTTTAAATAAAATTCATCCATTTTCAAGTAAGTGCTGAAAAAACCTATAAAGAGCTATAGAAATATGAACTATTACTATTGATGTTAATATTTTCTTTTAAGGTCTGTTTTATGGGTTGTAAGGCCAAAAAGTTCATCCCTAAGGAGCCAACCTGCTGGTGGTAAACTTTTCCATTCTAAGACTGGTCCTTGGATAGAAGATGTAGGAAGTCCTTCATATAGATTGTACTTGAAGCTTTCCCAGCATGGGTAGAACCTGCTATTATTGTCCTGGCTTTCAAGAACTTAGGAACCTTATTATGTAATGACCTTAACATTAGCCATAATAACATAGTCATGAGAGCCTCTTACAACTTTTTTTCTTTCTTCTAAAAACATAATTTTTCCAAGTGTACTTCTTCTTAGATGGTCAGAAGGAAAAAAATTTTAGATACAACTATTCTCTTATGAACAATGGAGTTACTACCCAAAATGAAAGATGAAATAAGGAGTTTCCTTTGCAAGATCTGTTATAAATCAATGTACATATCTTTCCTCTCCATCAGCCTCACCATTTTTGGGGAAGACATGTTTTACTTTGGGTCCATTATTTTCTGTATTCTAGAATCAGATATGAAATGAATTTTACAGATACAAACTATTTGAACATTCCTCAAGCACTAGCTAAAGTAAATTATATTATAGTTTTCCAGAATATATTTTTGAGCTTTTTATTTCCAAGTTCTGGAAATTAATAGATCATATCATATAATATGAAGATAAGAATCATACACAATAAAGCTGTACGGAAAAGTTGGAAAAAACATATATTTGAACTTTGGTGCATACTAAGTTTTATTTTCTTTCTGATTTTATAAGAATTTTTGAAGAGAAATGTTAACAAAGTTTTTTTTTTCTTCTCAGGGAAAAACTATAGTTTATAAATGTCAAGACATAGGGAGCTCTAATCATAAGATCTTGCAGGAAATATTGTAATGAAGACCTATTAAATCAAGACTTCTTCTTACAAAGGCTCATGCTGTGAAGTTGACAGCATATTCCATAAATGAAATAATAATACAAAATTGGTGTTAGGTAAAAGTGGAACATGATTTTCATGTAGATTCTTGGAATGCAAAAAATGTTAATCTTTCAAGAGCAAAAAGCACATGAATTTGCTAATTTTAGAGCAGTGGTGTCAGTAAACTAAAATCTATAATAAGCTATTTCAGGCTTAAGGTATAGTGTGTATGTTTTAAAATTTCTTATATAATAAGATTTGGCATGTATAGTAAATAGCCTAATTTAGGTGTTGGTTACTTTCTGACTATTAAAAAAAAACCTCACCACTATTCACTGTCTAATTTGTTTTTTCAATTTTCAACCCCTATTCCACAAAGTATTTGTAACAGTTCTTTTTGTTGTGGCAAAGAACTGGAAAACTAAGGGGATATCCATCAATTGGGGAATGGTTGAGTCAATGGTCATCTATGAATGTAGTGGAATATTATTTTACTCTAAGAAAGAATGAAATGGATAATTTCAGAGAAACCTGGGAAGACTTGTTTGAACTGATGGAGGAAAGTGAGCAGAATCAGAACAATTTATATAACAGTGTGGTTCATTTGGGGGCCTGTTTCCATGTACACACTCTTGCTAGTCTACAGTGATGGATTCTGAGACCCACAGTAGAAATTACAATTACATTGGGGACAGTAAATTATATTTGGATTTAAAGACTATATTCCAACTATTGATTATTTATAATCTCAAGAGATGTTATTATAGTAACACCACATTTTCCCCTTGAATCACAGCTCTGTACCTAGCTCATGCTAAACACTAAATAAATGTTTGTTAAATTTGAGTTTGTCTTTGTTTAATAATGATTGTAATTAAATTAGCACATTGTAACCTTCAGTTTTTGAAGTATATCCTCAAATGTGACAATAATAGTAATAAATTATGTAAATGTAAATTATGCTTCTGGCTAATCCAGTGAAGTCACAATGAATTGGAAGCATTAATAAGTTATAATATTGGGTGGTTATCCCTAGATTTTAAAGGGCTCATTTCTACTGTAAAGAATGTTCAGTCAGATCATTTGTGTTTCATTATATTTAACAGTAAGTTTAAAAGTGAAAAATTAGTCACATTCTAAAAAGTGAAATTTTGAACTTTAAAAATGCAAGTCACCCTAGATTAATTAGAGTAATTAGAAATTGGTGCTTATCATAGTAATATTAATCATTGTAAATTAATACAAATGAAAGATGAAAAACCATCTTACTACAGAAATTGAATTATAATTCCACATTCACTGTTTTGCCCTTTTGAAACTTTATACCTTACTCTGCATTGAACCCTGCCCTTTACAAACCTGAATATATTCTATTTTAATACCAAAATATCTCTAAAATTTAGATTTTTGCAGAATCAAAAATTTGAATGTTCACAAGTACATGTTGTATTGCTCAGTTGTTTCAGTCATGTCCAACTCTTTGTGACCCCACTGGGAGGTACTGGAGTGGTTTGCCATTTCCTTTTCCAGTCCATTTTACAGATAAGGAAACTGACGCAGACAGGGTGAAGTGACTTGCCCAGGGTCACGCAGCTGGTAAGTGTCTGAGGCCAGATTTGAACTCAAAGATGAGTCTTCTTGAATCCAGGCCTGGTACTGTATCCACTGCCCTGCCTAGTGGCCCATATATGTGTACACATATACACATGGACTTGCGCTTATGTATTCTGGGATATATGTATATATATATATATATATATATATATACACACACACATATGTGTGTGTGTGTATATGTTCTAAGAGTAAGTATGGCATACATATGCCATACTTACTCTTAGAATATTGACATATTATATAGGGAAAGTGCTATATTCTGTAAATTTGAGAGTGTAGTCATCAAATCTGTGCTCATGACCCTCTCTGTGCCATGCCCAGGTTGAGCCTTTTGGAGCGGACCCTCAGACCTGAATGTCTCACAAGTGAGCTGGGACACTGACTTGCTTAGGGGCTTAGCATGATCAATCAGCCCTTCCCATTCAGATGCTGTTGCCTAGACTGGTCTACATGACTGAAGGGATCCGGAAGTAGTCCTTGGATCTGCTATCTACTTTTCAGACCACTTCTATGAAGAATAAGATTGATTACCTCATTCTGTTCTCATGACCTGTTAGGGTAGTTGGGAAACTAGCAAGGGACATTACAAAAGAAAGTAATGAGACTGATGTCTTAATGTACACGCTAGAGCTTTCAAGTCAACAAGCATTTATTAAGTGCCTCCAAGGTGCCACGAACTGAGTTAGAAGAACTTATGGGTCTTATTGAAATTGTCCCTTTCTTTCCAAATTTAAGATTCTCTATAGTTATTCTAGTGGTAATATCATTGTTTAGAACATTTCTCGACCTCTTCTTTTATAAGGACCTTCAGAGGCACGTGTGGAAATGAGTAGTTTTTTTTTTTGCTCTATACAGAGTGATCCAAAAGTCTTAATGCAGTTTTAAACTTTTATAGTTCAATCAAGTGTATTTAAGCTATTAAAGCTTAAGACTGTACTAAGACTTTTGGAACACTCAGTATTCATTACATATTTTTGATCAAAAATGGTAAGATCTGATTTGATTACCTACCACCAGAGACATGTCTCTGAATGATGTTTAGCCAAAAAAAAAAATTCCTCCTTGAAAGAACAAAAAAGACATGCCATCATTTAACACATCCAAAGGAATATACCAAATGTTTTAAGAGAACTTACAAAAGAGGAGATAAAAAATTCTCTGAGAAGTAGCAACATCTCTTGAATAAGTGTGCAGTCTCCTTTGAAAGGAAAGACACTCTTGATATGTAAGTTCTGGTACATTTGTTTAAAAAATTATTTATAATATATGTAAAGATGTGTAAAACTGAGAAAAACGTAACAGAAAAATGAGAGTGAGGGTGTTTTAGCCTTTCTCTGTCTTCAAATCTATAAAAAAGCTTCTATAACAGATTCCCCTAGTTATAACTGAATTCAAAGTCAAGAAATTTGGGTTTTAGAAGCATATCAATGTATAATCTTTACTGTGTCATGCCATACTGACACAATGTACAAACCAAAAAAACCACATGCTTACATGAGGCATTAACCCATGTAAGCGTGTGTAATCCCAATGTCAAAAGAGAAGAGGAATTCTTGGACAGTGGTGCACATTTTCCAAATACTCCAATTCGCAGGTGCCATGATGATAACTGCATGACTCAGAACATGGTTATCAGTTATATCTTCTTTATCATTAAAAAGATACAGACCTGACCAACTGCATTTGAAAACAAAGTGGATGACACATGCTAATTGTCTTGATTATTAGCACATATATCATAGGTAGGTACTCCAGATCAACAGTGCACTGAGTCTAGAACTGCAAAGGAAGAAAAGAGTAGGCTAAATTACATTTGGGAAATTGCACAGTACTTTTGGCAATGCCAATCAAACTTGCTATGAAATACCATATTTTTAACATAAATAATTGACTAGTAATTCTATATGGCTACAAATCTTGGGGCACTGTAATCTCACAAAAATAAAAATTTCAGGTTATCTCTGTGTTGCAATGCTTGATAGGGCTTACAGTATATTACCAGTAATGACTTGAGATGTGATAAGATTTGAAAGGCATAAAGGGTCATGTATGACTGGAAAAGGAGTTGGATCGGTCTCATCACAAGAATGATTAATAGCAAGCAGCTTATGTCTTGCATTGGTATCCATGAAATGTTAAACACTGAGGACAGGGGTTATGATTTGCATTGGTGAAAGTGATACATAGAAGATGTAACAATGCTATTAATGTATGAAAGTATCTATTGCTGTGATTAGGAAAATAAAGTCCCTAATTTCTCCTTAAGAAAATCAGAAATAATAACACACTCCTCTCTGCTTCATGTATAGGATTGCTCTGAGAATAAATGAGATGCCATGAGAAAGGACTTTAAGTTTTTGGGAAAAGTCTTATGAAAATCTAAGATCTAACTTATTAGTAGTAATAATAATGCATATTTGGCTTATTATGATCTGTATGGGAGGTATAGCTGCTCTTTCCCATCCCATTTCTACCAAGGATGCTTGTCATCATGTAGTCATTATCTTTGTCCTGAATTTCTCCTTTTCCTTGCTCTATCTAATTTTGTCAAGGGTTCTTTTATCTGTATGAATGGGAATTATAGGCTATTTAATGAGGCTAGCTGACTATCATATGGGCAGGAAAATGCTCTTAATAGGTAGGTAGAGGGTCATCCACCTACTTTGTGTAGCTCAGGTGTGAAGTGGGTCCAGGGAGCTCAGAATGTGACAGTAACAGTAAGGGATAATCTTCCATAGCAGTGAGAGAAGCAAGTTATAGCTGGTTGGTGATTTGGTAGTAGGCTGCTGCAACTGCAATCATGTCCTGTCATCTGGACAAATGGTTCCTCCAACAGGGGAGAGTTGTGATTGCTTTGAAATTGTCTTATGGGCTGAGAAGTTCTGGCAACTCTTGAGCCATTCTTTCATCATGTCAGACTCATATTCGCTCTTACTTACCTAAGAAACTTAACTCTCTTAGAGTGTAAAGGACAGACTAGTGAGCACATTTCCACTTTATTCTTCTCCATCCCCTCTCTATTTTTATTAATAGCAAAGCTTCCTTTACTCTCCATCTAGAGTGTGAGGTCTGATTTGAGGAACACATTTAAGTGTGCCACTTCTATCTTCTGCCTTTTGTGCTGATTTCAGCTGACAGTGTGAGCACAGTGTGCCTCCAAGCCTTCCCTGCTAATGTGGGTGGACTCTGGGCTACCCAGCCTTCATGCTGATGGCTGAATTGATCCCTGGAAGAAACAGAAGACACAGAAAAGATATATTAATGATAATGGGAGTGTTTCTGGACCTTTTTTTAATCCTGGAAAATAGGAGATTATTATGCATCTGGCTTTGTTCTCTTACTAAGTCTCTCAGGTAATTCAATGTATTTGTAAGCACATGCCATAAAATAAGAGACTCTGATAGCCTGTGTCCCACAGAAGCATTGCCCTATTGTTTTCTAAAAGGAGAAATAGGAGACTTCCCCATTGCAATGCCCATTTTCTGCAGTCTTCTGCTCCTTGGTCATAGACCCTCCCCAAGTCTGTACATGTGTCACTTCCGAGCTGAGTTTTCCTGGAGAATGAAGAGTATAATGTGTAGTCTTTCTGCTGCACAATGAGATTGTCCATTTTTTCAACTTATGCATACGTAAGCCTTCTTTTGTGAATAGGGCTGATAGGGTCAGATAATGTTTAAAGGGAAAGTCTTTATGTCTCTCAGGCCTGCATGTTTCCACATGGATGCTTCTACACACACATAGATTGAATTATGAACAGACCTATTAATGCTGGGATCACAAGAGGTCAAGTTTTGTCTTCTTTTACCCCTATTCACATTGCTTTTGTAAAGAAAAAAAAAAGGATTTGCAGGGGAAAAAAAGATGCACGATGAAGAATTTTACAGGTCTTTCCCCCCCTTTTAGCAACATCTGTGAGTTGAAAAAAATCTTATTATGTAAAACAGTTCAAGAATATTGTATTACCAGATTTGAATACATCTGAGTTGGATCATGTGTAGGGTTATCTTTAAAGATCAAATGGTATCTAAAGAATTAAAGGTGAAACACAGTCCTTGGTGGGAAAGTCCTTGTTCTAACATACAGTAACTTACCATGTAAATAAAATTGCATTGGAATATCACCACAATGTTATTGGTAATCTCCCAAGACATTTTCCTGTCATAATTATTGAGATATCTGAATATCTTCTTATTTGAATGAGTGATTATGGGGATTACTTAGTCTTCACTACCCTTAAGAAGCTAAGAGGTTGGGCCATGATCTTTGAAAAAAGGAAAGCAAGACTTATTTTGGAAGAGGAAAATAAGTTGATTCAAAGCGAACTTTTCAGCATTTTGACCAATAACATTGCAGTGTGCAAATGGCCCCATTGCTTGCCTGACTGGTTGACCTCTAATGTCATACCAGATCAGCCATCCATGAGAGGGCCAGACTCTGTGACAGTAATCTGCCAATGCAAAAGATGGCTTAAAATATAGTTCTGGGGTCCCCCTCCCCTCTTTTGAGCTCCTCTTTTTTGAGAGTGATTTTTTTGTAGTGCTAATGTACCTCACTCTAAGGAGCATTAATAGTGTTTAATCACATACACATCAAAATGTGATAGATTTAAAATATTTTATGTCCTTAAAATATATGAAACTGGAAATTGGATTAGAAAGAAGCTGGTGTGATTTAATCATTGGAACAACATTACTTATTGTCTTCGCTTTTGCTCCTTTCCCTGATCTATCTTTGTTATGTGACTGTGGGCAAAAGTCACCTGTTTCTGCACCTGTGAAGTGTGTCTCTATAGCTTATTGCCCTTCATGTTTAAGGTTGACACTGTTGGATGGGGGTGTTATCCATCTGTGCAGTTGTGACTGAAAAGACTGATTTGTAATCAGTAGTTCTTTTTCCATCCCATACACATCAGGATGGTGCTTTAGATAAGAGGATAGAGTCAGCGGTTGTAGAATTTAAATCAAATATTTTTTTTGGATCCATGAGGAGTCGGGGTGGTGGGGATAATGCAGTGATGTTTCAAATGTGAAGACAGTACATTCATTCCATTAATACATTTAGTTGTCAGAAACTTTTTTTTTAAATGGAGGCAAATAATATTAAAGGGAAAGGGAAGCATCCCTGGATATCATAAAAAGGGTGTTATATCACATGTTGTTGGAAGAAATAAATTCTTTTCTCTCTTACTTTCTCATCCTTTTCTTTCCCTTTCTTCTGTCTCCCTTCTATCTCTTATCTAACCTACCTTTCCTTTCACTTCCCTCTTTCTATTATTTCTTCACTCACTTTCCCCCCTTTTTATCTTCCATTTCCCTCCACCCCAGTTCCTTATTCCTTTATTTATATCCTCTCTTATCCATTTTTCTTCATTGTGCTCAGCTCAGTTTTATTCTGATAGGTTCATATTCCACCCTCTTATCTCCTCTTTATGGGCTACCACTTCTCCAGGATTGATTTTCTGCTCCCATGTTTTCTCTTCACCTCCTCCTTTATACTGTGACCTCTTTGAGAACAGAGTCCCCCAGGCTTAGAACAGTGCCTAGAATATTGGAAGTGCCTTGTAAATACTTGTTGACTGACTGACATTCTGCACACTCTGGTTTAGTGGATAGGGACCTGTCTTCAAAGTCACTCCTCTGACACATACTATGTGACCCTAGGCAATGCCTCAGTTCTCTAAAATCATAGACTGCAGAGCATGATTCATTTTGCATTGGTTGAGTTTCTTCACCAAGGATCTGCTATGCAAGGTAAATCACAGGGCTAGTCCAAAAGTTTTAAAAGGTGCTGAATAATAAATGCTATAGGAAGCAAGCAACAACCACCTATGTAAGTTCAGAAGAGAAGGGACCAATTGTAGGGCAGAGGGATTGAGGGGCCCTTTAAAGAGCACGTGGAACTCAAGTTTGCCACTGAAAAGTCACTATGATCTAGGTAGATAGAGAGGAAGGGGATAGGAAAGCCATTTTAGTCAGTGGGAGGTAGCATGATGCAATAAAAAGAGACCTGGAGACTCAGTTTACCTAGTTTCAGATCTTCTACTAACTAGCTATGTAATCATAGGTAAGTAACTTCACCTCTCTGGGCTTTAGTCACTGCATCTATAAAATTAAGATGATAAGATGGGTGCCATCTTCCCCTAGGCTATTGTAAGACTCTAATGCAATAATGTGCATAAACTGTTTTGTACATGTCAGTTATTATTATTGTTGACAAATAGTATTGGGAAGCAATATTGGAATCAGATCGTGAGGTTTTTAATGTCTAAGGACTGCAGATTCCTGGATAACAGCAACCTTGTCTTATTTATTTTTTCATCTTTCTTTGAACTTAGGATTCTGTACTTTGGAGGCATGTAGCTATTTGTTGTGTAAATGTCAAACTAGAAAATTTGGAATTTTCGCTAGAGGTAATGGAAAGCCATTACAGCATATGAATCACATGATAAAAATGGCTTTTTACTAAGATCAACCTGATAGAGAATGTAGGTTAGATTATGGAGGAATGACATTGGAGGCAAAAATACCCAAATGTGGTAGGAGATGCTTTCCTGTCTGCAGGTGTGAGGTGATGAGGATTCAGATTAGAGTGGTATTTGTGGAAATGGAGGAAAGAAAACAGCACCAACAGGACTTGGGGCTTTATAGCTTAGGCAAGAACAAAGGAAAGGACTATGTATGTATCCTTAGTAATTAATGTGGTATATACAAACAGATTTTGATGATTAGTCGAGGTAAGTGCAAAAATTGATCATTTGTTATCAGATTGGCGACTAGGTGATAGACATCCTTGTTATAGTGAGCCATGGAACCTTAAAGCTTTTTTTTTTTTTTAAAAAAGAAAAGAATGGAAAAGGATAGATATTTATAAGGAATAAGATAGTTCATGAATGGATGCTGAATATTCAAATATTTGGATGGATCAGCACTCTTCATAACTTTAGTTTAACCTGATTGACCCATTTTTAAAGGACAGATGAAGAGTCTGATTTCCATTGCTTTTCCAATACTCTTAACTTTTCTGCCAATTTTTATGTTATTGTCCATGCTTCTAGAGTGGTTGGAATATTGTTTTACTTTAATATCTCTTTCAAGGATTCATGAATTCATTAATATTGATACTCCCTCAACTGATGTAGACCATGACCCCTTTATGTATTAGTAAATAATCTTGTAGGGTTTCTATAACTGGAAAAAAAACCTATTTGTCAACCTTGTGGTTGATGGCTCTGAATGTAGAAGTATTCTGGTCATTTCTGATAAGCACACAATCCATCCATGAGTCCATGGAAGCTTTTCCAGCTTGGTAGAAGCTGCTAGTGCATGTACTTGCTGATGGAGTCTTTGCAAGTCTGGAGTCACCTACATGTCATGATGATGCGCCAGAAAAGGACTTTAGTAGATGGCTAATTAATATTTGATAAATGATCAAAGAAGGATAATGACTTGAAGGTCTGTAAAACTTAAGGTTTTAAAAACATTCATCATTAAATTCTACTGAAAAAAAATTCTAGGTGTATCTTATTAATAATCCATAAATGATGTGAGTCTTCATCAGGACTTCATCTTAAACTATTTAAGTTAGGTTTCTAGATATATAACAATTTTAGGTTATGAAAATTCTGCCAAGACTAATCTCTTTCTCTCAAAATCACATCATCTTTTGTAATGCCATTTTGACAGCAATATAAATGAGAATATTATCAGCACTATAGTATTTATCTTTTAAGCTTTTCATGGCTTTGTTGGGAATGTAGGTGATGAATTATTTGCCCATGGCAAGCTGTGAAAACTCCTAGCTACATTAAAGAAATGAAGAAAGGAAAGAAGGCAAATTAAAAGAAGGGAAGGAAGGAAGGAAAGAAGGGAGGGAGGTAAGGAGAAGGAAGGGAGAAAAAACCATAGCTTATGTTTTTCTTCTTTTATATTCTCAATTGTCTCACAAATTTGAATTTGTATGAAAGGTCACCATTAATTACTAGAATGTCTGAATGATAGAATTTTAAAACAAAAATGGGAAATTTCAGCATGATGTAATGGAAAAGGCATTGAATAGGAGTCCAGAGACTTGAGTTCAAGTTCTGACTAAAGTTAACTCAGCATTGCTTTAGACAAGTCACTTTCCCTCTCTGAGCTTCAATTTACTCATCTATAAATTGGAAATATTTGCAATGTTTACCTCATGATATTCAATTCAATTCAATCCAACAAATATTTATTAAGCTATCTACTACTATGCTCAAGGCACTATTGAAAAGTGCCCTGTATATTTCAAAGAACTATGTAAGAGAGACCTTTATTATTATTATTATTATTTCTATTATTATATCTTATAATATATTATGGGCAGCTAGGTGGTGGTACAGTGAATAGAGCAGTGGGCCAGGAGTCATGAAGACCTGAGTTTAAATCTGGTCTTAGACACTTACTAACTGTGTGACCCTGAGCAAGTTACTTAACCCTGTTTGTCTCAGTTTCCTCATCTGTAAAATGAGCTGGAGAAGGAAATGGCAAACCACTCTAGTATCTTTGCCAAGAAAACCCCAAAAAGGGTCACAAAGGGTTGGACATGACTTAGATGACTGAATAACAACAACAAATAATATATGTTATGACTAATAATACTTTTATTTTCAAGTATTTGTATTACTATGAACTCTGTTAACAAAAAGTTAGTAAATGCAGTTCTTTTGGGAACCTGACTTACTGAATAAGTAAGACTATTTGCAACTGGAATGTCAGGTGTTGGTATGTAATTGGTCTTTATAAAGTCTTCAAAATATTTTCTTTTCTTAAGCAGTTTGACCATTTCTCTCTGGGATCCTTTTAATAATCATTTTCTTAAGTCCTTTTCCTTCATATGCAGAAGTAGTATCAATCTAATTATGAACAACAAATTCCCAAAGTGTAAATTAATGAAATACTACTCTACATATAATTTATTTATAAACATATAATCCCATGCTTGACTTGAACATAGATCTCCAACCAAAGTCTGGTAAGGATTGAAGTCTTATTTTTCCTTAAGCTCAGTACTCAAAAACTTGATAGGTGTGACATCAACAATTACTTCTTGCTAACAAGGTTTGTAATTTAACCCCTTCAGATGAACAGGCTGATTGATGAATTGCAGACAACCATCCAAAGCTACAAAGGTCATTTCTCTAAACTTGCCCTGCAATTATAAGGCAGAGCAAGAGTAGTGTTCTTCCATCTACCCAACACATTAAATGCTGTTCTCCCACACAGCCTGCACCTAAAGGTGGGCATCATTCTGACTCCTATTTGGCCATGCAGAGATATAATAATATTTCAGTTTTGCTTAAAGACCCTACTACAATTACTATTTGATTTGAATTTCTGTATATATTATCCAATTCAAACTTGGAGTCTGGTTACAGGTTACTTTGTTACCATTCAGTATTGTTTTTGATATAGAAAACTCAAGTACCAAACAACTAAAAATAAAAATTTCTTTTTCTTACTATTAAGTTAAAAGAATTATAAAATCCAGAAAAAACTTAATTTGATAAGCATTTTAAAATATTTACTCCTTGTTTGCTCAGTATGATACAATTTATCTTATTTGAACTGCATGCACATTTTCATTTTTAGAGGATGATATATTGTAGGTGGATTCCATATAGATATCAATGTGTATTTCACTTTTCAAAAATAAATCCATTGTGGAAACAGGCAAGCTTTAATAATTGACCGACAGTGGCAATAGGAATTAGAGGTGAAAGACCAGGTGGCTGATTGATGTTCAGACTACATTTCAAAGGAAAGGGATGTGCACTGGATAAGTGTGACACATGCCTAGCTTTGGTTGGTAAAATCAATACCTAAGAATACACTGGGAATAAAGGTGAATTGGTTATTTGTCAAGACAAGATGGCTAAATGTCTTAGAAAACTTTTAGGTATCACATTTTCAGGGGAGAAAAAAAGACACCTGACCAAAGTATAATGGAAATGGGAGAGTTATGAAATTTAATGACTTTTAGTGTTACTTCTGAGGTACTTTACTAAATTTGTAAGGTCTAAGGACATTCTCAGAGCATCATATCCCACATTTCAGCAGAACCTTCCTAACTGGTTAGCACAAATTGGGTTTTTTGGTCGACATTGGACTGTTTTCTAATTGTGGGATTTTTGTTAGAAAAACTCTTTGTCTTTTTCTGATCCTAGTTCTGGGTGGGGGTGGGGAGTTGATTCTGCTCATTATAGGTGGTATTTTAATTAGCTCTCGTCTGTCATCCTTTAAAAATTTAGCAAATAGTTTTATTAAAATGTTTCTATTTGTTTTTCCATTTGTATTTTGATGTAATGCATTGCCAGTTACTCCTTAACCAGTTTTGCAGCTTTGCTTTTGCATGAATGGAGAAAAGTTATCCATCTATTTCCAAAAAGTTTGTGCCATTTCACTTGATTGGTCAGCGTGCAATCCTAAAAGGCCAGTATCATGAGTTCAGTACCTTTAGGGGCCAGTTAGTTTTCCACTCTTTCTCTGTGGGTGCTCCTAATACACGCTGGCTATGTTGTAAATGCTTGTCAGTAATAACAAGGGGCAGTGGTGGGACACAATGGAAGGAGCAGCTTAACCCATTCCTACAACCAGCACCATGCAAATGATGATGATATATTTGATGACATATCAATGTCATATTTGTATCTAAAAGATACATCATGTAACTTCAAAATTAAAGATGAAAGTTTATATGACATATCTTGCCTTCCCTGTGTTAAATAAAATGAGGGATATACTAGGTTTCCTGACTCCAGGCCTAGCATTTTATCTTCTGTGCCATCATCTGCCTCATATACAGTGGTACATGAAGATAATAATAATAATAATGATAACTAGAAGAGTACATATTGGGTACAACAAAGCAAATATTTGGCTGCTGATGTGCAAAGCACCAAGTTAGATGATAAGAGAGATAAAAAGTTTGTCAGGTTCAAACCATGTTTAAGTTAAGGCAAAGATTATTTAAAAGAAAAAAAAAACAATTGATTGGCTCCTTAAAAAAGGAAGTTAAGTCAGCAAGGGAGCCCAATTCTGAAATGATATGCTTTCTGTTTTTACCTTCTGTTAATACTAGTGAATTCCCTCTCTTAATTTCTTCCTGTTTATCCTGTGTACAGCTTGTTTGTCTATATTTGTTTACTTGCTATCTACCCCATTAGATGGTAAGTTCCTTGGGGGTAGGGGCTGTACTATGTCTCTTTTTATATCCCCGGCACTTACCACAGTGCCTGGCATGTAGCAGATGCTTCCTAAGTGTTTACTGGCTGCTTGACATAACTTGGGTAAATCACAAATCCTTTGAGGGCATTAGTTTCCTCATCTGCAAAATGGGGGGGGTAGATGATCTTTACAGTCTACTAATATCTCCATCCTGTTGTATTCTATGTGAAATCATCCTCATAGCAGTTTGGCTTCAGAGACAAGGGAAAGGAGAACCAATACTTGTCATCCATCAAAGCAGAATGGCTAGAAAGAGGAAGTCACAAAGAAAGCAGGATTTGGAGGCATGATTAGTCATTCCTGAATGGGGGACACAATCACATAGACATACGAGAGCAGTGAATACAAAAAAAACTTTGCTTATTCTGTCGGGGATCTTACTTTATTTTAGTGAGAAAAGAAGGAAGCAAAGGTAGAGAGAGGGTTCTTGCCTAATGTTGTGGCATGAATAGCCATGTTTCTAGGTAGTGATGTATTAGATACAACAGTTATAATAATTAAAGACCATAATGCCATTGTGCAGGTAATATCTTACTTTTTGCTTTATCTGTATCTCCAATGCTTAGCACAGTGCTTGGCTTATAGTAAGTGCTTAATAAATGCTTTATGCCTTGCCTCACCTCATTAGTTAACATTCTCTCATCCACTTATAGTCACCCAATCCCAAACTTGTCTCTTTACTTTTTCCATTGCCCAGATTTTCCCCATATTGCTCTTTCTCCCCCCTCTCTGAGAGAAATCCCTTTAATTTCAAAGAATTTAAGCAAATTCAGCAATAAACCTTCTAACTTCTTCCCCTGCTTTGTGTATTTCTTCAGTCCGTTCAATCTTTCAATGGGATGGCATGGTGATTTCTCTGAAGTGGAGGTTGAGCATGTAACCCCAGCTAAGTGACCAGTGGCTCCCCATTCCCTCCACCATCAAATACAAACTCTTTTTCACACCCCAGCCCCTTCCTACTTTTCCAATTGTGTTATACTTTACTCCCCTACATTCACTCTATGATCCAGTGACAATGACGTACTTTTAGCTCTTTAGACAGGATCCTGTCTACCATTTCTGCGTCCTTTTACTGGCTGTCCCTCATGGCTAGAATACTTTGCTCCCTTATCTTCATCTTCTAGTTTCTTTGGCTTCCTTTGAGGCTCAGCTTAAATCCCATCATCTGCAGGAAACCTTTCCTAGTGTCCCCTCATGCCTCTGCCTGGCTACTAATCCCTTCTACGCTCAGATTACCTTCAGTTACTCTGTGTGTATATATTTTATGTGTATCTTTAATGTGTGCATACAGACACACATATAAAGCTAATTATTTACATCTCGTATTTCCCATCAAAATGTGTGCTCTTTAATGCCTAGCACTGATCTCTCTCCCTTTGGTCATGCCTCTTCCTGTCTTCTATATGGGTAGTTAGGTGGTGCAGCAGATAAAACTACAGACTTGAAGTCAGGAAGACCTGAGTTTAAATGTGGCCTCAGACACTTACTAGCTGTTTGACCCTGGGCAAGTCAGTTAACCTCTGTCTGCCTCAGTTTCTTCACCTGTAAAATGAGCTAGAGAAGTAAATGGCAAACCACTCTGGCATCTTTGCCAAGTAAACCCCAAATGGGATCACAAAGAGTCAGATATGACTGAAATGACTGAATAACAAAAATAATAACAAAATTCATCTGTAGAGACAAAAGGTGAAGATTCTCAAGGAAAATAATGAAGTGGGAAGGAAGAAATAGCCTAGCAGTAGTAACATATCTCCTTATATACTATTAAGCAGCATTCATCAAAACCATTTGGTGGTATTTTTCCATCCCACTGGAAACTAGGACTCCCCTCCTAGCTCCTACCAGTTCTGATTGGTGAGCTTTTGTTACTGTCAAGAGGGCAATTACACAGTAACTGTGCTTCACAGTGACCCTATTTGGGGTTTTCTTGGCAAAGATACTGGAAGTGGTTTGCCATTTCTTTCGCTAGCTCATTTTACAGATGAGGACACTGAGGGAGACATTAAAAAACATAGCCTAAGTGTTTGGTGAAGTTTCTGAACCAATATTTTTTCTTATTCTGCGGTATGTCACTATAGCCCTCATTCCCTTTATATTCATGGCTCTATCAGTTCCTATGGTTTAGATGTTTGGTGTGCTCCTCTCAAACCCTTGTGCTATCCCTATGGTGACATTGTCAGAAATGTTAATGATTTCCTGGGAAAATGGGGAGAGGACTGAAATAATGGGTAGGTAGGTGAATGGGAAAGATGATCAGCAGGTCAGAAAAAGACAGCCCGGGTGGGCAAATGAGTAGGTGGATGGATAAGTGTGAAAGAAAATTGATGAGTAAGAACACTGGTGATGAGAAGAGTAGGTGGGAGAAAGTATCCAGAAGGGGAAGCTTTTCACATCTATTTCATTCAATTCTAAAAACATTTATTAAGCACCTACTATTTTCAAGGCACTGGATAAGTCCTTTCCCTAGCATTAATTCCTGTGGCACAGAGTTGGTTGGGGAAGTCAACATAGGTTAGTTTCTATTTTCAGTTAACAAGAACACTCTGGTTGAGCTTAGTTGCCATGACAAAAACAAAACTGAAAAGGTCATGATTTAGGAGATGTTTTTCACCCGTCCTTGTTGTGTTGAGAAGGGCCAAAACGAAAGGGGACTTTCAAGCTGAGTGGAAACAGTTATTACTCAGCTTTTCCTATGCTGTCCATGACCAGAGTACAGTTCATCTTCCAGAGAGTCTACTTATTATCATCTATGAACACTGCTAAACACAGTCTCCCTTGTGCTGGGCTCTCTGGGGCATATCCAGAAGAGGGAGATAGGGTCCCTGAACAGGGCTGATTACTTCTTTATAATTAGAACGCTTGGAATCCTCCAAAAGAGATTAAGTTCATTACTCTTCCTGGATGTGGCTCCATCCCCTTAACGTTCCAGTTGTATCTTCATTTGGGAAATTGGGCAGTGAGTTTTGTGGTTGATAGTAACTTTGGAGATGATGATAGCAGTTCATACATGTATTCTTTCCACTTTCTTGTTAATCCTTCCATCACTATAATGCTTGACCTGTCAGGGCCAAAAGGCTATATGCTCATCATTTGAGATTTGCTTTCTATTTTCCTGGCTCTCTAGGAAGCTTTGAAGCTCTGTGAGTTAGCCATGCCCTTGCATCTACAGGAACTCCTAAGTTCAGGTCCTCATAAGACCAACAAATGTGCCCATGTATACATTAAATAAAAGGGGACAAATAAGGCATTGTCCAGAAAATCTAGGCAAAAGACCACTTTACCTTGGGCTAACAGGATGACCTCTTTTTTTTTTCTTGAAGTGTGTTAGATCATATACTTGAAACATCTCTTGACTGCTTCCTATAATCTGTATCTAACGTTAACGAATGACACATTTGAAATTCATGTTCCGTTGTTGTTTTAAGGCTATCTCTTCAAGACTTTAAATTACCTGGCATTTCACCTGACTTATTTGGGTAAATAGTGGAAGAAAGTCAAGAAATGCCCTGAGTACAAACAAACCTATGGAATTTTGGTATAAATGAAAGAATGGATTGTGATGGGCATAGCAAGAATCTAACCATTTGTTATTCTAAAGATAATGTTATGATTTCAGGCAAATGAAAAACCTTGCTCCCAAAGTGGTAAAGATAAAAAGTTCGTACTAACATCTTATTATGTGTGGTAAATAAAGAATCCTAGAATGCTAAATACAGAAATAGGCTTGGAAATCATCAGCTCCAACAACATCAATTTAGAGGTGAGGGAACTGGGACACAGCTTCGCTTGCTAATGGAGAGGTATAGAATGGTGTAGTTGGAGTCAGAAGAAACTTTGGATCAAAACCTGCCTCTGTCATTTACCAGCTATGTGACTTTGGGCAGATCACTTAACTGCTCTGAGCCTCAGTTTCCACATCTGTAAAATGGGAATAATAATACCCTTCCTTTACACACCCCCAGGATTGTTATAAAGCTCAAATGGAGTAAGGTACAGTACTCTGCAAAACTTAAAGGTTCATATTTAAGCCAGCTAATGACAAAAGCTGGCTGATGACCACTCATTGTTCTACAAATACAGCAATTAACGAATCTTTATTTCCATTCACAATGTGAACTAGTGTCGATGCACAGCCTCCATTGCTCTCAGTCTGTGGGCAGCACACAGTGGGGTGGCTTCAGATGTGCAACAGTATTCACACTCTGATTGAAAACCCAGAACCCCTTGGGGCTCAAACCTACATCACATTTTAGACAAAGAGCTGGCATGACCACAATAGGAAACTGCCCTGACATCCAAGGGGAAAGTTAGCAGGGTAATCTGGACCGGCCAAATGAGAATATTTTGTGTATTGCTTAGTGAGGAAGGAGGGGCAGGGACCCAGGAAATATAACTCTGTGCCATGCAAGCAAATAATTGGGGGAGGGGAGAGGGTGATGCTTGATCTCCAGGTTTATTAAGACTTAGCATATATACATCCTGGGGGGCTTGGGACATATCGATAAAACTAGTTTTCACCAGCTGCTGTCTGTATGCTACTAGAGTTGTCTTGAAGGTATTTTTAGTAAGTATACATGAAATCAACTTAGATCCCAAGGCTTTTATTCAGTTACAAAAAAGAAATTATTTTATCCACCTGTGCAATAAAGCATTAAATCTGAAAGAAAAATAGCAGGATAGCAACTTGCCTCAGGACATTTGTATCTGAACTTCATTGAGAAGGAGGAGAGTGAGATGATCTGGGATTATGATGCACACGTCATCATATGTATGATGATAATCATAGATGCAGAATTATAACCAAGCTGTCTTGAATAACAAGGACATTATGTAACAATAGCAATAATACTACTAGTAAAAATAAAAATCGATGCAGAATTATAACCTGGGTGTCTTGAATAACAAGGGCCTTATGTAACAATAGCAATAATAATGTTAATAATAAAAACATAGATTCAGAATTATAATCTGGGTGTCTTAAATAATAAGGATGTTATATAACAACAACAGCAATATTATTAATAATAATAATGAAAATAGATTCAGAATGATAATCCAGGTGTCTTAAATAACGAGGACATTATGTAACAACAGCAATAATAGTAACAATAACAACAACAATAACAATAATTTCAGAATTATAACCCGGGTGACTTGAATAGCAGTCCAGGTCTCTTTCTATTCTTGTCTCCTCCACGTTTACATCATTTTTCAGATAGGCCTGATAGGTTTACCCTTTTATCTCTCAGGTGACAGACCTTGTAGTCATGTGTAAGTGTTTATATGTAGAAATATACAGTCTTTGCTTTCTCTAGTCTTAGAACTGTTTTGCTTTAGTGTAAAGAGAAAAACCAAAATGGTATTCACATCAAGGAAGAGCAATTGCTTTGAAACGTTAGCTCCCTTGTAGTGTTTGATAGAATGAAGCTTCCCCCTTTTTTTTCCTTTGCTCTCTGGATATGCTAAGGGCACCTCAAGAATCACCAGGTGGGTGGTCAGCCGGTCAGGTCCATGGGCCAAAGCCAGGACGTGATTTTGCCCTTGCGGCTGCCCTTCCCTCTCTAAGCACATGCTCTCTCAGGGAGACTGTCCGTCTTAATAGCAGTTAATTTGTTTTTATCTCTCAATTAGCATTTTCACAGAATGTTTGCCATGCTCAAATTGCTGAGTTCTCTTCCTTGCATATGCTCTAGTCCCCTGGATTGCTTAGTGACATCTGTTTGCTAGCATTATCAGAGAAAATTAGAAATCTCATCTTCTGAACCTAAATAAACATATTCAGATTTTCTTCAGAGCGAAGCCCTAAATGAGGCACATCATTTTGGACATTTTCATATATGAAACTGCATGCTAACTCTTAGGGGGTGATATTCTCTTAGAGAATATGTCTTTGTAGAACAACTATGTCTTCTCATCAAGCAAAGTGTATTTTCTGAAAATATATAAAATATATCCATATAAAATGGATAAATCACTTTCTTAAATGTGATTAAAATAAAGCAGTGTGTTTTTCATACCACGAGGCCTGAAGCGAGGAATCAGAGAGCCATGTAGGCTTCTTCTAGTTCCCTCCTTCTCCTCTTTCTCTTCTTTTTCTCCTTCTCCTAATCTACAGGATTTCCTCCCCCCTTTTCTTCTGCTCCCTGGAAGTAGCCCATAATTGTCTGTTCTTTCGAAAGTGGATTAACTACTACTGCTACTACTAGCTGGATCTCCTTGGATGGCTAGGCTGTTGGTGGCAAAACTGCTTCTTCCACATGACCCAGCATGGATCATGTCTCAGAGCCTAGGTCTTCCTGCTCTTTAGACCACAGTATTTGCACTGTAACAAAGCTATTCCTCCCTTCCTCACTTTTGTGGGGTGGGGTTGGGGGAATGAGCAAAATGCTTTCCCAAGATACTCAATTATTAGTTGAACTTAGTAGACAGGCTAGTGGACATTAGGTACTTTCCTTTTTTTCCAACTATTGGCTCAAATAACTTTCCTGTGTCGGAATGCTGAATCAAGACCCATGCCCCTTAGAAAGGAGGTGCTTTGTTCAATAATTATATTTAAAATGTATAAACAGGGGCAGCTAGGTAGTGCAGTGGAAAGAGCTCTGGCCTTGGAGTCACGAGGACCTGAGTTCAAATGCAATCTCAGACACTTGACACTTACTCGCTGTGTCACCCTAAGCAAGTCACTTAACCCCGATTGCCTCACCAGAAAGCAATAAAATAAAATAAAATAAAATAAAATGTATAAACACACAGAAACACATACATGATGTTCCAAAAGCATTAGTGCAATTTTGGACTCTCTGTGTGTGTGTGTGTGTGTGTGTGTGTGTTTGTAATTATAATGCCTTACAAAAGTCTTGCTTGGATGCCTCCTCTTGAAGGTGTGGTAATGCCCCCAGTTTTCAAAGACTATGTCAGCAGAGCACATGCATTGTGAGATCCTAAGTTCATAATGAAATAGTAATGATGAAAATAATAACAACAAGAATGACAACAAATCTTTATGTAGTGTTTTAAGGTTTGCAAAATGATTTGCATGCATTTTTCATTTGATGCTTGCAACAATCCTGTGGCTTATGTGCTGTTACTGTTTCCATTTCACAGATGAGAAAACTGAGGCTGAAAGCCTAAAAGACTTGTACAGGGTCACACAGTGACCTGTATTACAAGATGTCACATTGATGGCTGAAATGACAGAATTCCATGAGATTTCTCTTCCACTCTTTTCTTTGTGTAATCAAAACCGAAAATATCATCTTATAGAATGTGTGTAGTAAGGAATGTATCAGGGAACAAAGGCTAACCAGGAGCAGCCAACTTTACTTAGCATCTGAATCAGCACTCAAACTCAGGTCTTTCTGATTCCAGGCCGAGCACTACCTTTTGACCTAGTTGCCTTCCATTGTGAGCCCCATAACCAGAGTCACTGGATTCATGAAAGTTTGTCATCATGACAAGGCTATGACTATTTTTTTTTTAGGAACTCTTGAAGAACATCTTCAGGTATAAATTATGGTATCTAAGAGTGGGACAGGATTTCAGAGATCCATATTGGTGTAGTGATTGCCTCTACTATGTATCTGGCAAGTGGGCATCTCTTCTTTGCTTGATAGAGAGGGCTTGACATCTGCATGAATAGAGGGAAGTCCCTATGCCAATGACGTCACAGATCTTTGAAGCCTTAAAGCATGATTATGATGACCAAGTACCAAAACCAGAGGAACATATTTTCTTCAGTAGTTTTCAGTCGTATCTGATTCTTCATGGCCCCATTTGGGGTCTTGTTGGCAAAGATACTGGAGTGGTTTGCCAATTCCTTCTCCAGCTCATTTTACAGATGAGGAAACTGAGTCAAACTGGGTTAAGTGACTTGCCCAGGGTTACGCAGCTAGTAAGTATCTAAGGCCAGTTCTGAACTTGGGAAGATGAATCTTCATGACTCCGGTCCAGGCACCCTATCCACTGCTCCACCTAGCTGTATGAGAATATAGCAATGCCAATATATGTTTTAACCTTATCATCAAGAAAAGATATGTTGAAGCTTTCCTGGCCCAACAGCAGAGTCACCACTTTTGCCTATTTGTAAGACCAGCCCTGTTGGCTGATACAAAAGGCATCTTAAAATGCTTTGCTTTGGACTATATTATTTTCTTAGGTTTATCTGTTGGTATATGGAGAAAAATAGTATTTGGCTTCTCAGCAAGGCAGTACGGAGCCCAGTGAGAGGTTGAACAGATTTTGTTTCAATTTCATTCTCTACTATTTTTGAGAAGTGTCCATATTCTTCAAGCAAGCACATTGTCATTACTTGGAAGATAAAAAACAAAATAAAAACCAGTCACCATCCATTTTCAGCGACAAAATGTATTTGATTTTCTAATACACCTCCACAAAAGTAACGTATCTTCTACTTCATTTGATGGTTGTTGACTGAATCACTGATTCTTAGCTAACAGACACATTTACTTTAAAAAGATTGTCTCACCTGAGTGGCGAAAACAGGAACCATTTGCTGTTTTATTGTAAAAGAATTCCTTTATTGGGTAACAGGTAGGTTGCATGCTGTGGGGGAAATGTGACTGCTGTTTTAAAGTTCAGTCAAAATAAATGGAAATAAATTAGCAATATATGTATTTGTCTTAATGCACATTCAAGGTTAATACAATGCAATTTGATTTTTCTCTCTCTACAGAATTCTGATTGAATAATTAACAGTCTGTGGCTAATTAGCTTCTCACATAATATTAAAATGTTCAGTTTTAATTTTCATTCCCACTTTTTAGTTTAGGTAAGGAATCCCAATGTCAAATACTTTTGAATTCAATTTTATTCATGTTATTATGGTTTCTTCCCCCTTTGTATTCATTCCTTAACGAGGATTTTTATCTGTGTCTTTCCTAGAATTGGTAACATCGCAAAGCCCATTCCTGTTCCCTTTCATAAAACATTGAATCATTTTCACTGGAAATATGTGAAGGCCATCTCTGTCCTCCTAATGTTCTTTTCCTTTTCTTCGTTCTCCAGCAACAGGCACTAACTGCGTGGTCTGCCATGTTCTAGCAGCATACCATAGTATTATTTTTATATTATTGCCTCTTGACAGCATTGCATTGCACTGTAAAGTTTTTTTTTGAAATTCTGACTTTTGTCCTTCAGCTCACGCACAGCTCTGCCTCCTAGGTGGTCTGTACAGCAGTTATGTAGGGTTTGGGAACCTAGTGTTCCATCATAGTTATCTTTTAACCAGACTTATGGTATTAAAAACTGAATAATAGTGCTGAGCTAGGTCTTACATAAGTCCTCAGGTATAGGTCTGCCACGACCTACTTATCACACCAAAGGGCCATATTGACTTATAGTGTCTAACTAAAATAATCTGTCTTTGGGATTTTTCAACTGGGTACTAGTCTAGTGAAGCTTTCCAAGTCTTTTAATAGCTTTTTGATTTTTAAAATATTTATACACAATTTAAATACAAAAAAACCCAAAGAACTGAGTTTGTTTATGTGAATGGATAGCTATGTCTGATTTTCAAAATGTTAGCTAGACTGTGAATTAAGATGACTTTTCACTCTCCTCTTCTAAATTAATTAAATACTGCACTAAATATAGTACTATGAGATATATAGAAAGAGAAGAGAATGAAAGTGGGGAAAAAGAAAGGAAAGAAGGAAGATGTTTAGTGGATGGAAAGTATTATCTACTCCTTTCAAACAACATGATTACATGTTTCCAGTAGGGACCTATATGACAATTCAAATCTCTAAATTTTGGGAAGAAGCTATTCTGCCATGTTTTTTTGAGACAATAGGAGCTTAGGGCACATGTGCACATACACGGACACACAAATACACGTGCACATACATACACACAACTATGTTTATTACCTTACACCCTGGGCCCCAGGGCTAGCCTCAGCTAGTTTTTTTGCATCATTCCACTCCAAGGGTGAGAATCTAATTTTAGAGCTGTAGGAATGTGAGTCCATGCAGAGAGCCACAAGGAAGCCCAAACAGCTGCAGATACTCATATAGAGCAAAGAGAAGGCCCCAGGAAGGTGAAGGTCAGCTTTTTCTGTTTCTGACCCACTAGAGAAAGCATCTGGATTCTGAGCCATCTTTGCTTAAACACTGGCTCACCAAAATCACAAGAAGTACTCTCATATGCATAAAATGTTTTGTAAAGGCAGAATTAATAGCACTTGGCTTGTTAGAAAAATACATCAGTGGCTGAACTGACTGAATTTCATCAGATTTCTGGTCTGTTCCTTTCTTTGTGTAATCAAAGCTGAAAAATATCCTCTTAGAGGATGTGTGTGGTAAGGAATGTGGCAAGGAACAAAGGTCAGTCAGTAGTAGCTTCCCCCCGCCCCTGCCCTTTTTTTCTTAATCATAGCCCTCATATAATATTGAAAAGTAATTATGGTAGTTCTTCTAGCCATATTTTTTTTCCTGCAAAATTTAAGGAAAGTTCAAACAGTGAGAGTGGGAAGAAATGATGAAGATGCTTTGTGCTGCCCAGTCAGCCCCACCTCTGCTTTTCTCAAGTTGGCAGTCGGCAGCCTTCACACTGCTCTTCTCTAGAAGGGGATTCGTTGCCTCCTCTGACTCGATGTTTAGCAAGTCCAGACAAAGTAACATCGATAACCTCCGCACCCTGAGCTTTGGTCAATGATGATAACCTTGCAGTATTGCAATGCGTAACTTTTACTGTCCATTCTTTTTTTCTATTTTTTTCATGTTTCCAGCCTTTGTTTCATTTTTTAGGCTTTAAAGCAGTCTTCTGTAGCCATGGGGTCCCTTGCAGGCTATCCTCTTCATAATTCTCTTAAATTCACATATGAAAATTGGTCCTGAGACTTACTGTACAAAAATACACTATTCAGAGACATCACAGATGGAACAGAGTTTCATCTGAATCTGGAAAATGGCTTTCCTCAATAACAGTGAAATATATGAAATGCCAATTACAACCACCAAGAACAGGAGATGCCCTGGGCTGATTAGACTGATAGCAGAACAAGAAGAAAAATAAAACCCAAACCTAAAGCTGAAGTCAGAAATCTCTTTTTTTAAAACTTCATAGCTTTTCCCCATCCCTTCTTAGTGTTCCAAATGAGATGACTGAATTCTGAAATCAACCGAAATCTATTCATTCTTCCTTTGCTTCAGGACTATTACTCAAATAACTTGTCTCTTAAATAGCCTCCCCTGGAAAGAAGCAGATTTTGCTGTCTCCTTTTATTCCTTCTTTCCTTCTCTTAATCATTCTCTCTGGAAATATCACTGGGCTATAAAATGGCCATTCTGATGTTATAGACATATCAAAGAGAAAAGAGCTTTGGGAGAAAAAAAGGCCAAGATTTAAATTATTCATACAGCTTTTCTCTTCTCCAGTTTCCCTTTCTTACTCAGTGAATGGTGTGTCTTATGTGAATCTCAGGCGTGAGTGGAGGTGTGGGGTTCCACTCTAGTGATGCCGTCCTGGAGGAACTGACTGTTTCTCATCCTTTTGACCATAACATATGCTGGTTTTTTTTCTTCCAGCAACACTTGCAGATAATAATGTCACAAACATTCCCTGAGTTCTCATCAACCCATCAAACACACAAAAATAGATTTAATTTTCTTCTGCGTAATCATGCCCTAAATAAAATGATCAATTTATTTTTTTTTGGTGGAACAAAAATAAATGGAAATTCCATCAATGGGTTTTTATAAGTATCCTTTACATGCATTTTGTAACCTTATATTTATCAAAAAGAAGGACCAAAAATTGGTCAGCAAGTTCCTAGCTAGTCCTTTGCTTTGAAATTCAGTTTTCACACTCTTGCACTATTTAAAGGAACAGAGTAAGGAATCCTGCCTTTAACCAAAGTGAACATTAAAGAATTACTTTTCTTTTATTTAGGTTATAAGAGAGATGCCAAAGGTTCAAAGACCCTAGTTAGAATTGAGAAATTGAGAAGGAGTCAAGTTAGAATTGAGGGTTTGCTTATAATATTCTTTTCAGTCTCTTTGATTTTCACCGCAAAAACTCTAAATTGAATGTGTTTACTTTGCAGGTGTTTGAAAATGCAAAGATTTGGAAGTGATCTCTGTGTACATATCAGCCCCAAAGTGTGGAGTCTTATTAGGACAGATTTAGTTGGTAGTATGATGGAAAGAATAAGTTTGTTTTCTTTCAGGATCTAAATCAAGAATTCTCAAAGTTTTTCAGGTTAGGTTTGTAGATTATTCATTTCTTAACAAATTACTTAGAATAAGTTGCTGCTTTATTAGCTAGGGTATAACCCAAATCCCTCTTCCTCAAATGTACGTGGCTTAAACTCTCAAAGTCTTACAAACCATGATTTTATGCCTCTTTCATGCACATGGGTTGAAATTTGCCAACATTAATGCTGTATTTCATCCTGAACTCAGCATTGGGATACAGTAGTGGCTTTTAGACATAGGGACTTCTCTTGAATGTACCTTGGAAAGAAATGACATGACAGTAGCTGGTGTGTATTGGGTTTTGTAAATTAGAGGCTTCAATGATCGACAAGATGCCCATATTTTAAATCCCTAGCCTAATTTTGAGTAGGGATTAGTTCATTGGTCCTATGAACTCTTACCTTTGCCTGTTTCCCAGACAATGAGGGTCATTTCTCAGGCAGAACCAACTTGTTGGGAGTCTTTCTTTTACGTTTTTGTTTCACACAAAAGGACACTGAATACCCTATTGTTTACAAATTGAGGTTACGGGCAGAGTGAACAACGTTTTTGGCCTCCATTGCTTTGACTTCTCTGACTGCTTGTTTTGGGTGGTTTTGTACCATAGACTCACCTTCTCACACTAGTGGCCATTCCTTGAACTTTTGTGACCAATGTGCCAATTGGATGGGATCTCATAGCATCATTAACTGAGATCAGAAGGATGTGAAATCTATTCTTGACAGGCCATGGAGAGAAGAATCCAGGATGTGTGTGTGTCTATTTACCATTATGTCCCAGGTTATACCAATCATTTTGGCCCACCACCTATGCCCTATAGAATTTCCCATGTGGTTACTATGATCTTTATTTTTTTTTGAAGATATTTTGCTTTTTGATAGATAGTGTTTGATTTCAGCAATCATGTCATGTCAAAGATGAAAAAATTCCCATAGAAACCATGGGAATTATAAACATCCTTAAGTCACACTAAACTTCACTATCACTTTGTATATATGTGCTAGTAAAACTGGGAGAATTCTCTTTAATTAGGAATACAATGATGTTCACTATTAAGTTTTTATTCCCCTTAGTGGCTACCAAGTTTTTTTTATTAACACTTGTGATAATTTCTTTGTAAAATAAATACTTCCCTAAATAATTGAACTGAAATGATTAACTTTCTTCCTATGGGAGATTTTATCCTTTAAAGTCCTGGTAATTAAGGAATTCATTAAATAACATGGATTAAGATGATCACAATTTTCTGTAGTCTTAGTCTAACTCAAGTCAGCATTCTAAAGATGAAAGGCTCTAGATATCTTTTGTCCCCTTCAATTGGTATATTTAGTTATCATATTTGATAACTAGACTAAATGGAACTAGTTTATTTTACTAAACGAGCTAAACTATTGTTGTTGTTAGTTGTTTCAGTCATGTCTGACTCTTTGTTACCCATTTGGGATTTTCTTGGCAGAGATGTTGGAGTGGTTTGCCATTTCCCTCTCTAGCTCATTTTACAGATGAGAAGCTGAGGCAAACCAGGGTGAAGTGACTTGCCCAGGGTCACACAGCTAGTAATTCTCTGAGGCCAGATTTGAATTTATAAAGATGAGTCTTCCTGATTTCAGGCCTGCACACTATCCACCGTGCCACCTGGCTGCCCTGAACTAAACTATGTATAAGAATTAGCTGAACTAAAATTGTCAGTGGTTAAATACTAAAATGAATCTGTGATCTCATAGATTCAGGAGTTCCTTCCAGGGATGCAGTTGTCTACACATACATATCTGCCCATTCTGTGCAACTCTTGTCTATGTCCTCCCAAAGTTCAACACAGGACCTATACCCAATTTGCTGGTGATCTTGCTATCACATGGTAAGGATATCAGTCAGTAAGATGAAGAAATTGAGATGTAATATAATCACATCAAAATGTACTTGGCCGCATGGTAAGGGTACAAACATTTTCTCTATCCACGTGTAGGCTTATTTGGTGAACATACTAATCTCCTGATATCAGGATTTAAAATTTTTATGTCTTCTTTCCTTAAATTAAGGTGATCATTTAAGTCAAAATTACTCTAGTTTTGAAAATGATTGGTATTACTGGATTCTAAATCTAAGAAAATCAGTAAATTTAGTGGAATCAATAAGATGATGTAGAAATCAAGTGTTAGTCTTTATAATGCAATGCTAAAAATACATTTATTAGATATTTTTATAGTTAAAATTTTAAAAGTAAGCTTATGCTAGCTATTAATTTTTTATGTATTTCTAAGGAATGTTTCCATTGTAACTTTAAATTCAGAGCAGACATATACCCTATATGAAATATATTTGTAGATATATGTATATTAACATAAGTGGATATCTGACGAATATCTCTTATATGGAATGTAACATTTTAATGATAATTTTCTGCCAACATTTTCTTAGAGAGAAATCTGATATTTCTATAATATATTATAAAAAGCCTCTAAATACTGGAATTGTATATTACTATGATTTGACCTCATTTTCTCTACCTATGACCTCTGATATCTTAGAGTACCCTGTTTAAATAAATCTTACTGACCATGAAGATTTTTACAGTCAGTGATACTGGTTATCAGATCCTGTGATCTTTGATGAGATGACTACTCTGCTTTCTTTACTACTAGAACCAATGTTTGGTTCATTTGCCTCCAGTGAGAGTAACTGAGGACATACAAGGAAAAGGCCTGCAATACAGGAGCTGGGAAAGAAAAGTCAGACTATGCGGCTTCTCTGTGGGAATGACAGAGAAACAAAAAGATGAGAGACACCAAAAAAAGTGACAAAGGAAAGAAGAAAGGTAGAATGTGATGGAAGGAAGGTAGGCGGTAGAGACTGATGGATAGAGAGAGTGACAATGGAGAGGGAAGATGGAGTGGCCTAAAGATGGACCATGTATAAGATTTTCCTCAGACATATGCACCCTAGAATAAAAATACTATGGTATTTTTTAGACCCTGAATGTAAGAAGCAAATACTGATTCTAGCATTACTTAAATGCCTTTAGGTTATTTCCATTTGATAAATTAATTACAACTTGTTCACAATTTGAACTACATCAAATAAATAGTATAGAGACTCCCTCCTCTCCCCCTCTCTCCCTGTCCCCATCCCTGAATCTTAATTACAACCAATATAGAAACAGTTTCTCTCCCAGGCTGGAAAGCCACATTTGTTTTCACGATCTTGTAAATGTCATCTGAGTCTTCCTGCAACTGATCCCCAGGGGCTGGGCAGGACCACGGACATCTCCCACTGTACAGCTTGAACAAGCCGGGGGAACACCAGCAAGAATTCAGCTCTGAATGGAGACAGGAAAGGCATAACCTTTAGAAAGAGAACCCTTCCAGTGGGTTGAAGCTAAACTACTCACTCAGTACAACTGTCACATCTGCTTTCAGTCTCTGTGCCAAAGGGTCAGAGCTCAATCATAATCCTGTTGCACCCCCTGCTGGTTAAAAGCCTGTGCTCGGTTTGTTACTTTACACTGAGATAAACATTGCAGTCATTTCACACTTCTTTTAACATTCTATATGGATTTAATTATCATTTGTTTGGACTTCAATTGTTAGAGAGTATAGACAGTTTATTACAGATGTTCTCATGTTTGCTTTTCTTTTTTTTGCATTTCCACTTCTCCCCTTTCCCTGAAGGCTTCAGGGGTTCCACTATCAGTCCTCAATCTCTCTTCTGCTCACTTCTTTGATGAGAGAGGTCAAGAAATTAAAAGCCCACTCTCACCAAAGAATGAACAACAAAAAAAACCACTGGGGTTTCTTATGGTAAAGACTACAGGTAGGATGACTGAGTGTGTTTGTTATCTGTCTGACTGTCAGCGGTCTTTCCATCATCGTCGCTAACACAAAGGGATGCCAGCTAACCTCCAAGTAACACCCCTTTTATTTTTATTTTAAATTCCAATAAAATTTCAGCGGTCTCGTTTGAGGCAGTATTGTTTGTGGAATATGACATCCCTCTCTCTGACTTTTTGTCTTAATGCCTTGTCATCGTTCTTGATGTCTGCCTGTCAGCACAGCAAGAGGGATTTTTTCATGTCTGAATAGTCACCTTAATGATAGCAGATGGAAACACCACAGGGGGTCCAAGCCCATCACACTGTCATTGTCGCACACTGCCCTGACCTGCTTCCACTCCTCTATTTTTTTGTCCCTTTTTAAAGGAGAAATGGATGGTAATTGAAAAGGATCTTAAGCAAGATTTATGAAGCTATAGACAACATGATTCCCCACTATCTCTCTATGTTTTCACAAATAAAGTCTTAACCTTTTAAGCACCAATGACAGGACAGCTCAAGATAAATGGGTAAAAAGCTTGTAAACCTCATTCTACCAAGTTAGCCCCCACCCACCCAAAAAAAGATGGTCTTGCATTAGCTCGTAATAATTACTGGCTCCAGCTGAGGATTGTGTAAGTTTTTAGATTGGTAAATTCCTGAATAAAAATTATCAAAGTTCCAGAGCCAAGATAGCAACAATACTGAACAGTTGCTCGTGACCCAGGATGTTGTGATCGTGGGGAATAGACTGAGCTTTCTGCGTATTTTGACAGGACACATCTAGATGAACTCTGGAACTAGTCATTAGGAACCTTAAACACACTTTTCTATTTTAAAATTTTTCTTTTAGTTCATATTATTTGTCTTTGTGGAACAGAGAAGAAGAAGATAGTTTATCTGTGTGGCATTGATATACATATAAGAGCTGAGCATACTAACTTTAGCAGAGGGAGTCTATATCAATTCCAGAAGTGAACTTTTGCAGATCTCCCAGTCTTTCTATTCTTTTTACGTGTAGGGCCAATGAAAAATCTCCAATATAGCATCATATATGCAGGAGGGCAAGGCACCTTTGGAAAGCAAAATGGGTAGGGAAAATTTTGCCTAGGCATATTTCAAGATGATATTCAATGCCTCCATGTATCTCCAAATAATAGTGCTTGATTGGGCTTGGCTCTGTGTAGTTTCCAAAATTAAAGGTACAGTAGATCCTTAAGGAATTGTAACCAGGCAACCTTCAAAAAATAATTTAACCACATTGTGACTAGATTTGTTTTTACACTGATGAAGCAATAATGAGTTCCAAAGTGAAAGGAATCCTTGAATAATTTACTGAGCACTTTCTGTAGTCAATTAGAAAGAAATTATTCTGCATAAAAAGGGAATAATTTAATAAAATCAATGTCATTATTATTACTTCTTAATATCATGTCAAAGTGAAAGGGATGATTGAATTAAATTGATCTTCTTGATGATGTTTGCCATAATACTGTATCTTAATAAGATCAAACACTTGTTCTTAGCTAATTGGATCACTTTTATGGAATAACTAGGAAGATGCCAAGTAGCTGGCATTTTCTAGAACTGACTAAGTTAAGGAACTAGAGTGTTGTAGATAGCTACATGTTGCTTTGCTGTTTCGTTTATTTTTCCTACAGATAGTTTTCTAGTTTTATAAATAATGATTACTGATTCATGAGCTATTTATAATATTTCACCATGGCAAATACTTGTAAAATGTGCTTATTTAGCTTTGTCCTACTTGCTATTTTCTTCTAAAAACGTGTTGAGGAAACATGTGAATTACTATGTAATTTTGTACCTATAAGGAACAGTGTTCTAATGAACTTACTCATTATTTTTTTTTAGGCATTGATTGTACTATGTGGGGATAACATATGAGGTCTACAGTGGTCATATTTCTTAGTTTCATCAGATGATGATCTGATTTCTCTTTCTCTCCCTCTCTCCCTTTCTTCATCCTTCCCTCCTTCTCGTTCTCTCTTCCTCTCTCCCTCCCTCTGTCTTTCTCTATGTATACGTATATGCATATGTACATACATTTATATATAAACTTTATTAATCCTCTAATTTTGACATAAGTTAATTTCCACATTCAATTTTTTGTGTCCTACCATTTAACAAAATGACTTATAGAAGATTCATCAATCATTTTCTGAGATAAGACAACAATGACTATCTTCTTCCAACTTGATTTTTCTCCTTAGCATTTCATCAAGTTCTAGAATCCCATAAAAGAGCTTCTCTCCCTTTCAGCTAATGAATGTCTTACCATTAGCAAATGGTAGCTGCCAAATCAGCCTAGCATTTTAGTGGACAGTAAAGTTATTGTCTATCACCACGTTTTAATGTGTTTTTCATTACTAGTCCCAACATATACATAGAAACATTACAAACAAAGACAGATGTGAAATGTGAAAAAGTATTTGAAGGACGCCATATAGTTCTTGGCTGAATATTTGGGTTCTGGGTAGATTACAATTTAGATAATTAAATTAAAATTATCATTTCTTTCAGAAGCTATTGTTCATTCTCATTTGTTTCTGGAGTTATGCAGAGATTAACATTGTTTATTTTAATTGTTTGAGAGAATAGTCATGTATGCTTTTTATCTCTAAGTTATTCTTTGAGACAAGTGACATTGGCTTATGATAAAAATATTAACATCTCCCTCGTCTCGTCTCTGTCTCTCTCCCCCTTCCTTTCTCCCTCTCCCATTTTTCCCTCCCTCCCTCTCTCTTTTTCTTTCTCTCTGCCTCTCTCTTTCCTCCCTCTCTGCATGTATATGTGTATATATGTATAAATATATACTATTTATACATACATACAATAAAGTCAAATAACAAAGTAACATATACAGAATAAAGACAGAATAACAAAGTAGTTACAAAACAAATTTATGAGGAGGAGAACCCTCTAGTAATTGTGGGTATCAGGAAATGCTTCATGGAAAAGTTGATGCTTGAGCTGAATCTTAAAGGAAGAAAAGGACTCTGTGAGATGGAGGTCAGGAGGGAGTATCATGTTCCAGGTATCAGGAATAGCCAGTTCAAAGACTTAGGGATGGAAAGTGAAGTGCAAGACAGAGAAGGCCAGTTTGGTTGGAGTATAGAGTGTAAAAAAGGAAGTAATATACAGTGAGTCTGGAAAGATAGGCTAGCTCTAGGGTGACTTTAAAAGCCAAAGACTGGTGATTATATTTTATATTATAGGCAATATGAGAGCCATTAAAATTTATTGAATAAGGGAGTGACATGGTCAGATTTACATTTAGAGAAAGTCATTTTGGCAGCTGAGTGGAGAATGGATTGGAGTGGTGAGAAACTAGAGGTAGGGGGAGTGATTAGGAGTCTATTATAATAATTCTGGCAAGAGGTGGTGAAGGCCTTAATGAAGGCAAGAATTGTGTGAGTAAAGAGAAAAGAGGCTGAATGTAAGAGATGTTGTACAGGGAGAAATGCCAAGATTTCACAATTGATTAGATATGTGAGAGATGAAGAGTGAGGAGATGAAGATAATGTCAAAGGTATGAGTTGGGAGGACCTAGAGGATAGCAGCACCTTGGACAGAAATAAGGAATTTTGAAAGACCATCCCTGTGTATGGTTAAGGAGGCATGAAGAAATAGGTCATGAGTTTGGTAGATTCATTTATTTTTTTAAAATTGAATTTATAGTATAATGAGCTACTAATGAAAAAGGCTTTTATCTTTGGCATTTGTGAACTTTCAGGAATTGTGCAAGTATGTTATAGAAATAACATAAAATCCTCTATAATTTCTGACATTATAAGGGGTAGGATAAAATTGCAAGTTTGGAAAGATAACAGATTTGTGTACAATTTCAGCACAAATGCCAAGTGATACACATTTATTCTATGGAATTATTAAATTTTAAATTAGTGCTTGTATCTGTAAAGCTCTTTCTCCTCTCTGTGTTTATTCTTTTTTTTTTTAACATGAGGCCGTTGGGGTTAAGTGAGTTGCCTAGAGTCACACAGCTAATGAGTGTTATGTATCTGAGGCCAGATTTGAACTCAGGTCCTCCTGACTCCAGGACCGGTGCTCTATCTGCTGTGCCACCTAAGTGCCCTGTCTGTGCTTATTCTTAAAATCCTCATTGAGATCATTGGATGGAGAGTCAGGAAATGTACACTATTATCATGGCTTTGACTCCCACTAGCCGTGGGACTTTGAGTCAGTCCTCACTTCACCTCCATTTCCTTACCTCTCAAATTGGGATGGGGTATGTTGGCTGCAATGATCTCTAAAATCCCTGTTAGCTCTAACATTCTAAGAATCAAACATTTCAGAGGGGTGGCTATGGTTTTTATTAATTTACAGGTAGGGATGAAATGGAGGACATATCCTCGAACTGGAAGAGATGTCATGATATTATTGAACTTCAATCCTATTTAGGTCTATTATTGCTCAATACCTTGGGAGCACAGGTTCACTGAATACCAGAAATGACACTCCTGTCTGACTGAACAACAAGTTTAGCTGTGGAACCACTGCTGAGTTAGAGTAGAGGAGTTATTTCCTGACCCTAGTATATACAGTTTTCCTACATATTAGATTCCATTATAGTTTGGTATTCCTTCTTTACTTCCTTCATAATCCCTTCTTATGTTGGTTGTTTGTTCTTAGCAAGTCTGTTCCTATCTTAGACCTGCAGAGTTTGTTTTTAGACCCTTTAGTGTTAAATGGTTTGTAAACAATTTAACATTTGATATTGATTTCAACTTTTTTGATTTTTTTTTTAAAAAACCACTTTGAATTATCTTCTTATTTTCCAGTATATAACAACCTTGCCTAAACTGGACAATATGAAAACATTTATATATCTCTTTAAGGTTTACAATGTACTTTACATATGTCATCTCATTTGATCCTCATAATAACCTCACAACAACAAGGTGCAAGTATCTTCATTCCCATTTTACAGATGAGGAAACTGAGGCTAAGATAGATTAAGTGTACTGACCAGGATCACACAACTAGTAAGTATCTGAAGCAGGATTTGAACTCTGGTTCATGTCTCAGAATAACCTTGTAAAGTAGGTAGTATAGGTATTAACCTATGTTTTTTGCCAAAGAAGAAACAGGAAGAAATTACTTGCTCCAATGGCACATAGCTAATAAGTAGCAATATCTTGCCATAAATGATTGAAAATTTTTAAAAAATGAACATAAGAAATAATAATGACAAGCTATTCTGTTAGGGCATGGAGGGGATCTGTTCTCCACCACAATAGTGGATCTGAATGGCATTCTAGCTTGAAGGCCATCGTAAGTGGAGGTTGATAGTAATAGTCAAGATGGCCTTCTTGTGATCTCTGTCCTCCATTATCATCTAAAACCCAGATCGCCTTTATGGCATAATGGACAGAGGGCTGCCCTTGGAGTCACCAAGACCTGGGTTTGAATCCAACCTTTCATACTTTCTTGTTTTGTGAGTTTCTTGGCAAATTCCTTAACCTCTCTCAGCCTTAGTTTTCTCATCTCTAAAATAGGGTTTCACAGATCTGTGAGGTTTGAAAGAGACAGTGACTATGAAGTGTTACAAAGTCATCAGCTCTTATTATTTCCAGTGTGATTGAGTCTTGGAAAAACCTGAAAGATATTATCCAACCTCCTCCCCCTCATCACCACAGAAAACCTATTTAAAAGTTCACAAGAAGAATTCTATCTTTCCAATCAGGAAGATTTTTTTCTTAAGTGGAAATATGGGTAGAATTTAAAATATCTCCCCATAGAAAAATGATGAATTTTCATAGCTGGACAACAGATTATTCATAATTATAATTATTTTTGATTATATAGATTATCATTTGAGTATCTGGAGTCAGAATGAGGAAAAGAATTGAGCAAGCCACCCAAACCATCTTTTCCACTGGTCTGAGCTCTCTTTCTTTCCTAGTTAATGGTAGGGAAACATTGTCCCAAATCTTGCTCCATACTTTCCACTCTTAGCATTTCAACTTGTAGAATTTGTTCCACTGATCACATCAACATATATGATTAAGCTCTCTCCAGGCACTCTGAGAGATATTATGATATGGTGGATAGAACTGTAGACTGGGAGACAGAAGGCATGGGTTCAAATTGGACCTGGGCTACTTGTTAGCTTCGTGAACATAGGGAAATGACAACCTCTTTAAACCTCCCCTCACTTGCAAAATACAGATAATGCTAAACTACCTATATCATGAGGCAGCTAGGTGGTGCAGTGGATAGAGTGCTAAGCCTGGAGTCAGGAAGACTCATCTTCCTGAGTTCAAATCTGGCCCAGACACTTCCTAGCTGAGTGACCTTGGGCGAATCACTTAACCCTGTTTGCCTTAGTTCTTCATCTGTAAAATGAACTGGAGAAGGAAATGGCAAACCACTCCAGTGTCTCTGCCAAGAAAACCCCAAACGCGGTCATGAAGAGTTAGACACGATTGAAATGACTGAACAACAACAGCCTATGTCCCCGAGTCAGTCAAGTCAGGTCAAGTCAACAAGCATTTGGTAAAGGCCAAGAATATGACAAGTACCGTACTAAGTGATGGTGATGACGCAAACGGCAAAAATAATCCTTGGCTTCAAGGAGCTCACAATCCAATGGGGAGCATCATGCCAACAACTTACAAACAAAATAGATACAGGATAAACTGGAGATGTTCTCAGAGGGAAGCCACTGTAAACCTTAAAACACTGTACAAATATAAATTATTCTTATCATTGATTGGTCCTGGAAGAGAGCTTTCAGCTTCTAATTTCCCCTTTAACATTTGTTTACTTCTTCTATCAAGGAAAATGTGACTTTGGCTGACACAAATGTAATGATGGAAATGAATGAGTTACAATTTCTATGCTTTCTTTTAGGAAAGAAAGTACCCAGGAATGAAAGAAAAAGAAATTGCACAATAATTATTGCTTTCTTTTATATTTTGCATTCTTACATCTTTTAAATTCTTTTCTTTAAACTGTGACAGTGATCAAGTAGTTGTTATTTTATAATGACTGCATTTTGGGGTGTTTGTATAATATTGCTTACACTGATTTTGCTGCCAAATAATTGGATTTCTATTAAATAGTGTACAGAATTGAAAAGATAGTATGTGGATCGGTTATAAAGTGAAATCCATTGGCAATGGTAAAGGAATTAAAAAACCTAGGGTTTTAGCAAAGCTTTGGTTACTAAAGGATGAACCCTAGCTGTAAAGACTGGTGATATTCAAAGGGTCATAGATATAGGACTGGAAGAGATCTCAGATTTGTCCTGAGTCCTTTTGTTTTGTAGATAAGGAAACTGAAATCAGAAAAGTTTAGTGATTTGTCCAAGGTCACATAGCTATTAAGTGTCAGAAGTAAAATCTGGACACAGGTCTCCTGACTCTAGAGCCAGTGTGCCATGTTGCCTCCATAGCAAAGTCTGGGCACTGCTTTCTAAAAAGGAATTTGTAAGAATAATTTAGCTCAAGAAGTTGAGACATCTTTCTTGCTGTTTTGTTTTCTGTTTTATTGGTCAGCACTCTCCATCTTTCTGTGGCAGATTATTATCTCTAATACCACACTATATATGCAAGGATAGGAATTAATTGAACAAACCAACTAAATCACCCCCATCCTCCTTAGTGCCATCCTAAATACCTTAACCAGGTTAAGATTACATCCCAATTAATCAGTCATAGGCTTAAATGGGGAAAAAGTCCTCCGTCAGCTGAGATGGTGTACAGGTTGTGTTCAGATTGGCCTGTGTAAAATCAGGGAGCAAATTCAGAACCAGAAAATTTCAAGCAAGTGGAGAGAAGATGGAATTCTAGATAAATCCCAAAGAGGAAATATACTGGGAGGGGAAAGGCGGAGCTTTGGGCCATTGCCTGTTTCAGTCTCCTCCCTCCCCACTTCCCCACTAGATGGTCAGGACTTCTGTTCCTTCTCACCTTCCTATTGCAGTCCTAGTAGCTTCCTAGATCAGCTAAAGGCAGTCTGGGCATCATGAGCCTCAGCAAACAGCTCCCAGCCTTTCAGGAGTAGTTCTAGAGTCCTGAGCAGACTTACTTTACTCACCTATCTTGGTAGTGCAAGTGGGAGTTGGTTTGGTCACCTCAGATCATTGCTACATCGATTTTTTAAATTTATGCTAGTTTTTATTTTTTCTTGCTTACTCATTTTATTTGTCTTGAATTACATCTTTATGTCATAAAAGGCAGATAAACTCTTCATATAAATGCCTATATGATGACTAAAGTTCATTTTATTAAATGTAAGTTTCTAATAGTTGCCAAAACCCCCATAATTCAACAGCAGTTCGATAAGCATTTGTAAACATGCACAATGTGCTAGGCTTGTAAAGATGGTCCCGTATCCTCAGTGAGCTTACAGTCTAGCAGGGGAAATAAGACAAGAATACTCCTAGGTGATACTTACCTGATGGTCCTAAGTCTTTGGAATCAAGAGAATATTGGAATCATAGAACATCAGAGCTAAAAGGACCTTTGAGATCATCTAGTAGTCCAAGCTTTCTCATTACACTGACAAAGGAATAGGCTTTCTGTTTTCTTAGCTTGTTTTCTTAAACTCAATTTAGTGACCATTTATTTAAAAACCTGCTATGTTCAAAGGCATAGTGCTGAGAATACAAATTAAAAAAAACTGCTAGTTTGTTGTCCTCTGTTTCAGAAAGTAATAATGTGATTCATCATCCTGCTTAGTTGAATGATGATGTAGCTCAGGAGAGGGGAACCTGCAGCCACGAGCCCACATATGGCACTCTAGGTCCTCAAGCTTCTAGTTTAAGCAAAGACAGCTGTTTGGTTAATGAAAGTCAGGGCTGCCTTTTGATGGTTGATGGAACAACTATGGAAGTCCCATCGAGTTAAACAATGAGTGCTGAAGGAAGGGAAAAAGAGGACATTTCAGGTTTTTCACATAGAAGACCATCCTTACAAAAGTGTACACAGATTTGCAAAATGGATCATGGCACAAAGCATCTTTCACTGTCATGCTATGAAGGTCTGTGCTGCCATTCTGTCATGTGCCACCTGCTCAACAGAAAACACACAAAAAAGGGCAAAATGCAGAGGATAGTGCATTTTACACCAACATCATTTCACTTATCTTCTCAGATGTAAGGAACGGAGGATGAGAAACTCTTGGTAAAATGGACATCCAGTTTCTCATTGCTTCATGTCTAGATGACTGCAATGCTGGCGGCACTATTTATTTTCTTCTTCTATATACCCTACATGCTCCCGCTAGTCCAATTTTCCTTAAATGTCACTTTCACCATTGCTCAGAAACCTTCAGTGGTTCCCTATTTCCTATTAAGTCAAATCTAGACTTCTTTGCTTGCCTCAAGATCCATTATGGCCTGGCCTCATTCAACCATGGTCTCTTGACTTTAGCCGGGATGAACTATTATTATTCTCCATACCTGAAATGGCTTCCCTTCCACCTCTTCTGTAGATTTTACCTTTATGATATTTCTGGTAGGTGCTTCCCTCTCTCCTCTGACATTGCCATCACCTTAGTGTTGGCCCTCATCATCTCACACTTGGACTATGCAATAGACATGCTGCCACGTCTATCCTCCACACTTAGCTATCTTCCTATGGAGTGGGTCTGATGATGTCACCCCCTCAATATTCCCCACTGGTAGCTGAGTGGTACCATAATGCACAGAGTGCTGGGTCTGGAATCAGGAAGTTTTAAGTTCAAATCTGGCCTTAGATACTTACTAGCTGTGTGACCTGGTGCCAGTCACCTAATCTCTGACTGCCTGGCACACTTAGATACCTAATAAACATTTGTTGACTGACTCACTATCCGAAATCTATCCACCCTTGAAGGATATATATAAATATACACATATATGTACATATTATTATATATATAAATATATACATATAAATATAATATATATACACACACATATATATATATATATATTTATGAGCCAATCAGGGTTAAGTGACTTGTGCAGGGTCACACAGCTAGTAAGTATCAAGTGTCTGAGGCCAGATTTGAACTCAGGTGCTCCTGACTCCAAGGCCAGGGCTCTATCCACTGTGCCACCTAGCTGCCCCTCCACCTCTTTCTTTTAGTGCTTCAGTCCTTAGTCATCCATTCCCTTGTCTAAACTTCATGGTTGACAGCTAGATGGTGCAATAGATAGAGCATTTAGCATGGAGTCAGCAAGACCTAAGTTCAAATCTTGCCTCACACACTATCTTTGTGCCCCTGGGTAAGTTACTTAACCACTGTCTGCTTCAGTTTCCTCATCTATAAATGTGGATTATGCAGCACTTCTTTCCTAGGCTTTTTACAACCTAATCCATTTTGACCTTTTCAATCTTCTCATACTTTTTCTCTCCCGTGCGTTCTGTGATCCAGCAATACAAGCTTACTTCTTGTTCCTCACACATGATGCGCAATCTCTTGTCTCTGAACAGGGTGATGCATATACCTCAGAACTCTCTCCTTACCTCTACCAGTCAACACCCCTGGCTTCCTTCAAGACTCAGCCCAAATGCCTGTATACTGGAAGCCTTTCCCAGTCCCCACATCCCCCTGAACCTTTCTCCTAGTGTTCTTTCTACTATTTAAATCTCATATGTACCTATTTATCTGCAAGTTGTCTTTGCCATTAGTCTCTAAGCTCCTTGAGGGTTGCAAGAGTTTTGGTGTTTTACATTTCTTTGTATTCCCCAGCACTTGGTCCTTAATAAATGCTTGTTAATTGTTGATTGATTGATTGATTGATTAATTGTAGAAGGACAGATCTCTAGGTCATTAGTGTAGCCTCACACCCAATGCAGAACACCATCTGCCACCATCTCTTTCTGCCAACTGCTAAAATGACATCAAACTGAATTACTGTACAAGTATAAACATCCATTTTTCCCAACTAAAGGTGAATGATCAGAGATGAACTCATTTCATAGGTGACCTTATTTTCTTATAATTAATGGGAGCTGATTAACAAGTGAAATGTAATGAGGGTGGGCTGATCTTAAACTTTCTAAGTCTAGGTATGTGCATGAGAAAGATGAGGTAGATTTGAATAAAAGTCCCATCTAACTATAATAATGAGAATAAAGTAAACAAAGACAAGTTAGGCTGGTTAGTAAAGAGAAGCTTTGAAAGGAAAACTGTTCTCTCTTAGCCATGAGGTCTTCGAAAATCTATTCAAGAAAATATCTCCAATTACATGTAGGAAGGTGAAGTGTGTTGGGAATAGTAATTTGATAACTTGAAAAGGAGCACCTTTAAAGATAAATTCAGGGCAGGGGTGACAGGCATTTCTAGGATGCTTTATTTCAGAATCTTCCTGCTCATTGAGGTAAAGAAGACACTAAGAGGATTATGGGGGAGAAAAAGGCAAAAGCCTCAGATGCATACGTGCTAAAATTGCCTTGAGATAGAGATATTATTGCCCAACCCCTGACTGTTATTTTTAATCTCCTATTGACAAGTAAAACCTTTCCTACAGAGAGGAATTTGGGACATGTAATCCACACTCTTCAATCTCAGGGTTTGAGATAACCCTGACAATTACAACCTGTTGCTCTTTTATCCATTTAGAACAAGATTTGGAATCTATCACAAATGAACAATTTGGCAAGCACAGCTCTCAGTAAAAATCTATTGTCACTTAATTGGCACCATTTTTAAAAATTGCTGAACCATCTATAAGTACAACACAACAGCAAACTATAGACCTTTGGCAATTCTGTTATGAGCCAATTTTAAAGTTTAGCCATTGTAAATGACAGCTGAATGAGTTATTTTGTCCATGATGCAGTGGGCTAGGTAAAGAAAGACATCTACACAACTATACACATTAATTCTATCTATCTATCTATCTATCTATCTGTCTATCTATCTATCTATCTCTATTTCTCTATCTCTGTTTGCCTGTCTGTCTGTCTATCTATCTCTGTCTATATCTACCTATCTACCTCTATTTCTCTATCTCTCTATCTCTTTGTCTATCTACCTATCTATCCATCTATCACTATCTATCTCTCTGCCTGCCTATCTCTATATCTCTATCTTCCATCTTTCTTTCTTTCTATCTATCTATCTATCTATCTCTATCTCTCTATCTCTCTATCTGTCATTGATTGATTGCACAGTGTTGCCATACCCAGAATTTGATCCCCTCTTCCTTCTTCCCATAATCCCTAGGTCACTTCAAGGCTCAGCTCAAGTGCTTCATCTTACCAGAGGCCTTTCCTGATACCTTTAGCTGCTAGAGACCCCTGAAACACTTGAAATTATTTTGGATTTAATTTGTCTATATTTTTGAAACCTCGGAGTCATCCTCAACTCTTCCCTCTCCCTCACCCCACACATCCACTCAATTTTCAAACCTTTTCAATCCGAGCTCCATACTATCTCTTGTATCCATCTCTTTCCCTCCACCCATGGGTCTACCTCCTTAGTTTAGGTCCTTATCACCTCTCTCTCCTGGATAATTGTGATAGTTTCCTATGGTCTCTCTGACTTAAGTCTCTTTCTTTAAGTAGTTCCTCCACTCAACTGTCAAAATGATATTCCTAAAGCATAGATTTGTATTTATGTCAAATAAATCATCATAAATGGTGATGATCATCACCATCACCATCATCATCATCAAGCATTTATGAATACCTACTATGTGCCAGGCACTGTACTAAGTGCCAAGGATACAAAGAAAGGCAAAAACATGGTCCCTGCCATTAAGCAGCTCACAGTTGAATGGAGGAGACATCCATCATGCAAATAACTAGGTCCATACAAGTTACATACAATGTAAATGGAATGTCATTTCAGAGAGAAGGCACCAGCAGTAAGGTGGGGGGTGGGCACCCGGAAATAACCTTTCGCCAAAGATGAGGTTTAAGCAGGGTCTTGCAGTTCTTCAAAGCCTATCCCTGACCTTCCTAGCTAGTCTTGTTATACATCGTCTCCTTTTACTCACCCTTTGTTCCAGACAAGCTCACCTTGATATTTCTCACACAAGATAATTCATCTCCCATCTCTACTGTTGTGCAGATTCTGTATGTGTATGTGTGTATCTGCATATATGTATACACAAATATATATATATATATGCACATATATTTGTATGTATATTTAGGTGTACATGTTGCACATGATGAATTAATTGACTATCTCCCCTGACAAAATGTAAGTTCTTTAAAGGGAGGGACTGTTTCATTTTTGTCTCTGTATTTCTAGTGCCTGACATATAATTTGTGCTTATTAAATGTTAGTGGATTTGTTGACACATTTTGTATTTACTTACATGTGTATCTATTGTGTCTCTCTCAAACACAGACTCATTTTGTTTTTGTCTTCACATTCCAGAGCCCGTCATAGTGCCTGGCACATGGTAGTAGCTGTTTATTAAGTGCTCACTGAACTAAATTCTCTAATTTCTTTTCTTAAGTGGAAGGATTTACTATAACAAATATTAAAACCAATTTCAGAAGTGAAAGCATTAAAATTATATATTAAATTCAGTATGTGCAACAGTTATTCTATTGTCTTTAGAAGTAAAGGTTTTGAGTACAGAATTCCTGTGTAGATCATTTAAAATTATGTTATAACTCAGTTTTATTCATCAGACCTCAAGGTAAGAACTAAGGTTACTTCTCTTATTATCCATTTCACTTTTTATCAGTAGACTGCCCCAGCTTCATAAGTAGTTTGGAAAAAAGGATTAGTTGAAGAGTTTTCACTTAACCCACAAAATGTCAACATGCCTTCCATACACTGATGACACTTTATAATCATCCCAGGTCACCTAAGTTTCATTTTTATGATTATTTTAAAAGGGGTTGCTTCCTTGTGTATTTTACAGAACTGATGAAACAGGCATTTCTTTCTCAGGAGGATTTTAAAAGAGGTTTCTAATACACACACATGTTTAGTACTTATTTGGATACTAATATGGATAAAAAGAATTCTCTCCCATACATTTATACTGGTAGGGATTGTTTTTGAAAACATGTTTTGGCATAGGTTATGAATACGAGTTCTTTATCGCATGTTATAGGACTTCAATCAATTTCACAAGTCTCCATCTTCATAGTCCCCTTCTACAGGCTATTGCTCTGGAGCTAAGCTATGAAATCAAAAGAAAGTGCAGTAACAGAAGAGAAAGTTAATCACCATCGTCACTCCTTAGAGGTGATGATGCCCCATGCTCTGCAGGTTTTAAAAAAAACCATCAAACAAAGCTGGGCTGGCTGGCCCATGTCGCCTCTGCTTTATCTAGATCACTTGGGTACTGTCCAGCAAAATATCTCTTCGAGAACAGCATGGTGCCAGGACTGGGTGCCAACCCAGGAGAAACACAAAAGACCCCTTCTCTCCGCACCAATAAGCCAACTGTTAAAAGATTAAAACATGTTGTGGAGATAACAAGAATTTAGAAGCTGGCAGCAGGTGTTGTACAAAGAAGCATTTGGCAGCATGGCACTTCTGCCTGTCTGATTCCAGTCAAAACAATCTTCTGCCCAGTTGTGAGGAAGGTCTGGAGCCGAATAGCAACTTAGAGTGAAGAGGTTGAGTTCGGGTGCTACTTTAAATGCTGAGTCCTGCAGAGAAGAGATTAATGGAATATAGTTTATCATTGTTCAGAACCTGTGGGGATTCATTTCAAGATCTAGCTGCCACTGGCTTTTGCTATGAAATAGAAACTCCAACAGCTGTACCACAAATGCTTCTGTGGGCTGCTATTAGAGCCCACGCTAATATGTGGAAGGTCTGCATGTCAGACATTATAGACAAACGTGGTCAATAGGTTACTTACAAACCTTTCTTGCTCTCAATCATTTGTTTAATGTCTTTTTAAATATAATTTTAAGATTTTTTCTTTAAAGTCAATTATTCTTCATCACGTAGTTGGTATTAGGATGGATATAAAATAGAAATTACTAATCTCATAGGATGTTTTTAATGATTTCTGAAGTAGTATATTTGGGTGGGCTTAAGGTCTAAATCACTAGATTCCTGTAATTCAGTTTATATGAATAATGTTACTTCAGAAGGGGAAGGGTACAAGCATTTATTAATTGCCTACTGTGTGCCAGGTATTGTACTAAGCACTTTTTATAAATATGATCTCATAAAGGTATGTATGCATTTATTGGGAATAGTTTGTTCTAAAAGCAATACTGGAATCTCTCTCTCTCTCTCTCTCTCTCCTCCCCCATTCCCTCCTCCACTTCCCCTCCCTCCCCCCCATGTTTCTGTTAATGGCCATGTGATATGGTATATCTGACTTTGGAGCCAGGTAGACCTGAGTTCAAATCTGGCCTCTGTTAGGTGTGGTCTGTGTGACCCTTAGTAAGTCATATCTTAGTGCTCTAGGTAATTCCATTTTTTATTTTTATCTTTTAAATTTTTATTTATTTTCTTCTGAAGTTAAGAAATAAACATTTCTATAACATAGTAGAATAGAAAAAATATGATTATACACAAAACTGCAAATCTATTATGTGTAACTTACTATTCTTTTTAAATATGTAATGAAGTTATCATGTAATTCCATTTTTTATTTTTATCTTTTAAAATTTTATGTATTTTCTTCTTAAGTTAAGAAATAAGCATTTCCATAGAAAAATATGGTTGTACACAATACTGCAAATCTATTTTGTGCAACTTACTATTCCTTTTAAATATGTAACAAAGTTATCATGTGACTTTTTAAAGTCATATCTCAGTGCTCTAGGTAATTCTATAAGATTAGATACATTGCACAGGTAGATGGAGTTTCCTTATCTAGGACTTTGCCACATAGGTCCAGTCGCTACTCATATCCTATCTAAAAGCAATTGTTATAAATTTTATTTTGTTTGTTAAGCATAGGTGGATTGGTTCTTCTATTGCAAGATATCTTTAGTCCATGACATTTTATGATTATTGCTAGAAGAAATATACTGTCTCTCTTCCCCATCTCTTTCAGTTCCCACTGCCCTCATATTGGTTCAAGTCTTCATCACCTCAAATGTAGACTGTGGCTGTAGACCATTAGCCATATCCAATTCTGTTCTACCATTTCAATCTCTCCCACCTGATCTATCTTCTTAAAGTACCACTGGCCAAGTCATTTAAACTTTCCATTCTCTAGGCAACTGTCTAAAACTGCACGTGGTAGAGAAGCTGCCAACCTGCATTGACAAAGGGAGTTTCTTCATCTTTTCTTAACTCCTTATAATCTGGCTTCCAGCCTTACCTTTCCACTGAAAGAGCTCTCTCCAGAGTTACTAATGATCTCTTAGTTGCCAAGTTTAAAGGCCTTTTCTCCATCCTCATTCTCCTTGACCTATCTGAAGCCTTTGACACTGTTGATAGCCCGGTTTTCTTTAGGACATCTCTGTCTCCTGTTTTTTTGCCTACTTATCTGACCATTTCTCTGTTTGCTGGTTCCTCTTCCAGATCATACTCTCTAGCCTTAGGTGTCTCGTAGGTTTCTGCTCTAGGTCCTCTTCTCTTTCCCTCTAGACTGCTTCACTTTGTGATTTCATCAGCTCCCTTGGAGTTAATTACCATTTCTGCCAATGATTCCCTGACTTCAAGCCTCAACTAAAAGCTCATCTTCTTAAGGAAGACTTTCCCAACCCCTCTTAGTTCTACTGTCTCTCCTCTCTTAATTAGTTCCCATTTATCCTGTATATAATGTGTTTGTACATGTTTACTTGTTTGTTATCTCCCTTATTAGAGCGTAACCTCCTTGAGGGCAGGGACTGTCTTTTGCCTCTTTTTGTGCTTAGCACATAGTAGGCACGTAATAAATACTTATTGACTGACTGACTGACTGAACTTCCCCATGCCAATGAAATCACAGGTCCCAGCAAGCCGCAATCAGTGGTGGGCCCCATTATCTAGAGTATAGAATTTAGACTCCTTTAGCCTATCATTTAAGGAACTCCACATTCTGAACCCAAGCTCCATTTCTAGCTCTATCTACCAATGCTCATTAACATGAGCTCTAGCTTTTGAATTTGTTGTTGTTCAGTCATTTTTCAGTTCTGACTCTTCATTACCCCCTTTAGGGTTTTCTCGGCAAAGATACTGGAGTGGTTTGCCATTTCCTTCTCCAGCTCATTTTATAGATGAAGAAACTGAGGCAAACAAGGTTAAGTGACTTGCCTAGAGTTACCCAGCTAGTAGATGTTTGAGTCCTTATTTGAACTTAGGAAGATGAGTCTTCCTGACTTCAGGCCCAGCCCTCTATCTGCAGAGCCACCGAGCTGCACACCTCTTGAATACATTTATCCAGTTTGGACTACTAGTCATTCTACAAATACATATGTATTTTCCTTCTTCTCTGATTTTACTCCTTTTGTTCCCACTGATGGTATTGGTTTTCTTTATGTTTGAGAAGGGAAATCCCATTCCTCCTTCATGGTTCCTCTCAGATGTCACCTCCTCGATGATATCTCTCCTCTCTTCTCAAAAAGAAGTGACACATCTCTACTCTAAACTCTCATAGTACGTAGTTTTTAGTCACTTAGGTACTGATAGCGTAGAGTCTTGTATTGGAGAGAGGTGCATGCCTTATCCTCTTTTAGGTCATTTGTTCAAGGGCAGGGAAGGCACCCTGCATATTCTACACAATATGTCAACAAGCATTTATTAAGTGCTTAATATGTACCAGACACAATGCCAAATGCTGAGAATAGAAATAAAGGCAAAAAAGAAAGGCACTCTTTACCCTGAAGGAATTTCCATCCTAATATGATAAGACAACACATAAAAGCTGAAAAGCTGGGAAGAGGAGGGGGAAAGGAGAAGGAGGTTTCTGCCTAGGGGAATGATGGAGGTGTTCAGAGAATCAGGAGTGGAATATGTCTAGGGAACATGATCAGCTCTTCCCTGTCTTTTGCTCTGTGACATCTCCTATATCAGTCCTCATCTTTCCACCAACAGAGACACCATCCTGATTCAGACTCTCTCATCATCACCTCTCCTTCGGATTTTTATAGTAGCCTCTTGTTTCCTGGTTTCTGTGTTTTCCCTTCCCTGATTTATCCTTCGTAAAATTACCAAAATAATCTTCTCAAAGAACAGATGTGACCATGCCATTGTCCTTCTCAAAGTTCTTCCCTATTCCCTCTAGGATGAAATACAGAGTCCTTAGTTTGGTGTTTCTGGTCTTCTCCGGTGAAGTAGATCCAACCTATCTCTTCAGTTCACTCTGCTCCCTCTCACTCACTGTCTGTGTCAACCAAAGCTATTCCACAAACTTGTCATTCCGTTCCCCACATTTATACATTGTCATGAGCCTTTCTCCATATGTAGAAAACATACCCTCCTCACGTCTGCCTTTCAGAATACTCATGTTGCTTCCAAGTCCCACATTTCTGAAATTTTTTCAGATCCACCCATTCCTACCCTCCAACTAGTACTGTTCCTTTTCTTCTCAAATTACTCCATATCCTTACCTTTGTGTGTGTGTTGTTCTCAGCACTACCATCCTCCCCAGTAGAATGTACACTTTTTGAAGGCAGGTAATGATTCATTTTTTTTTCTTTATATCCCCAGCATCTATCAGAGTACTTTACACATAGTAGCTACCTAATAAATGTTTATTGAATTGAATTGCCCTGGTCAGACCCTCCCCTGGAGTATTGTGTTAGGTTTAGTGCTCGCCATTTCACAAAGGGCTAGAGAGCAAAAGGCAAGGAATTCATTCCATGTAAGTTCTATAAAAGTAAATGGTTATGGAGAAGATATGACTCAGGGGGAATATGTCTGTCTTTAAGTATTAAAGAACTGGCCTATGGAAGGATTGGAGTTGTTCTATTTTAGCCCAGAGGACAGAAGTAGGAGAGACGGTTAGAAGTTTCAAAAAGACAAATCTACATGATGTCAAGGACAGAAAACAACAACTTCCCAACAATTAGAGTTATGCAAAAGCAGAAGGAGTTGCTCTAGCAGGTAATAGGGGTTTCTGCTTAATGACATTCTCTAGACAAAGTTTTGATGACCACTTATTGGGTATGTTGTAGAAGGTTTTTAAGAAAAATTATTATTAATTGCATTGGATGGCTTCTGAGACCCCTTCCAACAAGTTCTGTGAATTATATGTAATTTTCACAATGGGGTTAAGTTTTCTTTTTATTTTTTTATTGGTGTGGACTGATCTCAACATGGTTTTATACAGCTCAGTTATCATTGGAAAAAGGAGCAAGAGTCCATCCTATGAGGATTCTAAGAACCAAGTAACTCCATTGATCCAGGCTTATCATAAAGGTATTAGTGGCTTCAGAGGTCAATTTTAGGTCATTATCATAAGGATGGAATTCCTTGGCTTCCTGCATGCTCCAGGTTGACTTTGCTACCTGCTCCTTTTGCCATGTGTTTCCTCTGACCCAGAGTATGTTTATAGAACCTTAGTGATTTCTACCTGTCTTCTACTTTCAGACTTATGTAGTATATGTAAATCAAATATAGACCTTAATGATATTCCCCACACTCATGAGCTAAGTCCTATTGGTTCAAATACTAATTGCTTCTACACGTAGTTTTGTTTTGTTTTATTTGTTTGAGCTGTGCAATGAATATTCTAAATCAGTGAATGCCAACCTATCCCTATTGAGTTTAAGTCCCTGGATGTGAGACAAGGCAATGAGTGTGCTCTCGTTAGGCAAGTGAATATTGGCAGTGTTCTGGCCAAATAGCAACTGTTCCAAGGGTATCCTATTCTCCTGAAGGATCAACTACTGGGTATTTAGTAATATATCCCTTACTCAGAGGAGGGAGTACATGGCCAATTAACTCCTTCAGCAGCAATGGGTGCAGTGTTCACATCATAGATAGGGTGAATCTGGAGAATTTATTTGAATTGAAATATTTAACTCATAAAATTCATCTCCTTGAAGAGGAAACCATTCATTAAAATAGGGTGTAACTTCTGGCATGAGAAAGCACTTTATTACTGATGTATTTTCCCTTCTGGTTTAAATGGAGAAATAGTCCTTTACCATCTCCAAACTTCACTACCTGAAGCTTTTAATCAAATTTTAAAGTAGAGCCTACTGTGAATTATCTAATAGAGATTAATCCCAGCTCTTACCTAATTCTCCTAAATAGCTTTAATGGGACTGACTTCATTTTGAAATGTGTATTGTTGTTCAGTTGTTTTTCAGTCTTGTCTGATTCTTCATGACCCCATTTGGGGTTTTCTTGTCAAAGATATTGGAGTGGTTTGCCATTTCCTTCTCCAGCTTATTATACATATGAGGAAACTGAGGCAAACAGGAGTAAGTGACTTGCACAGTCACACAGCTAGTAAGTGTCTGGATTTCAACTCAGGGAGATGTCTTCATGACTCCAGGCTTAGTGCTCTATCCACCGTACCACCTAGCCATCCTAATAGAAATCATTAATTTATATTACATAAGCTTACGAGACAGTTGGACATGATGGACACACAATTTTAGTATTTTGGTTCTATAATCAGTGTGCATGCATGGAAAAGACATATTTGGAGGAAAAAGAACAAAACAAAATAGTTCTTGCTTTAGGTTTCTGAAACTCCAGCAAAACCTATAACGAATATCTTAAAATGTTTGTCTTACTTTTGTGGACAAGCAATTGAAAATGAAGAAGGTCCCACTGTTTTTATATCACCCATGTATATGTGTGTATATGTGTGTGTGTGTGTGTGTATGCATGTATATATATAGTATATATGCATATATATATTTATCCCATATATATACATCCCAAATATGTGTATAACCCATATGTGTATATTGTTTGTATATCCCATATATGTGTATGTATATATCCCATGTGTATGTATATATATTTACCCTATATGCATGTATATATCCCATATGTATATATCTTATATATGCATATATACACATATCCCATATGTGTGTACATATGCATACATATATATGTGGGATACATGTATATATATGCAAAAACATTAAGGAAAAGTAGAAGCATGTTAAAATTTAAATAATTTTGCAAAATCCTTATATTATGGGCTTTTCCTTCCTCTTAATTCAAATTCCTTCAGCTGTTCAGATGGAGACATTTTGCATTTCTTAAATGCATAGGATAATTGAGCAAACCTTTCAGTTCATCCCATTTCATACAATAATTAGGAAAATTGTTCAACATTAGTCCAGACAATATTTTGCATAATCAGTCTTTGGGGAAGGGGCGTTAGGTGGGTATAGGGATTACGGCCTTTGCAATCCAAGCAGTTCACTGACAGCAATCTTAGCATGATTAACCCATAGCATTTCCAGCTCTGGGTAAAACTTTAAACCTACAGAAAGGCTCTGGATTTGTTACAATGTTTGCAGTTCACTGAATGTTTTTTCCATGCATACATATTTCAAGTGGGCTCTATGGTTATAACTATAGCAAGTGACACGTTATGGACCCTAAATCGTTGCAGTGCAAAATATGCACAGAAAGAAGACCAAGGAAGATACCAAGGTTGGTTTTATCTGACACTGAACTGTAAAATGCCAGCCTCTGTTGGACAGATCTCTGGTTCTGAGCAGGGCTCATTGCCTGCTAAGTTGAGGATAGTGTTTCACTTTCAGCAACTGTTAATATCCGGGGCTACCCAGGCATAATGACCCTAACATTTGTGACACATTGTTGAATTTTCTGGTTCTTTTAACTTATTTAAACCTTTCCCCTGTGGTAGCCCCCTTCTCCCGCCCACCGTTCACTGAAAGACTCTTGAGTAGAGCTATTGGCAGGGTTCTCTCACTAATGGTTGCCCAATCAGAGTCCAGGCTGTGGATGGCCCCTCTCCAGAAGGTGGTACCTCAGTTCTGCAGCAAAGAGAATGTTCGCAATTTCTCTGTCTCAACAGTGTTTATTTTTGCTCATAAAAAGTTTAACTGTGATGTTAGTTTAACTAGATTGAGCATCAATTAGGAGAACAAAGAAATGTTTCAATAATACAGATTTTTTTCATTCTAAGATAAGCATTCAAAGTTTATTCCAGAGGCAGCTAGGTGGCACAGTGGATAGAGCACCGGCCCTGAAGTCAGGAGGACCTGAGTTCAAATGTGACCTCAGACCAAACACTTGACATGTACTAGCTGTGTGACCTTGGGCAAGTCACTTAACTCCAATTGCCTTACCAAAAAAAAAAAAGTTTATTCCATATAATAAGGTAAAATGACTAAAATATTTGAAATGAAATTTTGGCCTTTTACTCTCAGTAGTCACAAATTTCTTCTCTCTGTAATAAGTAGAAATAATTCTAATGATTTCTATTTTATTTGTTACTTTAAAATATTTCCACTTGTGTTTATTCACATCTTTTCTCTTTCAGCTTAATAGAGAAAATTTAAATATAAAAGCCAAAATAGTAGAGTCAAATGATCAGAGGAAAGAATGAACTTAAGAGGTCAACTGGCCCATCTTTCAGACATAATTGAAGATACCAAGTGAATTAGAAGTTTTTTAACCACCAAAAAGAACTTTAGCAGGTCCACATAGCACTAAACAACCCAGCTTCCCCAAAACAGGAAGTATGGAGCTTAGCCTAGAACTCTGGTCCCTGAGTATTTCTGCAAAATGGCAAAACCTTTTCCTTTTATAGGATATAGAACTTGTTCTTTGTCTGGATTTTCTTTCTAATGTTTTTTTTCTGATATTAAAATAGCTATTATTTAAATAGTGCTTCATGGCTTAAATGTGCTTTACATAATGATTCTATAAGGTTTTTGGCATACATACCATCACCTCCGTCTTACAGATTAAAAAAAAGTGAGGCTCAGAGAAGCAGACCATACAGTAATTGGCAGAGCTGGGGCTATTAAGTTAGATCCCCTGACTCTAAGTCTGTTTTTTCTTTCTACTATATTGTGTAAAAAGTGTTACTCTGCCCAAGAGTCACACTGCATTTCCCGATTTCCTAAAATGTACAACTCATCAAAATGGGAATGTTTATCTGTTTCTATTTCTGACCTGATGTTGCCCATTTACAGTCCCCCAAGAAGGGACCTACAGGGGAGAATGTTGGAGTTCTATTTGTAAGGATTATAAGGATATCCCCTAACTCCAAAGAGATTCTACCTATTCTTGTGTTTACCTTTTCCAACCTATTCATGATTGGTATATTCAAAGGCACCTGGGGTTTATTTACTCCACCTTCCTTTTTCCATCTAAATATAAAACTTCATCATTGTGGGTTTTCTAGGGGTGGGGGGAGGAGGGTAGAAATATTACCATTATCTGAATTGAACCACCTTTCTGGGAAGCAAGTATGTGCGTAGCTTCATTCCTTTGTTCCAACCAAAGATGGGCACCAACTGGGTGGCAGTGAAATGGGCATAGCTGCCTTCTTAGAGTCTTCTTTTGCTTAACTCTGCCCATGGAATTTGTATAATGTTCATTAAATCCCACAGTTAGATCAACTTAATGAGTCATTTGTTTCTTGAAATCCCTATTGCCTAATAATGACTAATGACAATGACTAACTATGCAGCTTGGTGTTATTTCTTTCAAATTTTGAGAAAATTTTATTTCAATTGTTTGTTTTAAAAAATAGTTTACTTTAAAATGTTCTACTCCAAGAAAGCTTTAAATGGCCACAGGGGGCAGGAGAAAAAAACTGTCTGCATAGACTGACCAAGCTAGGTAAGTGGTACAGTAGGTAGAGCCCTGGGCCTAGAGTCAGGTATGAGAATGACTTCAGGTATGACTTCAGTTCTGCCCTCAGATGCTTACTAGCTGTGTGACCCTTGGCAAGACATTTAAAAAGAAAGTGTAAGACCCGACTCAGCTGTAAAATGGAGATGATAATAGCACCTACCTCACAGGGTTGTTCAAGGGTCAAATGAGATGTTTCTAAAAAGTACTTAGCATAGTGCTTGCTAGCACATAGTAGGCACTTATCTGGCTCGGGCTAAAGCAAAGACTTGGGCTTGGATATTCACAAGAAATTGGTACTAAGGAAGATAGTACCTTTATTAATAAGCTATATAGCAAGCAGCCTTCCTTTCCCCCCCCATCCCCCATAGCATATACGTATACCATCTTGGCAATGTAAACAGAGGTTGGTTCATACAGATACAAGAAACTCACCCAGGTTGAGTAGGAGAGAATCCTGATAGGGGAAGTACACACTTAAAATTGGGGTTCAAATAGGGACATTTTGTACCCTGGTATGGCATAAAATTTTATACCTATGGTAGGTTTAGTGAAGAACAGTTAATGGATGCCAGATGTGGGAGGCGGCATTCCTAATCAGACTTAGATGTGTGTGTGGGGGAGAAATTCCCGTGGTTACTTATCCATAACAGGGTGAGGTTGAGGGGATTTCTTTATCAGGCCCAGAAATTGGGTAAGGATTTGAGTTGGCTTTCTGAAACAGCAGGAAAGGAGTGCCTCATAGGCCACTTTAGTATGTCAGGAGTTTTATCAAGTCAGAAACCCTGATCATTAACCACTTGACAAAAGGTCCATACAGTGGAAAAATACAAAAGTGTCTGTCAATGCCCATATGCTTAGCCTAAGCAACTCCATATTGGAATCTTATCATTATCATTATAAAATAAAACAATATAAAAATCACAATTACCAAACCTTCCCTCTAGAGACAATAGGTACATTGTACAAAGAAGACTAGTATCTGCCCCAGATAGGTAAAAGTAGGGTGGGGCAGAGTAGGGTTCTATCCAGAGAAAATATATTCATGTGAGGAATCCAGGAGCCACATGGGTGAAGAATGAAGGAAAGACTTTGGACAAAGAAGGCAGAAAGAGAAGTGCCATTATCATTGAGCATCCTACAGGACTACCTGAACAGAGAAGAAACCAGATAAGGAATTGGGATCACAAGCCTGGCATGGAATCATGAGATAGCAGTGATAGGGGACTTCAATTATCTGGACATCTGTTGTAATTCATTCTTTGCCAAAAGCAGTAACTAATAATTTCTTGGCTTGCTTTAATGACAATTTCAGCCTTTAAAATGTGGATGAAGCAGTGAGGAGAATTGCTATTCTAAGCCTAATTCTGACCCACGAGGAGGATTCGACTGCTGAATTAGAAATGATGGGAACCTTAAGTGCCCCCTCCAATCTTAGAATTTGTCAGGAGGTTGGTCAACACCGATTAATTGTAAAACGCATGAATGGGCACTGTGGTATGTGCTAGGGATTTGACGAAATGCAAAAGTATAACCACTGGCCTCAAGGAGCTCACATTCTAATTCTAACATACAAACAACTACGTACATATAAGAGGGACATAACCTTAGAGGGAAGGGGATGGGATGAAGCTACTCCTGGAAGGTATGATTTGAGCTGCATCCAGAAGGAAACGAGGGGTGCCAGGGGATAGAGGTGAGGCAGGAGAGTATTTCAGACACAAGGGACAGACAATGAAAAGTAACAGAGTTGTATCACCAGGTTGAATTTGGAAAGGCAGGAAGAAGTGAGGTAGTAAAAAGATCTAAAAGTCAAACAGAAAAAATTATATTTGATCCGGAATGTAGTAGAGTACCATAGGAATTTAATGAATGGTGGGGGCGACATGGTCAGACGCATGCTATAGGAAGAACATTTTGATTGTGATTGGAATACTATTGTCCTATAAGAAAAGACAAGAGAGATGATTTCAGAAGATTTATATAAACTGATGCAAAGTGAAATGAGCAGAACCAGGAGAACATTGTACACAATTACAGCAATATTATAACAATGATTAACTCTAATACAATGATCCAAGATACTTCTGACAGACTCATAATGAAAAATACTATCCACCGCCAGAGAAAGAACTGATGAAATCTGAGTGCGGATTAAAGTGTAATTTTTTTCACTTTATTTTTCTTGCTTTTTTTTTTTTACAGCATTGCTAATAAGGAAGTGTTTTGCATGATTTCACATGTATAATTGATATCATATCGCTTGCCTATTCAGTGGGTGGAGGAGAGCCTAGAAGAAGGGAGAGAATTCAGAACTCAAAAATTTTAAAAAAAGAATGTTAAAAATAATAAATTTTTAAAGAAAAAGGAAGATCACTGGCAATTAAATGGAGAATGGATTGGAGTGAGGAGAGAATTGAGGCAGGTATACCAACAAGAAGCTACTGCAATAGGCTATGTGACCATATAAAATGTAAATATTAAAGCATGGCACAGTGCTATAAGAGCAGGGTGAGAAGTGCTAAAGGCAAGAGGCAGCTCAGTGGTGCAGTGGATAGAGCACCGGCCCTGGATTCAGGAGGACCTGAGTTCACATCCAGCCTCAGACACATAACACTTACTAGCTGCGTGACCCTGGGCAAGTCACTTAACCCCATTGCCTAGCCAAAAAAAAAAAAAGTGCTAAAGGCTAGAATGAGCTAAGGATGGCAAGAAAAGCTAAGGATGTCACCAAGAAATAAAGAGCTTTTTCAAAAGCAATTTTGAAGGATCAAAGAAGGTATTGATAGGATCCCTGCTCAAGGTAGAGGAGGTGATGATTGATATTAGAGAGAAGACAGATATGCTCAGCTCAAAATTTGCTCTTAGCACAGTGACTGGCACATAGTAGGCACTTAATAAATACTTATTTGACTTGTTGACTCTTTTCTCTGCCAAAGAGAACGATCTTTTAACTAGAAAGGACAAAATAAAAATAATTAATGAGGAATTGATACCAAAGGAAAGTAGGGAGATAATAAGAAAAACGCTAGCTGCCCTTAAAGAGTTCTAATCACTAAACCCAGATGAATGATACATTTGAATCCTGAAAAAATTAGAAACCATAATGGTTGAGCCGCTGTCAAAGTTTGTGGAGAGTCGAAGAAGTACTGCAGGGTTGGAGAAGAGCAAATGTTGTCCAATTTGCCAAAAAATGGGAGGAGGGGAAGGAGGAGAATTGAGTCTGAAAACTACAATCCAATTGACTTTACTTTAATTGCTGGCAAAATTCCAGAATTTACTATTAAAATAATGAGTTGTGAAAATATAGAATAGGAAGTGGTTGTCACAAGAGTCAGTGTGGCTTCATCCAGACGAGGTGATAGCAGACTACTCTCATTTCCTATTTTGACAGGGTTACCAGACTGAGAAATCAAAAGGATGGTGTAGATACAATGCACTTGGATTTAAGAAAACATTTGACCAAGTCTGATGTTATTCATCAGGGGGTAAGATGTGAGTGAATTACGTGAAAGTACAGTTAGATGAGTTTGGAACTGGTTGACCATCCAGATGAAAAGACTTGATGTGACAGGTCAGTGTCAACTTGTGAGGAGATCTCTGGTGAAGTATCCCAAGGAATTCTTTCTTAGTCATGTGCTACTTAATATTTTTATCAATAATTTAGATAATGGCATAGAGTTGGCCTCATTTTCAAATTTTCCACTGGCATGAAATTGGAAAGGAGAGCTCCCACACTGGATGACAGAGCCAGGATTCAAAGAGATCTTGAACGTGTACAATATTGGTTTGATTTAAAGAAGCTGGCATTTAGTGGGGATAAATGTAAATTCTTCCTCTTGGGTTCAGAAAACCAACTACATTTTATAAGGGGAGGGAATTGTGTCTAGATAGCAATTCGCCTAAAATATTCTGGGAGTTTGAGTGGACAGAACACTCAATATGAGTCATCAATGTAACATGGCAGCCAAAAAGCTAATGTGATCTTAAGCTTAAGAGAATCATAATGTCCAATTCAATTTAGTTCATAAGCATTTGAGTGCCCACTGTGTGCCAAGTTCTATGCCATTTATCTGGGGATACAAAGGCAAAATGAAACAGTCTCTGTCCTCAAGGAAATGGGTAGAGAGAGAGGAGAATAACACTTATTCTAGACAAGTACATATATAATATATACAGACTAAATACAAAATATTTTTTTAGTGAAGAGAGAGAATTGACAACTGGAAGGGGAGGCTGTGTTTGTCAGAAAAAGCTCCCTGGGGGAGCTGGCATATGAGCTGTGTTTTGAAGGTAGCTAGGGATTCTAAGAGGCGGGGGTGGACAGAGATCAATCTAAGCCTAAGGGACAATCTCTGCAGAGGCACAAAGGTGGGAGATAGAATGTTTTATATGCGGTACAACAAGTTTAGTTTGACTGAAATGTTAGGCACATAAAGGGCAGTAATATATATTCATCCTGGAAAGATAGGTAGAGTTGTGATGAGCTTTCATCTCAGAAAATGGCATTTTATCCTAACGGCAACAAGGAGCTACCAAAGCTTCAGGAGTCTCATTGCCAGACCTTTAGGTCCTGGCAATATTCCTGATATTTAGGAATATCAGTTTGACAGATGTGTGGAGGGTGGATTAGAGAGGGGTAGAAACTAGAGGCAGGAGACTAATTGGATGGTTAATGCAATAATTCAGGTCAGTGGTGATGGAGGGCTAAGCAAGGGTAGTGGCTATGTGGGTGGAGACAAGGGGCCACGTGGGAGAGATGTCAGAGATGTAGGATTGACAGACCTTGGCACCTGACTGGGTATTGGGGGTGGGATAAAGGAGAGATTAATTGAGTGTGACTCTGAGGTTGAGAACCTGAGTGCTTGGAAGAATGATAGTATCTTTGGCAGAAATGGGAAAGTTAGGAAAAGGGATGAATTTGGGGGAGAAAAAAAAGAGTTTTGTTTCAGCCGTGTTGAGTTTGAGATGCCTATGGGACATCTGTGTGGAGAAGTCTTGGATAATGGTCATGCTAGACCACATCTGAAATATATTTCCCAGTTTTTGGTGCTGTATTATAGTAAAGACAATGAATGTAGGATGATAATAGCTCTGTAGAAAAGACAGAACTGTAAGATATCTGAGGGTAGAGTTATCATGATAGTAACAATAAACTTTAATATTTGTCTAAAAACTTTGATTTGCAAAACACTCTCCATACATTATCTCATTTCATCCTCACAACAGCATGGTGAGGTGAATGCCATTATTAGTCCCATTTTGCAGATGAGAGAAGAGAGACTTAGAAGGACTTGTCCAGGATTCCACAGCTAGTAAGGGTGTGAGGGAGGATTTGAATCCTGCTTATCCTAACAGCAAACCTCATACTTTGTCCACCGTGGTATGCTAAATGGATGTCAGAGGTCATTAAATTCTATATTCTCATTTTCCATGAAGAAACTGAGACTCAATGAAAGAAAATAAATTGCCCCAAATTTCTCAACCAGATTATCAGAGTTCAGAGTAGAAAAGAAGTATGAGGAGATTCTGAAAATAAGATTCCAGTTGGGGCTGTATAAGAAATCCTGAGACATGACAGCAAATTGATGTTTACTGAATGAAGGAAAGGGAGCTTATGGAATGTTTAACTTCTAGAGAGGTGACATTCTGATCCCTTCTCCCACCTTGATTATATCCCTTTATTTTTAAAAAAAAAATCAGAGAAAACATAATTAAACTTTGAAAAGTGAAAACTGAAATGAGCATAATTTGTGCTGCTTAAAAATTCCATTTCTCCCTGAGCAAACAGCCCCGTTGATAAACACCAAAAAAGTTAGAAGTTCGAGATGGATGTGCTTTGGCATCAACAGTGGCACGCTAGTGCTGAAGTTCTGTCCATTATTGCACATCAGTGCTTTCAGTTTGAGTATCTTGAAGAATTATTGACAAAATAATTCATGCAACAGGAGAAATTACCTGCACCCAATCAATCACATTTAGAATCCTATCTCTTCCATTAACTTTATCACAGTCTAACACATTTCCATAAATGTCATTGCACCAAGCACTCTAAAATAAAAGGACCCGTAGTTTGTCCAGGTGGTTGATTGATAGCCTTCAAGTCCAGAGAGTAAGAACTTTTGATATTTAGGTCACCGATTATACCTTGACACAAATCATTTAAATTTAAAAATCTCCAACTGGTAGATTTTGTAGCAATCTACATTTTGGTACCTGACTGTTAAAACAACTTCCCCTAAGGCCCTCCTCCAAAACCTCATTATGGCATGGAAATGCCTCTGGTTATGACAGCAGGACACAAACTCTAACAGGTCTACCAAACTAGAATATAGTCTGATGATAAGCTATGTGTAACCTTGTGATTGTAGCAAGGCCTACTGAGAAGCATAGCTTTTTCTTTTTTTAACTGCTTGGAAGGAGAAGCTGAAGGATTATGAGAAGGGAGATGGAAAAGTCCGACAACTTTAGAGACGCCCAGGGAGAAGGACCGGTCTGTGGGCAGGCAGAGGTGTGAGGAGTTCCATCAGAGGGAGCTGACTGCAATTGAAAGGTGTTGATGCCCCAAGCTGAATATAATCAATGAAAAAAATTGTTATGTTTAAAAAGTACCATTTAGATAGTATATTCCTTAAGGTTAAGGTCCATGTGTATGACTGTCTTGTACATAGTAGATATTCAGTAAATTATACATACTTGTTTGCATGTTCCCTCTTTCCTTAGATTGTGAGCTTCTTGAGAGCAGGGACCATATTTTTCCCTTTCCTTGTATTTCCAGCACTTAGCACTGAATCTGGTACATAGTAGGTGATTAATAAATGCATGTTGATTGACTAACTTACTGCTTGCAAGGGAATTGGGGGATCCTACTTGACACCAGTAAAGTCTTTTTTTGGGGGGGAATGATGATGATTTTTCTACTGATTGCTTTTCTCTTGATGTATTTTATCCCAAGTGTAAAATGCATTTGAATTTTGACAATAAAAATGATCTGAACTCTGGCTGAAAACCTCACTGTTTTCTCATGAGCAATATCCAATATTTTCTGCTCCTGTGCCCTCCCATCAATTTGATTTAGGGATTCATTGTCAAACAGGAGCTCTGATTGTGTTTCACAGTATGTTGAACAAAAAGAATAGTCCTCTTTTCTCTTGTATTTCTGTTTACTAAAACAATTCAGATCAATCACCAAGAATTGCTTGAGACTCAGTCATCTAATTAGCCTTTCCTATCAAAGTAACATTACGAGATGGCTAAAACCATCCAAATTAAAGGCAAAATCCCTTTTTAAATAGAGGACAACATAATAAATGGATGAGACCAGTAGACACAAAATCCAATAAATTTTAGAGGAAAGATCAGAGAAGACTTCAAGAAGAAAGTGGCATTTGAGCAGGGTGACTCAAAGAACAGTATTAACAGAAAGCAGGCATTCAGAATCAGTTCTTGCAGCACAGTTTAGACGGGTCAGTGAAAAAAATTGAGCACATCCAGAATAAGGTGACCACGATGCAGAAAGGAGTAGAGAACATGCCGTATGAGGATTATGGGAAGGTGATGGGGATGTTTAGTTCAAATAAGAGAAGGCATTGGTGGGGATATAAACATGAAGAGCTATCATGTGGACAAATGATTAGACTTTTTTCTACTTGACCTCAACAGGTAGAACCAGGACTAATGGGTGGAGGTTATAGGTAGGCAGATTTTTGGACACCATAAGGAAAAATCTTTCAGTAATTAGAACTGTAAAAAAATGGAATGGGCTATGTTGGAAGAGAGGGAATTTACATTCATTGGAGCTATTCATTGGAGATACTGGCTGTGTGATTGCTTGTCAAGGACAATCTAGAGGGGAATTCATGTTCTGTGCCAGAGTTGACAAGAAGAGTTTTTAAGTCTCTTTTAGCACTAAAATTTTATGATCCTAGAAGAATGAACATTTGGGGCAGGGGGCAAGATGATGAGTTGAGTTTAGTTTTAGGTATTTGCTGTTCAAAACCACTGTGTGAATGTGTATACTAAGGTTAGTGATGCATTCATCAATTTTCCTCTTGTTCCAGTTCTTTCCTGTTGACCTCAATGCTAATTTTCAACATCAGCAAGGATTTTCCCAAGTATAATCTAATGACCACTCTCATCCTTTTAACCTTATTACTATACCTATTCTCTTCCTCTTCAACCTTTTTTTTTTTAGTCAGTTGGGGTTAAGTGACTTACCCAGGGTCACACAGCTAGTGTCAAGTGTTTGGTCTGAGGCCGGATTTGAACTCACGTCCTCCTGACTTCAGGGCCGGTAGTCCATCCACTGTGCCACCTAGCTGCCCCCTCTCCAGCTCATAACACAGAATTTGGCACTGAGTAGGTACTTAATAAATGCTAGTTGATTTTCTTTTATGTTGAGCTTTTCTTGGCCATAGAAAATCTAAGATATCTTATTTGGTTGCTTTCACTGGTAGTAAAAATAGGCAAACAAACAAAAACTAAAACCAAGATCTATATGTGTGCAAAGAAAGGCAAAGTGTGTGTACGTAGAGGTTTGCATGTTATCTCCTTAGGCCAGGCACCACAATTTTACCTTTAAAAAATTTTTTTTTTAGCAAAGTGCCTGACACATACTAAGCATTTATTAAATGCTTGTTGATTGACCAATTGACCAGAAGAGATATATACTGCTTGTAAGAGAAAGAACAATGAATTGATATCAGAAGAGCTGGATTCAAATCCTGATTTTGTCATTTATTGGCTCTGAGACTTTGGGCAAATCATCAGGTTTTTTTTTTTTTACAAGTGAAATGATGAGATTGGACTTGATATTATATTAAATCCTTTCTGGCTCTCGCTGTGTGATCCTTTGATCATGTGGCTTTCAGAATTCCTTCTCAGTGGAATCCCATTTTTTTAAAATATAGAAATATTCCCTTGTAGGCAACATCTAGTATGTTGTCATCCTCTTTAAAGGTAGTCATAACTCAGAATTACATTTTATTACAGACCTAAAACCAGTGATTCTCAGAAATGAATGTTTAAAGTGGAAGGTTCCAGCTATTCCAAGCGATGAACTTTCTATATACTAT
>NW_020954600.1:16506720-16732524 GCF_900497805.2 Vombatus ursinus
TTTTTACTATTTCTATGCTTATTTTATTTGTGCTTTATAGGGTTGGACTTTCCATAATGTTATATTTTCCCATAAGGCTTTGTGTGATATTTAAAATAACTCACTTGAACAGAAATTTTTCTATTCATTTATATGAGATAATTAACCTAGTCAATAATTAATATTTGACAGGTCAAAGCTGGCTATCACTTCCATGTGGCATGATAAACTTGCTTGATTTATTAAAATTTATTGAAATTTAAAAGGAGACAATGCTTTATTTCATGAAATCTAATGACCATCCCTCCTCAACAAATATTTGCAGATAGCTGAATGTGATTATGCCAGGAATCTAGAAAAGCATTGATTGTAATATTTATTACATTCACTTAGAAATTTTGAATATATTTAATTTTGGATTATAATTGTCATTAAGAATTTTACAAATTAAGTACTGTTGTTAAATTGACAGTGTTCCAAAACTGTATACATTTGGTTAAGGATGAGAGGAAGAATAATTTGATAATTAATTGCAGCTGATAGAGAAGCTATTAATCTAGCTAGATTTTAAGCTTACTCAATATCTTTATCTATCTGTGTATCTCTCTCTATCTCTATCTTCTCTATCATCTACGTGTCTATTTGTTGATTTATACCTTGCTTCTTGTATTTGTAGTCTAATTCAATTTTGCTATATCTACTCTATATTGTCAGAGGGGCACCATGACATAGTGGATAGAGAGTTGGCCCTGGAACCAAGAAGACCTGAATTTCATTCTTGCCTCTGACACATGCTGGCTTTGTCACCCTGAGCAAATCGTTGAAAAAAAAAGCACTAACTTAAATTGATAGAGAGAGTTTCCTCATCCTGTGAATTCCATGTACAAATGTGCACAAATGAAATAACACTTCCAGTCCCTGGAAACCCCTATCCCAAGAGTAAATTGGTCCAGTAACTTTTTGATACTTTCATATAACTCCTGTATTTGGAAAAAAAATATATATATATATAGCTATTTAGACATACATATACATTTGTGTATACATGTATGAATGCACACACCAGATATATGTGCATTTGTATACAAACATGTACAAGTATATGTATGTGTATATATTTATGTACATATACACACATATACATATGTGTATATATAAAGTATACATAAAAGTATGTATATATATGTACATATTATATATATGTATTTGTATATGTATGTGTACATGTATATATAGTTACCTAGAGACTGCTGGGCAGCTTTACTCTGGGAGCGCCAAGAATAAATATAGAAAATTTGCATTACTGCACCAACCATGAATACAAGGAAAAAGAGAAAGGTTTTTGGAAGTTTTGTTTCTTTTGTTGTTTTTAGGAGAAGGGGAAGGGAATAAGCATTTACATAATGCCTACACTGTGCCAGGCACAACGCTGGGCACTTTACAGATATCATCTCATTTGTTTAGTTTGATGAAAATCTATTCAGTGCTTTCTAACACTTTTTGTCAGGTCATGCTGGAATCACTGGAGATTTGAGAGTACTTTCTAAGTTGTTTAGAGGACAGGATTATTTAAAAGAGAGACTTTGCCATCGTAGCGTGGGAGCTGTGACTCAAAGATGTTTTGGTGATCCAGATGACGAGGAGGAACTGAGAGTTTTTGAAGGCTCATGCAGGTGGGAAACTTCAAGAGGCTCTTAGGATACCTACAGAAATGTTTAAAGGGTTGGACATTTTCATCTGTAAGGAATATTGAAAGAAACTGTGGCTGATGGACTTAATAATGTTAGTTTTAATTTATAAAGGGATAACTAATAGAATGAAAGCACAAAATGTGACAAGGGGTATTTTATGGCAGGACTTTCTTATTGTTAAGTGATATAGGTTACCAGAAAATTAGAGAGAGTGGCAGCTAGGTGGCGCAGTGGATAGAGCACCTGCCTTGGAGTCAGGAGGACTTGAGTTCAAACCTAGCCTCAGACACTTACTAGCTGTGTGACCCTTACCAGGTTTCTTAATCCTGATTGCCTCCAAAGAAAAAGAAAAGAAAGTTGAGAGACAGTGAATTATAATGGGGGCCAGCTAGCTGGCTAAGTAGATAGACTGCTGGGCCTGGAGTCAGGAAGACCAGAGTTCAAATCCGGCTTCAGACACTTAGTAGTATGATCTTGGGCAAGTCAATTAACCTCTGTTTGCCTTAATCCACTGGAGAAGGAAATGGTAATCTACTCTAGTATCTCCACCAGTCTCCATGCACAGTATAGTCTGCAGGGTCATGAAAAGCTGGACACGACTAAACAACTAAACAACAACAAATGTTATGGATAGGGAACTGGACTTGTGGTCAGAAAGCCCAGGGTTCAGATTCTTCCTTGCTTCAGATGCTTACTATCTTAACAAGTCACTTATCCTCTCTGTACCTCAGTTTCCTCATCTGTAAAATGAGGAGGTTAGACTCAAAGAAACAAACATTTCCTTCCAACTCTATATCTATGATCCTGTGTGTGTGTGTGTGTGTGAAGAATAAACTATAATCCTTTTTCTATTTCATTCATCAAAATTTGTTAGCTCCTTCACTTGGGAGCGTCTCAGTCGAAGCTCTAGTCCTATCCTTCGTTAAGGTCTACCCTTGTGCCTATGCCATTGGTCCCATTTGCTCCTGCCTCCTCCAGGACCCTGCTACATCAAGAATCTCATCATTCTAATGCAGCTCCCATTTCTCCCTCTCCATTGGCCCTTCCCCATCTTTCTGCTAAGACACTCAATCCAACAAAAACTTCCCGTTGACCCTTCTAGCACTACTGATCCATCTCTGTCTCTCCCTTCCCTCTAAACCTATGGAAAAGTGGGTATAAACCCAATTGCCTCCATTTTCTCACAATCCTCTAGCTCCTCAACCCCAATTCTCTGACTTCCACCCACTTTCATCAACACCTTCCCCTACTCAAAAACTATCAGTGGTCTCCCATTACTGACCAGATAAAGCACAAAGCCCATAGTCTATCATTCAGGACCTTAGACACTCTGACTTCAGCCCCATTTCATACAACTTCTTGAATATGTGACTTATGCTTCAGGCAAACCAAACTCCTCACCAATACATTTCACATGGTGCTACTTCTCCACCTCCATTCTGACCATTCTACATTTCTAAAATGTTCTCCCTCATCTTCCCTGTTAAAATGCAGTTAGGCTTCAAGACCTATCTCAAATGTCACCTCCTTCATGCACCCTCTTCTCTCTGGCAATGAAATCTGGTGCCTTGGAAGTCTCAGAGGACTTTGTACTATGTTCATACACTAATCAAACCCAATTTGATTTATATTTATTTTGTTAGATTATCCTAATACCTGCAATATCCTAATATGAAATATGGTCTTATATTAGTAGGCCAATAATAACTATATTGTTATTATTGTGTTATAGTTCATTCAAATTAGAGTAATTTGAATTATACTTATTTGAGTATTCTCTTTCCTTTAAAATGTAAAGTCCTTGAAAGCAGCAAGGCTGCTCTCATGTGTACTCTCTCTGTGTCCAATGCAATGGCCAGAACATAGCAGGGGCCCAGGAAATATTGGCTGAATGAATGAATCAGTATTCCATCAACTAAATAAATATCAGCTAAAGAGAGAGTGGAGACTACGTCAGTATAGGAAAGAACCATTAGAAAGTGCATGAATTAAGACTCTATTTATAGTTCCATTCTGCAGGATAATCATTTCTTTGCTCAAGACAGACCATAATCAATGAAAACATATTGACAGAGTCTGCTTCAGAAAGCAAGGATGAACATGTGAAATTCAAAGCTACCCGTGGAGTTCAAACATATTATCATCCACTGACCAGCATTAATGACTATAATGATGATAGAAGACTTTAGTTCAAACACATTGTTGCAGTTGACTCTAGCAGTATAACCACGGACTTTATTAATGGATTCCCTAATTGGGCTTTTTTGCTAAATTAGTAGCAGTGTTTAGCAGCAGTGGACATTAGTACAGTGTTCTTTAGCATACAACCTTGTAAATGGTTTAACAAGTCATTAGTCCAAAAAACCCCAAGCCCTGGCTCTCAGGTAACTGTTCATTGCCTATATCTCCATTTATCTTTGCCACCTCCTTCTCATCCCACAAATCTGCATTGCCTACCATTGCCCTCCTTATCACTGGGCTAAGAACACCAAACTCTTGTTGCAAATATATCTTTATTTGGTGGTGGTGGGGAAGAAATACAGCATGACTGCATAAACTTCACTGTGCTGGAGAACTCATCTGTTTCCATGGTTTTGTTACTTGTATAGTTTATTCTCAGATTTATGGAATCACAGATTTAGAGCAAGAAGAGACCCAGGAGACCACTTTTCAGATGCGGAGACTGAGCCCCAGAGATTTGCCCAAAGTTATGCAAGCAGCGAGTAGTAGCACTCAAATTGAAACCCAGGTCGTCTGAGTCCAAATCCAACACTCATTCCATGGTACCATGTGTCCTTTATCACTCTTACATATCATTACTCTTCTCCACTGCAGAGCCTTTTCTGCTCTGTGCCGTCTCTGTGAGTAGATGTTCTGCGGTCCTTCCAGATTCCTTCTCAGGCTTTTCCCAAACCTTACACTTAACTTGTATGATGCACTTGGCTCCATTTTCCACAAGGCATCAATAACCAAATCTTAGAATGTTTTCCACAGCAGCATTCTATGCAGACCCTTTTTCCGAACTGAGCATTTGCTTTATAACCTTCTTCTGTAATTTTCTGACTCCATTCATCTGTCATGACACTCATTACCTAATTTATGTTCCAAGGCCCCGTTGTCCTTATGGTTAGCCTGTTCCTTCAAGATCTCAGATAGTTACTAGGCATCCTCTATTGGGAATCAAAACTCCTGTCCACTGATGTGAAGACTTTTTGTTATCTGGTACGTGATTCCTGTAGTCATTTCTCTTATGGCCGGTTAGGGACATCCGGTGGTGAATGCTGAACCTGGAGTCAGGAAGACCTGAGTTCAAATTTGGCCTCAGATACTTACTAGCTGTGTGACCCTAGGCAAGTCACTTAACCCTTTTTGCCTCAGTTTCCTCATCTGTAAAATGAGCTGGAGAAGGAAATGGAAAACCACTGCAGTATCTTTGCCAAGAAAACCCCAAATGGAGTCACAAAGATTCAAACACAGCTGAATAACAGGGTTGTTGTGAGGTTCAAATGAGATAATATTTGCAAATCTCTTAGCACAGTGCCTGACACATAGTAGGTACTTCACAAATGCTTATTGACTAACTTCTCTGAGTCTTATTTTCAACACTGGCAAAATGAGGAGAATAATTAAGATTATTTACCTATTAATATGATTGTGAAGAAAGTGTTTTACGGATAACGAAATATTGAAAAACTCCAAATATATTTTCTATTCAGGGTAGACTAGAAAGGAATCTTTGCAATATCTACAAGAACAGCATATATTCAATATAGTCTAGATGCATTGATTAGCATTTCAGATTTTTAGAATAGCCATGACCATCAGCACTGATCCATGGATTGCAACCCTTCTATAATTTATAGTTTGAAAGAGCTCCTGGTACATGGAGAAATTAAGTGACTTGACCATAGTCACATAGCGAGTAAATATGGAAGGTAAGATTTTTCACTCAGGTCTTCCTGATGAAAGCCCAGCATTCTATCTTCTGATACCATACTGCCTGTCAATATCATGATATACTAGTTAATATGATTTTTAGAATTTAAGGGGCTATTCATTTAATATGCTTATTTTAAATTATGGAAACATAATGATTTTTTTTGTTTATGGCAGATAATCAATAATTGAGTATTTATTGAATACCTACTAAGTTCATGGTGCTATGCTAGAGATGGTGTGGGTACAAGAGAAGTATAGGACAAGATTCCTGCCATGAGATGCTTGCAGTCTAGTTGGAGCAATAAAACAAACCCCCAAAACAATTAGGGAGCAAGACAGTATTATGAGGTAATGGATGTAGCTGTTTTGATGTGTAAATGTATTAGTAAAGAGGGGATTAATAGTTAATAATAATAATAGCTAACATTCCTATAAGACTTTATGGTCTATAGAGCAATTTATACATATTACTAATTTCATTTTATTTTTAAAAATTTAAATGTTAAACAAATGAGAATCTTAATTTAACCCTGTAAAGTACAACACTTGTTAGCAGATTCTTCTTTTAAATAACTTCTCTTCCCATAATTCCCGTTCTACTGTGTTGTGCCACAGCTGGCAAAGACCTGGCATCTTTTATCCTTTCCTACAGGCTTACCCTGAGTTTGTCCTGACCTACCTAGAGGAGCTAAATGCAAGAGAGGATGTGACCCAGACAGAGCATCACATTCACCATGGGGCCTGGACCACAGCTCATCAGGGACGCGACAGCCGCTTAGCAGAAGAGGTCAATGTAGAGAGCCAGAGGCAAGCCAGAAATAGTATTCTAAAAGATGGATTTTGAAAAGAGGAAAGCAACCAGGTTGTTTTTTTTTCCCCAAGTAAGCAGGCTTATGTTCCCATTTGATGTTGTCCATAGTTTAAAGCAAAGATTTTTAACCTGGGTTCTATGAACTTGTTATTTCTGTATTTTTATAACTAATTCACATTATAACTGTTTTTTCTTGTAATCCTATACATTTTATGCATTTAAAAACATTTTTCTGTGAAGAAGTCATTGGGCTATTCTTTTTCCTTTGTTCTTTTCCTTCCTTCCTTCCTTCCTTCCTTCCTTCCTTCTTTCCTTCCTTCCTTCATTCTTTCCTTCCTTCCTTCCTTTCTTCCTTCCTCCCTCTCTTCTTTCCCTCCCTCCCCCAGGTCTCCCTATTTCATCCAGGCTATAAGTGCAATGGCCACTCATGGCCCTAATCCCACTGATGACTGACCTGAAAACTTTGTCCTCTTTTTCTGACCTGGTCTACTTTGCCCCTCCTTAGCCATCTTGGTGGCCCCCTACTCCCAACTGGCTTTAGCACTACTGCAGTTCAAAAGTCTTGAACTCAAGTCATCTACCAGCCTTAGACTTCCCCCAGTAACAGGGACTACAAGTGTATATCACCACACATAGACCCATTAGTTTCACCAGACTTCCAAGGCATCCTTGACACATAAAAGTTTAATAATCCCTGATTGAAAGTTAGATTCCGTACAGAAATATATTTAAACAGATTATTTTAGTAAAGAGAGGGAATATTTCCTAGCTTACTCATAGGGCCATCATATTTAACCCATGTACATAAAAATTATATAATATGTGTATGATGAAATTGTTGCAACATTCTCAAAGTGTGACTTACCTCTTGAGTATTTGGGAGGCACAGTTTTCAGCCATTTCCATTTGGAAAAAATAGCCATATTTGATGACAAATACATCTGGACTTTGTTTTCTAGGTTCCACATAAAAGCACCAATACCCCCAGATCTACAGCTATTCTCTGAACCTTTAGATGCCCATTGAATGCCAGAAGGTCTGGTGGGGGAAGGGCTGCTAAGCTGATTGTGACTCTGGTGGAGAAACTGGATGAGAAACATCCTAAGGCCTCTGCTCAAAGGTAGGATGGTGATGGAGTTGATAGTTATTGTTCAATGACATTAGATATTTTCCTTCAGTTTCATGTAAGATTGGTTTCTTGGATATTATTGAAATATCTCAAAAGCCCCCTGGTTTACAAACAAAATAGATTTTTGATCAACATTTAATGAAAAGAGGTGACATTTATGTGAATTGATTTGGATACTGTCTTTGTTCGTGTTCCCACTGTCCAGAGGCAGATGGAAGGTGAGTCTACTTTAATGCTGGTGCCTTGCTGTTGGGGGGAGGGCATTAGAGAGGGGTCACTTACTAATGAGGCAATAATCCTTCAATGTAAAGTGTCAGTCCAAGACCTGTACTACAAAACAGCATGTCATTGAAGGTTTAAGGCAAATGATCCATGCTTGATCCTAAGAAATATAACTTTTAACATTATTGACATCATTTCTGCCACTGGGTAGGGATGGGGGAGTCTTGGTGGTGATTTGATGGATACTGTTGAAATGCACTGTTGGTTGAAACTCAAAAATAAAAGCCTAAACTTTTGTTCATTGACTGATTTCAATGTTAAATTGTTCGTGTTGAATAGTTTCAGAATTGAAGATATCTTCCTGACCTCTCTTAATTTGATGGCAAAGATATTTTTTGATGATTTGAATTGGCTCAAAATTATTATAAAGTGATTTTGCAAATGGAAATTTAAACATAAAGGTAGTTTTAGAAATAATAATAAAGTACTATATGGTCCACATTTCTGGAGAACTGCCATTTTTGAGCAAGCATGCTATTATACAGGCAGAAATAGTATTTAAATGAAGAAAATTAGCAGTCATTTAGCTGGTAGAAGGCTTCTCCTCCTCTCTAAGTAAACCCTCCTGTCCAGGTTTCTGCCTGGAGAGGAAAATTCTCTCTGATGGCAAAAGTGGCTTCTTCTCTTTATTTATTCTTCCTCTCTCACCTTATTCTCTTTATCATGGATTTTGGCATTCAGGTGTATTCCATTTATTACTGCATGAGAGCATTGGATTAGCAGTGAGTGGAGCTGGTTAAGGTCTTAAATCTGTCATGCATGAGCCATATATCTTTGGGCAAAGAACTTCATCTTTCTTAGTTATAGTTTCCTCATCTGTAAAAGGAGGATAATGATGCTCACACAACTGCCTCACAAGGTTGCCATGGGGAGAACACTCTCCAACCATAACTTGCTTAAGGAAATTGGTGGCACAATGGATAAAGACCTGAGTTCAATTCTTCCTTCGGGCATTTACCAGCTGTGTGACCCTGGGAAAGACAACTCTGTCTGCCTCAATTTTCTCATCTGTAACTTGGAGATAATTACAATACCTACTTCTCAGGGTTGTTATGAGGATAAATTAAGATAATATTTATAAAGCACTATATAAATCTAAAATAAAATATAGATGTTACAGTGAGCACATTGTTGTCTTTTTCCTCTTATCAATGTGTCTGAGATTTCAATGTGGGCATTCCCTCTATTGGTCCATATCGGAAACTATCTTTAGTCCAGGTTGTTCCAGCCTCCAATTTGTGTAAATTAATGCAATTGCCTAAGGAGTATATTGGATATTTTTATTTTAAAGAATGCAGAATGCTATAGAGATGACCCAATGTCCACCTTTGCATCTAAATTTGTGTAAGCTCCATTCCCAAGTAGATCAAATTCATTTAGTTAGTGGGGTCTCAGAGACAAGGAAACATTTATCTAAGGATATTTATTATTGGTGGTAGATTGTTTCCTCCTGTGCTCTCTAAAAAGCTTTATTCTTTCCTATACATTTATTACTTCTTGTCAGATACCAGTGCCATTATACCAGTGTCAGCACCATTATTATACATGATCACAAAGCCTTAACATTCTCCTTGAGTTGCAAAAACCCATCTCAAAAGGCCAAATTCTTTACTTGTGAGTAAAATCTCAGTTCAGATTTTTTAAAGTAGGGACATGTGAATGAATATTTTTGCTTATCTGCCATTCACAGGTGAAAAATGATCCTTTGAATCCCACTCTAAGACCACGTTGAAAACTTTTCATGGAAAAACTTTAAAAGTAAAACAACCTCGAGCTTTGTATGTTTTCCTTAGAATTTTCAAACAAGTGATTCCTCATGTTAAGACTTGTATGAGAATTATATAATAATAGAAATCGATTTCTTCAAGGGACTTTAGAGAACATTCAGTCCCCAAGCCCTCATTGATGGCCAAATAAGGTAGTTGATGTGCAAAGGGATACAGTGACTTACCCATGGTCCTAGAGTTGGTTTGTGACAAAGTTTGGACTAGACCCCAGGTCTCCTGATTCCCCTTCAAAATGCTACACAAATTTGAAACCCTGTTTAAAGATGACATCTTAAAGCCCCATCACAAGGACTTATTTTTAGTTTTCTATAATGCATTTTCTGTAGTGCTCCATGATGTTGCCTGAGGGATATGTTTGAATCTTTCAGTATATCCAGGAGCTCACAGAGTGAGATACTCTCTACTGATACAGATTGCAGCCCAGCTTTACCTTTCCATTCTAGGGGACTCTGGCTCATATTATTATGCAAATTCTCCTTTTAGAGGATCTATCCAGTGTGCTGAACACCTTCCACTGGTTCTTTCAATAACACAAATGATGTTGTGCAATAAAGAGTGTATCTATACTTCCATGTTTCAACAGATCTGTGGTTTTAAATGAGGATATTTCCTCCATTGATACAGATAATAATAATAATAACATTAAGAATGATAGTTAACTTATATAGAACCTATTATGTGCCAAGCACTGTACTAAGCATTTTACAAATATTAACTCATTTGATCCTCACAACAACCTTGGGAAGTAGGTATTGTTATGCTCATTTTACAAATTAAGAAACTGAGGCAAACAGAGGTTAAGAGATTTGCCCAGAATTGCATAGTTTTTAAGTGTCTGAGGCCAGATTTGAACTCGGGTCTTCCTGAATCCAGACGTGGCACTCTAACCACTGCACCACCTAGTCTTTCTGTGTGATTCTTGTCAATGCTGTCTTGTTGCACCTCTATCAAGAATCTAGCTCTGGATCTTTCTACATAGGGTGCCAGTGTAGCACTAAGGCTTTCTTCTCTTATGACATGGATAAGATTGGGGGAAAGTACTGCGTATAACTTGAATGATGTGCATCTTCTCCACTATTTGTGGACCATTTGTGTCCGACCTGTGGTAGAGCCTTCCAAACTCATATTGGTCTGATCAGCCACAGCAGAACACACTCTACGTTGACCCCAACATTGTGGTGTCATTTTGGTCCTCTTCGAGAAGGAAGGACAGCAACCAATCCCTTCTCCACATTAAACCATCATTGAGCCTTCCTGGGACTACCATGCATCTCTTACTCAGATTCTTCAGAGACTGTAGTGTTTCAAACTTTGCAGCTGTATCCCATGACTGAGAGAATATTTGTATCCAAAAAAATGAGCTTTTGTTCTGGGGATCAGTTTCAAAGCACTGTGCAAATGCAATACAGCCTGTTCTCTTCATCTGATTGACTTCTGGGGAATTCATTGTTCATATGCGGTGTTGGAAGGCAGAACAGCATGTTCAGAAACTCTTCCCACTTTTCTGTTATCATCTGTCTACTTTTTAAAAATAAAGATAATGGTGATTTGCTTTTATTTTAAATTAAAAAATAAAAGAAATGGTGATTTCGAGGCAGCTAGGTGGGCTCAGGGGTTAAAGTATTAGGCTTGGAGAAATGGAAGACCTGAGTTCAAATCTGACCTCAGACACTTACTAGATGTATGACCCTGGGAAAGTCACTTAACCTGTTTGCCTTAATCCACTGGAGAAGGAAATGGCAAGCCCCTCCAGTATCTTTGCCAAGGTAACTCCTAAGACAGTACGGTCCGGGGGTTCATGAAGAGTCAGACCCAACTGAACAACTGAACAACAATGGTGAACAACAACAACGTCTCCTGCTTCCAGCATACTAGATCCTACCAGGTGCCTCTTTAAAAATAATCAAACTAACACACATACCAAATCTTGATGTTTTCTGAGTCATATCGACAAAGCATGAAAGAAATCACTAAGTTTGCTTGAAAAAAATTTTTTGAAGCATCCTCATCTTAAAGGACTTTGCAAAACAAAACTAGACCACGGTGGCACAACAACTTTTTTTTTTTTTACATGTTTACGAGGCTTTGAACCCCGTGACATCTTGCTGAGCTAATAGACACTTGGAAGCAGAGGAGAGCGCAGGCTGATTGTGGGCTAGGAACATTTGATAGAGATGTTGTACTTCTACGGTTGATCTGTCCTATTTGGTTTTTGCTCAAGATTTTAATGAAGCAAAAGGAAACTTAGAAAGATAAAAGGAAAAAGGATATGTGATCCCAGTAGTGGAACTGTTGTTTTTGGTAATAAAGCTGGAGGGAAAATAGGAGGGCTTTTCAAAAATTAAGCAAAAAGTAGTTAAGAACATACTGTGGGAGAATACTTAGAGAAAGTATGAAGCACAGGAAGGAGCAAAAACTGCATGTATGTGTATTTATATATGTCCATGCATACATATATAATTTGATAAAAGACTGTAAGACAGAGGGATTACAACAAGTTTTTAGCCATAAACAAATGACCAATCTGCCAAACCAAAAAATAAAAATAAAAAAGGGTATATCTGAGTCAATGATAGGGGAGTTGGTTGTACACACCAGAGGGTAAACTACATCTGGGCTCTTTGTCACTTCTACCATCCCCAACTGGCAGCTTTTCTAAAGATAGCTGAGCTTCTGACTTGAGTGTGTTTCTGGGAGCTTTAAAAACCCATTCAGAGCTCTCATATTGGAAAAGGAGGGGTAGGGGCAAAAACCCATCAGGGTAGAAGCCATTTGAAAGGATTCATCTTTTGCAAAGCATTCTTGGCTTTGAAGCTGTAGAAACAAAGGTAGTTTGGGTCAAAAACTGTGGGACAGCTGGTTTCTTGTTCAATGTAGAATTGCTAATTCAAAAATGGCTTTACCCTTCTTTTCCCTACGAGAAATAGAAAAAAAGAAATGCTCCTTTAGGTGTCATGATTTGCTTATCCTGATGAATCAGGGCCCTTTGCCTCCTTAAAAGTGTTTATTAAAAACAGTGTTACTCAAAGGTAGCTGGTATTGTTGTCCCATTCCATAAGTCAAGTCAACAAGCATTTATTAAGCACCTACCCCGTGCCAGACACTGAACTAAGCCTGTAAAAAGCCAAAGGAGGGACCCCAACCTAAATCAAGTGGATTTCTTTCTGTTTCATAATGCAATAATTTAGCAAAAGAGTATTATCTACATTGGTAAGCTTTTAAAGAAATCCCACTAAAACTACCAGCAAATTAGGCAGATCTCGAAAAACTGGCTATTGATTTATGCCTAAAAAACTTGTGAAATAGCCCATTACTGTGTGATTTATACAGGGGGAAAACCATTTCTCTCTATCTCTTCGCTGCCCCCCAATACATAGATAATTCTCTCCATTGTCAAAAGCCTTGACTTGATGACAAATTATATTCCACTGCATGTTTTAGCTCCATCCTGACAACATGAATATGTTCCCTGAAATCGGGTGGCTGAAGTCAATTTTCTCGGCCCGGCAAAAGAAGTGTCTAACGAGAGATCGGTGATGCACAGGTACCATAAATAAATGCCATGCTCCAGCCTCAGAGAGTGTAGGGAATGTGTTTGTTTACATTAGTTGATCAAATTGAGCAGCTTACCTTTATTTAAATTGAATAGGGGGCCGGGGGAAGGACTGTAGCAGCCGCCAAAGCACACTGACCCAGCTTGTCACCCAGTGACCTGTGAGAAGGCAATAATGAACTGTGAGTAGCTGTCATCTTAACTCTTTCTGACAGTTTGGCTTTGGGCACATCTGTGTTAGTTGCATGGAGAGGCCTTTGTTGTTTTCTCACTAGTGACTCTGCAGAGCTCTGTGGGGTTTGGCGCATCTATCCCCTCCCTCGGCAGCGAGGAGAGCAGCTGCCACGCATGGGCTGACATTTCTCAGAACCATGGACTTGGCATTTATTTCATTAAAACAATAACAACAATGATGAGAAATTATCGAAAAGCACTTGAATCATTATACACATTTCATTTTAAATTTGCAAACATGCTAGACGTTGTAAGATAGTTTTGTTCAAAAGAATAGCATTTAGAGTTTTTACTGCAAAATTGCCTAATTATTGTCTTTAATTTTTCTCCTTCCTAATGATTTTTAAAAAGGGATTTTGATTGCTTTTCAATTTCAAATAGTCTAGAATTTTCCCCTATAGCTTTCTGTCTCTCTTCCCGGAGAACTATCCCTTATGACAAAGAATTTTTTTAAGGAAAAAGAGGGGAGAAGATCAGCAAAATTGATGAATGAATTGAAAAAACAATCTTAGTTTATATGCTATGTTCCATACCTGTGGACTCCTACCTCTGAAAGGAGTGAGATGTCTTCTCATAGCTCCTTACTAATAATTTTAAAGTTACCTTGTTACTACCCATCTTGGGTCACCATTAACATTTCATCATTCTCTCTGGCGAATCATGCAGAAACAAGGGCATAGGAAGCATCCTAAGATTCACTTGGAAACGAAACAGATGTTTCTGATTGCCCATTGTCTGTTTTAGTCACATACAGAGCAGAAGCTTTTGAATAATAAATATTATGAGTTTCTTTTTAAATTTAAAACTTCATTTATAAAACCACTTCTCTAAGTCTGTTTTATAGTCCCATGTTAGAAGCTTCTCCAGGAGTTATGAAAACTAACACATGATTCAGCCTCATGAAATACCACACTACTTAGCATGGACCAGATGTTGTATGTTTGTATTTGTTAGTATTAGTTGTGATAGAGCTGAGAGAGAACTGTAATTCATTGGTCAATTATCATAAAGCTTTTCTGTAAAGACCAGAAGTACCATTCCTTGGATGAGCTGATGGACCTTGCCTTCTGTCCAACATTTGCCTCACTTACTTGTAGGTTTCAGATGCTGGCTCAAGAAATGAAGGAAATGCCAGTTGTATCAAGGTCAGGTATCTTTGGAACACATAGGAAAAACTGCTCAAATAGATTAAGAATGATCACTCTTCAGCAATCACAGATACCATGCTTTGAAATCACCCAAATGGAGTCAGCCATCTATTTTTTTCAATAAAATATCGGTTGCACCATTGAATATTTAGAACATTCCTTACCCCATGATATCATTTTGTTACTTTTGCATTCGATTGTCAGTCTGTCCTACCCACCTAGCTTGATTTAAACTATTTTCCCTCCCCCCAACTCACTCCTATTCTGCTTAGCAAATATCAACACAAACACTTTCTCTAGTGACAGCGAATGCACAGGTCTGTTTTGATAAGGATCACATAGGCCTCATCTTTTGAGTTTCAGTGGACTGCTGTGTAACAAATTGCTACTGTTCAGATTCATCAATCTAGGACACTTACTAAGGAAAGCTAATAAGAATAGAAGCATGTTTTTCAGGACTCACTAAATCCGATTAATCTCTTCATGCAGTGGAGGACAGAAGGAAGGCCCTATGGCTTTTGTTAGTTACAGAAAAACTCTCGCCCTTAGAAAGTAAGGTTTTCCCCCACATGAATAATAATATTTCACCAGATCCATGCAGCACCACCTCTTAAGAAAATAAAGAAATGATTATTGCGTAGCAGTAAGGTTTTGGCCAGAATTCTGACATTTGGTTGGGAAAGATAAATATGGCTTTGATTCTGCTCTTCCTTGTTTGGGGAAAGATCACTATCAAGTTCCTAATTTCATTGCCCAAAGTGCTCTGATAGATCAAAACAAAGAAGGCAGATCATCCCCCTTGTGCCTACTTTTTGTGAGATAGATAGATGGATAGATAGATGGATGGATGGATAGATGGAAGGATGGATGGATGGATGAACAGAAACAGACAGAGAGAACAAAGGAAGTATTCTGATGCACTAGACTTACCTCCAGAAATTGCTTTCTAGCCTACTAAGGAATTCTTAATGAGGATTTTATGATCACTTCCTCCTAATTTTCAGCCATCTGCCTACTCTAAACCTTCAATTAGGTTTCATAGCAATTTCTTTATATGCCATTTTTCCTTCTGTTGGAATTAATCATTTGTCAATGATGGTTAAATAGAATGGAAGAGAGTCTGACATAGGGGTGAGCCCATTAAATTTTGAGTCAAAATATTTTGGGGTTGAATCTCAGCTCTACAAATTGTGTTACCTTAGTTAATCTTTTATTCTCTTTGAGACTTAGTTTCCTCATCTGTAAAAATTGAGATACAAATATTTGCTCTACCTTCTACACAGATTTGCTATGAGATTCAAACAAGAATATATATTTATATACATATATACACACATGCATACGCAATATACTATATATGTATATGTATATAGATACATAGATTTAGCACTTTAACTATAAAGCAAGGCTCTATATAAATGAAAGGTAATAAGTAAACCTATAAGTCTTGAAAGACAAAAATTTTCATAAAGTTTAAAAATAGTTTTGGTTTACTATTCAGCAAACTCAACATTCATTGAAATATTCTAGAGTCCCCATTATCATTCTAGATAAGAAGTGAGCACAAATAAGCTATAGGCTCGTCTTAAATCGATGGATTAATCTACTTATCAAATTGAATATGATTAATCGATAGGCCTTATGGTTAAATTAAGGTAAACAATGGTTTTAGGGACAAAGGTCGTGGTAGGTGTGGTACCAAACACTAAGGGAGGCACAGTGCTAGGCCGTCCCAATTGGCATGTTATGTTCCACCAATCAGAATATGGAAAGGGACCATGATACAGAAAAAAGATCAGGGGGAGGAAGTCAGATGCTCGATTCTATTTCTGGTTCTGTCCTGTCCCTTACTAATTATGTCGCCTTTGTTGACTGACCGACGGATGATTTTCCTAAAACACAACATTGACGTTGCTGTTCCTGTGCTTGTGGCTTCCTGTTGTCTATAGAAACATCTTTAGTCGGTATTAAAAGCCCTTCACGATGTGGTCCAAGCCTTGCTTTCCGGATTGATTTCCTAGGTTACTGCCCTCCTCCCACACTCTGTTCCAGCCTCATTTCTGTCTCCTAAACTCAGCATTTTCCTCCTCTGCTTGCAGGGCTTTGTGTAGGCTACCCCTCGATGCTTGGCATTCCTGTATCGTGGGATCACAGATTGAAAGCTCTAAAGGATCTGTGAGGTCTTATAGCCCTAGTGGCTCATTTTAAAAATGAGGAAATTGGGACTCAGAGAGATTAAGAGATTATAAGTGACTTGCCAAAGGTCGCATATATATTAAGAACTACTTTGTGACCAACCTGGTAATGAAACTCTTTGGACTTAGCGAAGCTGATTGTCAGGCAGTGTTCTCCCTCCTTGCTTCCATCTTTTAGCTTCCGTCAAGATTTACCTCAAATCTTTCCCTCTGCAGGAGGCCTTTCCTGTCCCCTCCTTACCCCCTAGTATATTCCCTCTGAGATGGATGACTTTTCAGCAATGTGTATGTATGTACATATATATATATATGTATATATGTGTGTATATGTGTCATATATATGTATATGTGTATATATATTATATATATGTATGTATATATGTCTCTTCCTGGGTGTGTATAATATAGGTAATTATTTTCATGTTCTTTCCGCTATGATCCCTTGGCATTTCTTTGTGTGCCTAGTACTTAGCATAATGCCTGGCACTGAAGAAAGACTTGTGGACTGAGACAGTGGACATACAGTCCATCATCAGACCTATACACAAAGCCTTTCCAATTTGGTAGAACCTCAGACGAAGTTTTGATTGCATAGTCTATGATAGCCCAAGGGTCACCTGGAAGACATGATGAAGAACAGGAGTAGGGTTTTGGTGGTGGTGGGGATTTCTTGGTTGTCTCCAATGATGTGATTTGCTAGAGTAGAATGGAGAATGAACCGAGCAGGACAATGCAACACTAATAAGCAAGAGGCTATTGCCCAGATAGACAACCGGTAATCCATACCCTCTTCTAATGTTCTTGTAATTTGGGGTGGGTGGCCTTACGGTCAGAGTTTGAACCATCATTCCACCAGTTTGTGACCTTTCTTTTAAGTCCTTTCCCATTTTCTCTAATATTATGTAATTTGATAATACTTTGGATTAGGTTATTAGAGATAAATAATAAGCCAGTGGTGTTTTCTTCTGCTTTATTTCTTTTTATTCAATCATTTGTTTATTCAGTAAGTATTTATTGAGCATATATTTTGTGCTGGTTACTATACTAAATCTCTCTCCTCAAGGAGCTTACAATAAAGTTGGAAAACACCACTGCCTGTAACTATACCTATAGTCAATCAGTTGGCATCTGTCACTGAGTTCTGACAGTGTTCTTAGTATTGTTTCTATATCCTCATGGCAGGAAGGAGAGGGAACAAGCATTTATGATGTACCTACTACGCGTCAGGCACTGCATTAAAGCTTTACAAACATTATCTCATTTGATCTTCACAACCCTGAGAGACAGATGCTATTATTATAATACCTATTATACAGTTGAGGAAACTGAGGCAGAGGGCAGTTAAATGACCTGCCCAGCATCACTCACCTAAGAAGAGTCTAAGGCTAGATTTGAACCCAGGTCTTCCTGAGTCCAAGAGTATCCATTGTAATGCTATTCTACTCTATCCACTGTACCACGTAGCTGTGGAAGATGACTCAATGTTAAAGTACAGAGCTCAAAGAGTTTGAGAACTATTACATATTGTTCGGGGTAAATGGTAGAATTCAATCTTACTTGAATTTATATTTGATCAAAATAAACAATGAATTATAAATATATCGAACCAAAATTTGAAAATCTGTTAGGCAAAAAGAATTTGAGGGGTATTAATCAGCCAATCAATAAGCACTCAGAAAGCATCTGCCACATTCCAGACACTGTTCTGGGAGCCAGGGATACAAAGACAAAAATAGTTCCTGCCTGCAAGAAGCTTATTATTAATGAAAGGAGCCAGCACGTACATATATGAGTATGTGCAAAATAAATATTTGGGGAAGGAGGGCATGTCTAGCTGATGAGATCAAAAAGGCCTTCAGATAGAAAGTGAGTGGTATTTGAGTTGACTTTTAAAGGAAACAAAATATTCTAAAGTGTGTGTGGGGGGCAGTTGGGGGGAGTAGAAGTAAACAGGCAGTAGGTAGCAGGAATGAGAGACAATCAGAACAAAAACGTGGTGTCTGGAAATGAAATTTTGTGCATGAGGACCATTGAGAAGGCTAGATAGACTATGTGGGCAAAGGAGAATAAGTACAATGGGGTCAAAAGATAGTGTAGGGCCAGGCTGTCAAGGGCTTTAAAAACACAGTTAATATTTAATCTCAAAGGCAAAGGGAAGCCATTCGAATTTATTGAGTAGAAGAGGAACATAGAGCTACACTGTAGGAGTATAACATTAGCAACTGTGTGGATAGAAGAAGGGGGAGACTTGAGGCAGAATGACTAGTGAGGAGGCCATTGCAACAGTCCAGGCAAGAAGTGATTATGGTGTGAATAGGGTGATACGGTGGTGGCCATGTTGTTAACAGAGAAGGGAACATGAGAAAGATGTTGTGGAGGAAGAATTTATGATTTGACATCTGATGCTTGGATATGAAATGAAGTTCAATTCAACAAACATTTATGAATTATATACTTTGTTCAAAGCACTGGGCTAGACACTGGGGACAGAGATAAAAATGAAACATCTCCTCTCCTGGACCTTATAATTTACTGAACCCGGGTAACTGGGGATCATGGTACCCTCAATGGTAATATGGAAGATTAAAAGGAGGTGAATTTAAAGGTCAAGATCATTACATACTTTTGGGACTTGTTGGGTTTAAAGTAGTGATAGGACATCTATGAGAAGATATCCAGAGGGCAGTTGACAATAAGAGATTTAGGAGACTTAAAAAAAACTGATTCATATTTGTAACAAGAGTCATTCCCCCAACTGATAAATGGTCTAAGGATATGAATAGGCAGTTCTCAAGGGAAGACACCCATGTATCTATAGCAATATGAAAAATTGCCTCTAATGACTGTTATTTAAAAAAATGCAGATTAAAGCAATTTTGAAGTTGCACCTTACACTCATCAGATTGGCAAAGATGACAAAAAAGAAAATGGCGAATGTTGAAGGGGCTGTGGGTAAACAAGAAAATCAAAACATTCTTAGTGGACTTATAAATGGGTATAGCCATTCTAGAAAGCAATTTAAAATTATGCACAAAAAGTTACAGAACAGTTGTTAAGAGTGGATTGTTAAGACCTGATATAAGCAACTCCATTTTGTTCTCTAGTCATAATTGGCTATGAATGACTCCAGCATGTATTAACTTCTCTCTCTCTCTTTTTTTTTTTTTTTTGCTTAGGTGATTGGGATTAAGTGACCTGCCCAGGGTCACACAGCTAGTTAGCGTCAAGTGTCTGAGGTCAGATTTGAACTCAGGTCCTCCTGACTCCAAGGCCAGAGCTCTATCCACTGCGCCACCTAGCTGCCCCAAAAACTGTACCTCCATTCTTGGGATTACTTGGCATGAACATGAATCTTTTTTTCCACATTTTTTTCTATTTTTTTTTAGGCAATTGGGGTTAAGTGACTTGCCCAGGGTCACACAGCTGGTAAGTGTCAAGTGTTTGATCTGAGGTTGGATTTGAACTCAGGTCCTCCTGACTTCAGGGCCAGTGCTCTATCCACTGCGCCACCTAGCTGCTCCTATGTATTAACTTCTCTATAAAAAATTGCACAATTGGTTTATGACAGCTCAGTGTTTTATTTCCACTTGTAATTGCCTCAGGGACTTTAATTTCTTCAAGGAATTTTCACTCTTCTCTATCTCCTGTCACAAGGGACACACACATACATACACTATACATATATATGTGTGTATGTGTATGTGTTGTGTATATACATACACATGTATGTATGTATATATCCCTTTTGTCTTATGTGAATAGTTGTATTTTAACCACCATTTAATTCTTCTTTGCCTCATGAAATTAGTAATATTATATATATATGCACATGTGTTTATGTATATGTATACATACATATCTGTATGCACACACATATCTTTGTGTATGCACGTATCATGTATATGTGTCTATACATATACATATATATGTATAAAAGCTAGATGGCAGCATATTGCATAATTTGGCCTCAGACTCTTACTAGCTGAATGACTCTGGGCAAGTCACTTAACTTTTGTTTGCCTCAGTTTCCTCATCTGTATAATGGGGATAATAATAGCACTTACCTTTCAGAGAGATGATATTTGTCAAGTGCTCAGCACAGTGCTTGGCACATAGCAGGTGCTGTATAAAATGTTAGCTATAATAAATTTACATATGTGTACAGATACACACATGTACAGATACATATATGTATATATGACTAGCTGATTTGTAGCAGATATACATTGCCACCCACTTGCTGGTGGAATGTGACTCACTCTGAATAAAGCTGCAGTGCCTCTGGCTCTGTCTTGTTGCAATAGAAGAAAACTTGTATAACATATTACATGCCTTTTGGTATGGCTATATCAGTGCTTGGCCTCCAAGAAGAAGGAAGGGTCCTATGTGGAGAAGAATATTTATTATAGCTCTTTTTGTGGTGACAAAAAAATCCCAGAAGCTAATGAGTTGCTCATCAGTTGAGGAATGGCCAAATAAGTTATGTTATATGAATTGAATATTATGCTGTAAGAAATGAAGAAATAAATCATGTCAAAGAGACACGGACTTATATAAACGTGGAGAACGAAGTGAGCAGAATCAGAACAATTTATACTATAACATCAATATTATAAAAATTAAGACTTTTACAAGCTAATGAAGAATTAAATGAGCAGAACCAGGAGAACAATTCATATAATAACAATGCTGTGAAGATAACTGACTTTGAAAGCTTTAAGAACTATGATCAATATAATGACCATTCACGATTCCAAAGCAGGGATGATGAAACATACTATCCAAACTATTATTTTTCTTTTCTTTTAAAAATTTTTTTTAATAGGGTGGATTTTGGAAGGGAGAGGAGAAAAAAGGAATAAGCATTTATTAAATGCCTACTATGTTCCAGGTGGGCAGCTAGGTGACATAATGGATAGAATGTCTCTTGAGTTCAAATCTGACCTCAAACACTTACTAGCTGTGTGACCCTGGGTAAGTCACCTAACCCTGTTTGCCTCAGTTTCCTCATCTGTAAAATGAGCTGGGGAAGGAAATGGCAAAACTACTTCAGTATCTTTGCCAAGAAAACCCCAAATGGGGTCATAAAGAGTTAAACTTGACTGAAAATGACTAAACAACAAAAATGTTCTAGGCACTATGCTAAATGCTTTACAAATATTATCTCATTTGATCCTTACAACAACCCTGTGAAGTAGGTGCTATGATACCCCTGTTTTACAGTTGAGGAAACAGTCAAACAGAAGTTAAGTTACTTTCCTGAGGTCACATAGCTAGGAAATATCCAAGGCTGGTTTTAAATTCATGTCTTTCTATTCCAGGCCCAAGGCTCTTAATAGTTTTTACTTTGTTCCAAGAGACCTCTCACGAAATGGGCATAATCTGTAAAGGTTTGTAATGTTTAAAAATGTCAATAAAACTTTTTTTAAAAAAAGAGTTCAGGAGAGGGATTAGGGCTGGAGAAAAAAAATTTGGAATCAGCTACAAAGAAATGGTCTTGGAACCCATGGGAACCAATGAGCTCACATATGGAGAAAAGATAGAGAGATGAATAAGAATCCAACAAAAAAGACTGTGAAACAGTGTTCAGACTGATAGAAAGAAAATGAAAATGAAGCAATATTACATGAATAGAGAGGATAGAGAATTTATGGTAGGGTGGTTGACAGTATCAAAAGTTGCCAAGAACCAGAGGAAGATGAAACTTGAGAAAATGCTATACCATGTAGCAACTGAAATTATTGGAGACCCTAGAGCTGTGTCAGTAGAGGGGTTAGAGGATCAAGAGCCAGAAGGCAAGGTGTTGAGGGGTGCATGAATGATAACAAAGTAGAGGGAGGGAGCATGGCTGACTTTTCTACAAGTTTGTGTGCAAAAATGAAAAGAGATATGAGACAATGGTTCAAGGGGATGGAATCAAGTGAAAGTTTTTATTTTTAAAGAGGTGAGAGACTGGGAAGGAGTCAGTAGATAGGGTAGAAAAAGAATATTTGAAAGAAGGAAAGGAAGAGTAACTTCTTCCTGAGACTGGCAGAAAAGTAGATGGATGAAAATTCTGAGGTAGGAAGTAGGCATTATGTACTTAAGGCATTTTCTTAAGGATGGTTTTGATTTTTGCTGTAAAGTAGAAAGTGAAGTTCTCTTCAGAGCATAGAGGTGGGAGTCATGTAGACAGCTTGAAGAGAAAGGAGCAGTTTTAGAAAAGCAACTGAAAGGTATATAATAGAAAGTCAAGTGAATAGGTAAAGAGGACAAAGTGGCAATTAGATAAAAATTGACAGTGGTTTTAGTCAGCAGGATGGCATGACTTTCTCTAGGGGAAGCATGCAAAGAGGAATGGAGCAGATAAAGGGTTGGGACGATCCAGGATTAGATGCTGAGGTGTGAACTGTGATGGAACAAGGCAGCAAGAGATCCCAGAGTGGAGGACGAGTAGTTAACCTGGTGAACCATGGGATCAAGATTGTGAAGGGAGGAAAGAGACCTAGGAAGGAGTAATAGACGAGGAGAATAGGAAGGGTTGAATAGACTGGAATTCACAGCAAGGATGAAGCATACATATAAGAAGAGTAAGGGAGAGGGAGAGATGGAAAGATAGATGGTTATTATCAGAGAGGAATACTTCAGAGTTCAAGATCATGGAGGCTGGTGTAGTTATGAGTAATAGTGAAATCCTTCTGGGTGGCTAAGGCAGAATGATGATGTTGGTCCTGGGAATTGAAAAGATTGATAAACTGGGAGGACAGATTGATTGAGAGGACACTTACATGTATGTGTGTTGTCATCTCCAAAAACGAGGGCATGAGTTAGTGTAGAGAGGAAACATATGTTCCAGATACTAAATGTCTTGAGAAAGGAAGAGGAGAACCTTTGAGAGCAGTAGATTATAGAAAGAAGAACTATGTCAATTGATATATAAGGAAGGAGAGATTGTAGAATGATAGTCACAGACAAAATGTCTGGAAATGACAGTGGGGAACACTGAATGTTATGACATCCATTCCTGTCCTAGTGTGTCAGAAGGGCATGAGAGAAGGATGTCTTTTCAAGTAGCTAGGGATACGGTGTTTCAGGAGAGAGCCACGTTTCCATCAGCATGAGATAACAAAAAAGGAATGTGAAAAGAAGAGATCTAAGATTAAGGGGAGATATTTAATGACAGAGGGAGTGTCCCAGAGGGCCCAATGGGAGGAGAGGGCAGAGGAGGAAAGGGACTGATGGAGGGTATTATTAAACTAGATGCAGATGAGAGGACAAGGAGAGTTAGGAGGAGAAAGGGATTCTTGACTCACAATACCAGGAATGAATGATGGAAGCAGAAAATAGCCATAGAATGGGAAGTACCAGTTGATTGGGAATGTTGTCCACGTGGTCCTGTGATTATTATGGAGGACAGCAACGTTGGTTTCAGTGCTGGGTTCTTTCTTCAAACTCTGAGGACCTGAGAATGGAGGGGACAAGGTATTCAACTGGGTATTTGGGTCAGTAAATATCAGGAGATCGGATCCTTTGGGCCAGACTAAACAGGTACACAATACTAATTCCTTACTCAGCATATTGAAGGATAATCCTTACATGCTCCACAGATGGGGTTCTTGGTCAGTCAGGTATCTGAAGCCCTGGTATGGGCAGTGCTAGGCCTGTTGTGTGGAAGCCTGGTACAGACACTGTTGATCCTTATGTCTGAAGGCTGATGGCCCTTAAAGAGCTTGAAGTCTAGTCAGGGAAATGAGATGTAGACAAGTGAAGAGTTAAATAACAATACAGGACTTAAATTTCAGTAAAGGCTGAAGTCAAAGGTGTGACAAAGTAGGACAAGTTTCCTTGTTAAATGAATGAGGTAGCAGTGTTATGAAAACAAGAAGAAAAGATAAACTGTGGTCCTTGAAGGCTGCATGGAGGAGGAGGCACTTGAAAGATGAATTTGGCTTATAGAAAGGGGAAGGAGAGGAAAAGGGATTTAGGGGAGTGTGTGTGTGTGTGTGTGTGTGTGTGTGTGTGTGTGTGTGTGTGTGTAAACTAGTTTTTATTAATGGATGATCAAATCAGAGCTAGAAGGGACCTTAGAGGTCATTGAGTCTAAACTCCTGACTTTACTGACAAAGGCACAGAAGTCCAGAGAAGGGACTTGTCCAAAGTCATATAAACAGTAACAGCCAGAGCTGGGATTTGAAAGCAACTTCTCTGATTTTATATCCCGTGCTGTTTCCACTCTGCCACACGATGGCTATCGAGATCCAGGTGTAACACCAAGGGCAGCAGGTAAACATTTGCTCAGTGTTGCTATTTGAGGCTTGGAGGAGATATATTGGAATGCGAGCCCCCACCTTGGCAAGTTTATTGTGAATCCTTTTCTCATGTGTCTTGTGGGTGCTGAACCAGACGCATAAGATGCTGCTTATACTGGTGTTGAAGTGAAGGTAAGAGTTGTAAAGATAATTATAACAAACCCTCCCTGAAACAAGCATGAGGAAATCTCCCAAGTCTGTAGCAGTTAGGTCACTTCTCTCTCTGAGCAATCTGATGGGGTTTTCCTGCATCATAATTTTTGTCCTTCTCTGTGATATTGGGAATTGATGTAGCGTCACTGGGACTTGAAATCTTGAAGATTTAGTGTGTTAAATTAAAGAAAGTTAATCTGGCTGTGACACACTAGTTATTATTATTGTCATTAGTTATTATCATTATCTTACAGTTCACAAAGTTTCTACTTGGTCAAGAAATATTGAGAACATAGTTGTTATCTATGTTTACACTTAATTCTTTGACAGATTCATGATCTTATAGTTGTTCCAGACACAGACGGAAGACCCCCTTTATGATTCTGTAAGATTCATATTCATGCCCTTCACCACATTCCCCATAGAGGATCCATGTTTCACATTACTTCTTTTCTTCAAGCCTTCCTCTGGTTCCTCTTCTATCTCTGGGGGCATTGATGTAGCACGTAGGATGTTTACTATCTCTCCTTGTTACACACTGGGCATGCCTCCTTCTACAGTAATATATGTGCTCAGCCACTTATATAATATATGTAATATGTGATACATATATAGTGCAGACAAACATATAATGTGTGTCATATGAACATCATGTTTCAAAAATTCTGGTATAAATTATACAGAGAGTAAGACCATGAACTCCTTAAAGTCTACCACTGCTGAGTAGAGACCTACATTCTAGTAGAAAGTAAAGGTTTTCCAAGGCTGGAATATTAACCATCTATAGAATGGGTGGATATATATGGAGACAGGATCTCGAAAAATAAAAGGAAGTACTGGCTACCTTTATTAAAGGCTAGAGCTTCTGTCAGGGAAGGAATAGTTACAGACAAAATACAGACTTGACTCACCTGAAAAAAATCCTTGAAAGAAGAAGCCCTCGTGTTCTCTGAATTTTCATGCCAGTCCACAGTTGGATACCTACAGTAAGCCAAAGGAGCTTCAGACAAGAGTTCCTGTTTCTAACAGCAGATGGAGATGTTTCACAGATTTCCATAGTTAGCTCATTCTCAGACCTACACAAGAGCTCATTTCCCAAGGAAATAATATACAAGCAGTGACAACCTAAGGACTGGGGAAGGTGGTTGTGAAGGAAGACAGGACTTAAAATTATATCAGGTTCCAAAGTCTAATGGAAGCCTGCAATCTTTGACCTGGGAAAATTAAGAGCGAACTCATCAAAGTGCTGTTCCTTTGTCTATTTTTCTTGTAGGAGCAGCTCAGGAATATTTGTAGGAAATATATGCATGTATAAATATGTATAAATGTATGTGTAATGGTGAACTTGGATTATTCCTTTTGTTAGAATGATATTTTATTCAAAACAAAATACTGTTCTATCGAGACTTTATGAAAATGTTATAAATTTAATTATTCAATGACTTGGCATACAATGACTTTTAATTTCCCAATGGGTCAAATTGTATATATTGAAGTATTAGTACTCAGAAAGTCTAAATGGCCTGGATGTTACCTTTGTACTGAAACACTGGCTTAAGACCCCGGGGTAATATGAAGTTTCAACATTAGCCAAAGGGCTGGCCCTGCTTATCTCTTGAGTTTTCTTCTTGCTGTAGGGTTCTATGAGTACCTCAAACTTGGGACAAAGAGATAACCAAAAATAGTGAGAGACTTCGGAGTACTGTGTATTTCATCAGAGTAGTGTCTTTTTGGAATATGAGGCCAACATAGATTGTGTAATTAAGACATAAAAGCAACAATACAGAAGACTACGTCCCACTATACTAGATTTGATGGCTCCATGATATTATCTATGTGGTTACTATTGCCCTCCACCAATGTCGATGGCAACTCCTCCACACCTCATCGTATGTGACTTTTTATCCATGTCCTTTGGTAGAGTGTCCTTTGTAGATGATCGTCCCTTAGGTCTTTAAAAATATAATGCATACCAGTCAAACAACAATGTTGTTCATTTGTTATTCCGTGCTCGTGCTAAATAGCTGATCCATGTCCTTATGCAACCATAGATTTCCACAGTGATGCCTTTTGTACTACTTTTTGTACCCAAGTCACTGACGACAAGCTGAAGCCTCCTGATAGCTTCCGTGCATCTCTTCATTGTTCTTTGGGGCAACAGTAGTTTTGTTTCCACAAAATTTAAAAAAGGAATTGGTAAATTTGCAGTAACAGAAGGGCTAACTTTTACATAGCATTATAAGGTTTACAAAGAAACACATGCACACACACATTGATCTTTACAGCAACCCTGTGAGGTAGGTGCTATGATAATTCACTTTTATAGATGAGGAAGCTAAGACAAAGAGGGGTGAGTGACTTATCCAGGATCACATACACTTTGTGTCTGAAGCCAAATTCAAACTCAGGTCACTCTGATTGCAAGTACAGCGTTCAGTAGATCTAATTTTTTTTTTCTCAAAAGAAAATTTTTTGAAATCAGATTCAATACAGGATAAAATTTCAAATTTCAGTAAGCTGACTCATTCAAATCAATCTGGAAGGGTTCTTTTTCTTATTCCCTCAAGTGGAGAAACTGAGGCTCAGAGAGGTGAATGACTTGCCAGTGGTCACACAAGTAGATAGTGGAAGAAACAGGAACAGATCCCAGAACTCCCAGCTCAAGGTATTCTCCACTGTGCTAGGATACTCCACCAATGCCACTTTTCAGTGTAGGAACCTTGGTTGGAGACTTCAGAAAAGACAGATGAAAAGGAAAAATGAAAATCCAGAGAATCTCCAGTGCTGAGTTGAGTTTTCAAGCGGAAGTACCTATTTTAGAATTATCTCCAGATTTCACAACTTTCCCATTTTTCTGAAAGTAAGGCATAGATAGTGTGTCCTAGTAGATAGAGAACTGGATTTGGCATCTCTAAGACTGAGGTTCGAACAACTGTCTCTGACATTTACCAGTTCTGTCCATCTCTGTGCCTCAGTCAAGTAAGACTGATCTAGTAAATTATATGTCAGAAGGTGTTTGGTCACAAAATTTAGAAATGAGGCTTGGATGTATTCATATTTCACTTAAAACTGAAACTGTCCTTTTGTAAACTATGGATTGCTTTTACTAATAACTGGGGCCATTTTGCTGTGATTATTTGTCCTTTTCATCTCCTTTGGGTTCAGTTATTTCTATTCATGTGATCTCTACTCTCACTTGGGCATCAGTTCCACATCAACAATTCCCTTTAGGATATTTTGAGCTCCATAGACACAAAAAACTCAATATGTACAAAACAGAACTCATTATCTGTCCAAACCATCAAACCCACCCATCCTTCTTCTGAACTTTTCTGTCACCATTGAGGACACTACCATCCTTCTAGTCAAGTGATTGCTTTGGATCAGGGCACAGTCTTCTTTCACTTGGACGATTTCAGTAACCTCATTTTCTCCTTGACTCCTGTTTCTCCTCATTCCAATTCATTCTTCTGAGTTTCCTAAAATTCACAGGAGCTCCTTATTAAATAAATTTCATTGGCTTCCTTGACCTTTAGTATCAAATATAAATTCCTCTGTTTAGTGGCTTTTTTTAGAAAAGTAGCTTAGGTGGTGCAGCAGAGTGTTGAGCCTGGAATCAGGAAGATCTGAGTTCAAATCCAGCCTCAGTCACTTCTTAGCTAGGCATATCACTTAAGCTTAGTATGTCTTAGTTTCCTCAACTATGAAATAACACCTACCTTCCAGAATTGTTGCAAGGATCAAATGAGATAATATTTTACAGTGTCTGGTATACAGTAGGTACTTAATAAATACTTGTCTCTTTCTCCCTTCCTTCCTTCCTTCCTTCCTTCCTTCCTTCCTTCCTTCCTTCCGTCCTTCCTTCTTTCCTTCCTTCCTTCTTTCTTTCCTTCTTTCCTTCCTTCCTCAAGAATGTAGGACAATGCTATGAACAGTCTTCCTTTCCAGAATTCTTACACTTTGCTTGCACTCAGTGGTCCAACTATACTGGCCTTGCTATTCCACACAAAGAACACCTCATCTGTGTCTGGGCTGTCACATTGACTGGTCCCCTTGCCTGGATTGTCCTCTGTCCTCACCACTGCCTCTTATTATCTCTGGTTTACATCAAGGCTTAGCCCAAATGTGACCTTCTGTAATAAGCTGTTCCTGTGAGTGACTTTTTCTACCATATTGCCATGTACTGGCCTTATATGTATTTTGGATATACTTACACCTGTGTTGATTGTGTTTCTTGTTAGAAGGTAAGCTCCTTGAGGCAAAAACTGCTTGCTCTCGCTTTTGTCTTTGTATTTCCCATGCTTAGCACTGCTCCTGGAACAAAGGTGGTGCTTAATTAAAGCTGACTGATTGACATGATGGCGATGGCTATTATCATACTTGAGGCCCTGCTGGCCAAAGGCACTATGATTGTTACACATTTTGCAGATTTCAAACATAAAACTAAATGAATGTTGAAATGATGGAAAAATTTGACTTGTTTTATCTTTGTCTTGGGTACTAAAAATTCTCAGGTCTGGGTCCACCTCCCGCCCAGCACACACACACACACACACACACACTCACACACTCACATACACATGCGCACACACACACACAGTGCAAATACCTTGAGCAAAGAGTAATTGAGATCTTTTCTCCATATCCACATGAATGCATATGATGCCTTCGTGGTTCACTATGTTAACCCCAGAGGAGTAGCAATTTCTCGGTGCTACTGACCTAGCACTTCACACTCACAGCTATTTCCTGGTATATTGTCTGACCTTTGGGATAGAACGGGGATTTAGCATCTTTCTGATTCATTCAGCATTTGGTGGGGTGTGTGGGTGGTGATGGTGTCTCCTCCCCCTTTCCCCCAACTACTGCTAAAACCATGAGATAAAGTCAACTACGAGAGTGAGTGCCATGCTGTGTTTTACTGCCAGCAAGTCTCCATTTCCAAGTGCTAAAGGGTTAATCCCCTAAACGCTGATGATTCAGAATGAGACAAAACTAAGCAACTTTGTTGACTGTTGAGCTGGGGAAGAGGACAAACAAGAGTATTTTTGTTTTCAACTTAAATGTATAGGGCTATGTTATATTTCACTATCTTTTAAAATCCTAAACTTTCGATACTTCCTATTCTCTCTCTCTCTCACACACACACATACACACACACACACACACACGCATCTTATCTGGATGAAGAGAAGATGCAAGATATAAAAGAATCATCTCTATATTAAAAATAATAATAATAACAGTGAAGGTTCACAGAGCTATTTGCAAACTCTATCTCATTTTATCCTCACAGCAACCCTAGAAGGTAGGAGCCATTATCACCCCCATTTTACAGATTAGGACATCAAGGTGAAGGACAGAGGTGAAGTGACTCACTCAGAGTCACATAGTTGGTTAGCGTCTGAGGCAGGATTTGAATTCAGGTCTTCCTGACTCTAGGTCTAAGGCTTTTCTTCAGAGGCACATAATTGTCTTAGAACAGAAAGCCTAACTGACGCTATTCCTATTCCTTTTTGTTATTCCATTAGAAATAGTCCGCAATCTGAAGTTTTACTTTTTGATTCATAAATTTATTGTTAATTACTATTTTCGATACTTTTCTAGAATTACCATATTTAACCTGCATGTGTTAATATTTGTTGCTTTAATGCTTAATTCGATTTTTGTACTTTATTACTAATTACTGTGATTTCATATTTGAAATAAACTTGATTCATCCCTGTCCAAAATTCAAAGAGAAAAGACGCCTTCCATCTCTGTAGGTGAATATAAGCTTCCAGGTGTTCCCAGACTGCTTCCTATTTCACAGGACTACTGGGACAAAGTCACTGTCGCCATTGTCACCATTACTGGCTAGGCCGCTAATTTTTTTAATGTCATTTTCCTTAGAGAGGCGGTTTAGTGGGGAGGTAGAGGGGTGAGCATAGACAGCTCATTAAATCTGGAGTCCAAGGCCCTGGATTCAAGTATTAACTCTGCCACTTACTTCTGTGACATAGACCAAGTAACTTTTCTCATCAGGTTCAGTAGTCTCTAAGGTCCTTTCCAACTCCAGGTCTTCGATCTGATGAGTTTTCCATTGACTTCTGATGTTAAGTGGTTGTTTTGCTCACTGTTTCTTAGGTTTGTCCAGGGTTTTGCCCCATTATGAAATGTGACAAGATTTTGGAAGTCCTTATTATGTTTTATTTTTGTACTTCTCTTGTGCATGTTGAATTTTACTCATTTAGAGAGTTATTCCCACTAGAATTTTCAGTGCCTTGTTATTTTATGTCCGTTGTTTTTCATTGTTACACTTACCCCTAGAGGCAGCTGGGTAGTACAGTGGGTAGAATGTTAGGTTTGAAGTCAAGGAAAGACCTGAGTACAAATTATGCCTCAGAGACTTACTAAATTTATCTGTCACTCAGTCAATTAGCATATATTAGTCACCTCCTATGTGCAAGGCACATAGCAGTAAGTGCTAGAGATATAAAGAAAGGCAAAAGACAGTCCCTGCCTTTAAGGAGCTCACAGTCTAAAAGGAAGACAACACACAGACAATGATGTGCAAACAATATCTATCTATCTATCTAATCTATCCATTCATCCATCCATCTATTATCTACCTATCTTCCTATCTATAGATATGTATAGGATAAATTTGAGATAATCTCAGATGGAAAGGATTAAGATTAAGAAAACTGGGAAAAAGCTTCTTATGAGAGGTGACATTTTGGCTGGGGCTTGAAGGAAGCCAGGAGGTAGAGATGAAGAGGGTGAGAATTCAGTGCTTGGAGGACAGTCAGTGAAAATGTCTGTAGCCAGGAGATGGAGTGTCTTGAGGAAGGAACAGCAAGGAAGTCAATGTCACTGTATCACAGAGCACATGGCAGTGAGTAAGGTGTAAGAAGAATGGACACTGAAGGAGCGAGGCAAGTTATGAAGTGCTTTGAATGCCGAACAAAGGATTTTCTATTTGATCCCGGCAGTGATAAGGAGCCATTGGAGTTTAGTGAATAGGGAACTGATGTAATCAGACTTGCACTTTAGGAGGATCGATTTTATATCTGTGGGGAGGATGGACTGAAGAGGAGAGAAACTTGAAACAGGAGGACCAACCAGCAGGCTGCTATAATAGTACACACATTAGGTAATGAGGGCTCACACCAAGGCATTGGCAGTATCACAGGAGGGAAGGGGAGTTTTTCTCTCATTCATATATGTATATATGGTATATATGTATATGTATACATACATACACACCATATATACATACATATGTATATGTTACACATGTATATATGTGAATAATTACTATGATTTAGTATTTGAGGTGGACTTTATTCATCCCTGTTCAAAATTCAAATAGAAAAGGTGCCTTCCATATCTCTAGCTGCATATAAGTTTCCAGGTATCCTGAAACTCTTGTTTTTCCCAGGACTCTTGGAAAAATCTGCCATTACTCTTTTGTCATCATTACTGACTAGACAGATAATTCTTTTTTTAAAAAAGTTTCCTTAAAGAGGCAGTCTAGTGGAGGGGGAGACCAGGGGTGGAGGGTTGATAGCTCACTGAATCTGGAGTCTGAGGTCAAATACACACATATACATATATGTATATATGTGTGTATTGTGTGTGTGTGTGTGTGTGTGTGTGTGTGTGTGTGTGTATGGAAGGTAAAATCACCAGATGTGGTAAGAGATTGGATATGAGGGGATGAGAGCAAGTGAGGAGTTGGGCATGACTCCCAGGTTTTAAGCCTGGGTGCCTGGGAGGATGTTGGACCCTCTACAGCAACAGAGAAGTTCAGAAGAGGGGAGCTTTTAGGAGGAAAGCGAGGGAGTTCAGTTTTGGACATGTTGGAATTAATATGTCTATAGTAATCCCATTTAAAATGTCTAATAGATAGTTGGAGATGTGAGATTGGAGGTTAGCAGGAAGGTTAAGCCTGGAAAAGTAGATTCGAGAATCAGTGGCACAGAGATGATTCTTGAATCCATGGGAGATGATGAGATCAGTGAGTAAAATGGAAGGAGAAAACGGACCAGGAGAGAGTCTTGGGCGACATTCATGATTAACTGGTGTGTCCTGAAGAAAGATCCAGCAAAGGAGACTGACAAGGAGTGGTCAGATAGGCGGGAGGAGAACCAGGAGACAGCGGTGTCATAAAAACCTAGAAAGAAGAGATAATTGAGGAGAGGAGAGTGATTGACAATGTCAGAGGGTACAAAGAGGTCAAGGAGTCTGGGGACTGGGAAAAGGGCCGCTTGATTTGGTAATTAAGAGATCTGGTCAGAGCAGTTTCAGCTGAATGGTGAAGTCAGAAGCTGCACTGTCCAGAGTTAAAAAGAAAGTAAGAGAAAAGGAAGTGGGGACATCAGTTCTACAGCATCTCCTCAAGATTAGCCATAAAAGCAATGTAACTAAGATTAGAAGGAAGGTAGAAAATTGGGAAAGAATTTTTACAACCAGTCTCTCTGATAAGGGCCTCATTTCTAAAATATATAGAGAATTAAATCAAATTTGTAAGAATACAAGCCATTCCCCAATTGATAAATGGTCAAAGGATATGAACAGACAGTTCTCAGGTGAAGAAATTAAAGCCATCTATAGTCATATGAAAAAATGCTCTAAATCACTATTGATTAGAGAAATGCAAATCGAAACAACTCTGAGGTACCACATCACACCTATCAGAATGGCCAACGTGACAAGACAGGAAAATGATAAAGGTTGGAGAAGATATGGGAAAATTGGAACACTAATGCATTGTTGGTGGAGTTGTGAAATGATCCAACCATTTTGGAGAGCAATTTGGAACTATGCCCAAAGGGCTGTAAAAATGTGCATATCCTTTGACCCAGCAATAGCACTTCTAGGGCTATATCCCAAAGAGATCACACAAATGGGAAAAGAACCTACATGTACAAAAATATTCATAGCAGCTCTTTTTGTGGTGGCAAAGAATTGGAATTTGAGAGGATGCCCATCAATTGGGGAATGGCTGAGCAAGTTGTGGTATATGAATGTGATGGAATACTATTGTGCTATAAGAAATGATGAACGGGCTGACTTCAGAAAAACCTGGAAAGACTTGTATTGTCTGATGCTGAATGAAGTGAGCAGAACCAAGAGAATGTTGTACACAATAACAGCCATGTTGCATGATGAGTAATATTGATAAACTTAACCCTTCCTGGCAATACAAGGATCTAAGACATCTCCAGGGGCCTTGTGATGGAAAATGCTATCCACACCCAAATAAAGAACTTTGGAAGCCGAATTGCTAATTTTTTTCTCTTCTGTTGAGTTTTGTTTCCTCTTTCTGGTGGTTCCTCCTATTGGTTTTAATTTCTACTTAAAATATCACTAATGTGAAAATATATTTAACATGAATGTAAATGTATAGCCTGTATCAGATTAAGTGCCATCTTGGGGAGGGTGGTGGGGAGGAAGGGGGAGAAAAATTTTAAACTCAAAAGCATATGGAGGTGATTATTGATAAATCAAAATAAATTAATAAAAAAGAAGATTAGCCATAAAAGGGAAGAGAGAAATGAGATGACAGCTAGTGTAGACAGCTAGATCAAGTGGCAATTTTTTGTGGATGTGACCCTGGACAAGTCATTTCTTTTCTTGGCTTCGGCAGCCTCATCTGTAAAATGAGAGGTTTGGACTTAATGGCCTCCAAGTTCCCTTCCAGCTTTAAATCTATGATCATATCTATTTCCCTACAGCCATACTTCACTTGACCAAGAATATTGTCCAGGTGCAATCGATCTCTTTTAAAATAAGCAGGTAGATAGCACAATGGATAGAGTGCTGGGCTCAGAGCCAGGAAATCCTGAGTTCAAAACCTGCCTCAAATACTTACTAGCCATTTGACCCTGGATAAGTCACATGGCTTGTGTCTTAGTTTTCTCATGTGTAAAATGAGGGGGGCTGGACTCAGCAGCCTCTAAGTTTCCTTTGAGTGCTTTAAATCTATGAACCTGTATGTACATAAAATCGTATTTATGTATACAACTTTTATTCAAAGCCGCATTTGGAAACTCAGATTAGCATATCGTCAGATACCTATTTTAAACATCTTAAAAGATTCCTGATAGAATACCATGTGTCCAAGCCCGAAGGTTGTTCTTGTAATATGTGCTATATTGAAAATCCCTTCTTTACTGTTCTTTTTTTATGTTCATGTTTTCTCAACTCCCCTTTTCCTTTTGTTCATTCCCCTCTGTCCATTTAGGAATAGTCAAAGACAATCACTTCTCCTAGAAGGGACTTCCTTAGGGGACTGTCAGCAAGGTTTACCTCAGAGTGGGAGCCCAATTTCCTGTGTGACTTTTAAATCAATGCTCTCTGGCCAGAGCGTTAATGTTAAGTGCAGCTCCACACCGGCACACAAAGAAGCAATGGACATGCAAAGAGGAAAGGAAGTGAACTAGGTCAGACACAGTCATTTTTAGATATTTCCCTCTCCCCAAAATCTGGCATGAGATCTAGAATTGACCCCGAGTGTATCCTGCTTCTCCACTGACCCAGAGAATCAGATCTTCACCTCAGTAACATGCTCAACAAAAGCTAATCATTATAATCCCCCAGTCCCCGAGAGTCCAGGTGTAGTTGTCAAGGCTTTGGAAGATGTCATTATACGTGGAATCCTAAAGTAAAGGTGTTGCTGCTCAAAGGCACATGAAATCGTTTATGTTCAATGCTCACTTCATAAGGAACCCTTGAAAGGGAGAGAGATTTGCTTACAAAAGATTAGTAGTAAAAAGAAAATGTGATTAAAATATTTTTAGTAGATTTATTTGAAGAGGTATATAAGAACTCATTTGATGAAATAGTAGATTCTAGTATATTTTCCTTTTGGTTTTACTGAAAATTCTAATTTTACAATAAATTACTTTTCCCATTATTTTTAAGGGAAACGTTTTTTTTTTTAATTCCAGTGCTCCAGTGGATCTGTGACCACACCAGTATGGGTACTGCTCCCACAGAAGCAGATAGCAGCCCATCTCTCCCTGTCCAATCTTTGGGACTTGTGCTCTGAAAAAACAGAGAGACAAAAGACAAAGAGAGAGAGAGAGAAATAAAGATAGAGAAAGAGTGAGAGAGACAGATAGACAAACACAGAGACAGAGACAGAGACAGAGAGACAGAGAATGAGGGAGCCCCATCTTGACTGAATTTATGTTTCATTTGCCTTCTTCAGTATGTCACAGTAGTCACTTGCTCTCATTCTCCCACCTGATATTTGCCTTTAAACAAGTTTATAATCAATATTGTTTAATATTTGTTGTGTTTACTAAGTGAATTCATGTAAACCTACTCGAGTGTTTTACATTTTAAATCACAAAGGCGGAGGAGACATGGTTGATTTGTTTTTTTATAGCACGAATCACAGTGACATATGCAGACAAATGCTTAATGAGTGCTTTTTGAAGTTGATAACAATGATAACCTCCAAGTAAAAGTTAGAGAAATTAGTATTATTTTCTCTGAAATGAGAAGGTTTAATGGTGATTTAATAGTGGACATTAACTTTAAGAAGGGCTTTCTTCCAGAAACTGATGACCAGTTAAAATCCTGTGATTTTATTCTCTGTCTCCACTGGAATGAAATTCAGCATGAAAGATTCAGGTTGCCTATAAGAGCAAATTATCTGGAAATGAGTGAAAGCTCAGAGTAAGTTTTTGATCAATTCAGTTTTGTTGACTTAAACTGGAATGATTTGAAGTCAATTTACGTATGGTTAGTCCACCTGTGTGTTTTGAATAGGTTGAATTTTATTTTCATGGCTACCATCAACATGGTTGATTTAGTCTTATCTGTCTTCATTTATATATGGTTCTTTAGGCAGACAAGAGAAGGCATTAGATTAAATTCAATTAAAGAGACAGTAAGTGCCTACTGTGTGCTAATCTCTGGGAAGACAGTGATTTAAAAAAAAAGTTTCTGCTCTCAAATGGCTCACAGTACAGAGGGGGACTAGATGCAGATAATGCAAGTAGATAATCCATTTAGATGCTTCATAACCATGTGATTTAGTATAACTTTTCCAGAAATAGTAATTCTTCTAGGCTACTAAAATACCATTAAATAAATGATTATCAAGAGTAGTGATATGCTCAGTGGTACCCTATTGCTGTGAAAGAAGTGATATATATATAAAAGCATTCCATTAACAGTGGATTCTCTATTAGAATGTGGCCTATAAGTCTGTGATTTTTAGTGATGGAGAAACCAAATATATCAGTTCTAGAATCTTAAAACTGCACAAAGACCTTGGTGACAGCTTGTATTTATCAGCATTAAAATACTTCCATATTAATAGATTTTAAAAGTCATAGGTCATAAATAGAAATAGTTGTAGGCAGGAGTTTCAGTTGGACCCAGTATATCAAACATAGCATTGCTTTAGATCTTTGGAAGTTTTTATTCTGTAATGAATGCTCCACCTTAAAATTTCAGCTGGATTTATGGGATTCCCCTCTCCCACCATCTTGTCCTAAATGATATAAAATGGTCTCATTTTCAGATTTGATAAATGAATATTAGTGCCTACAAGGGAGATCTCTTAGTGCAAAGGAGCTAAGCAAGTTAGTTCTTTTACGTTATGAAGAGAATACAGTCACTTTGATGGCAAGCTTGGGCAGCCAACTTTCCTTTCCTTACCTGTATATTTCAAGATAATATATTGGCTAGGAAGTGTTTCCAGAAACTGCATTGTGTGAGAAGACAACTCTACAGTTAAGAGTCATTCTTGATGAGACCGGAGTTTTGTATCAGTCAGGAAGGTAGTCTGTACTCAGGTGGAGGGAATACTCTTTAGTCTCTGAAGCTGATGAGAGAAGAGAAAACAAAACAAAACAAAACCAAAACAAAACTCTCGTAAAGGGCACTTGCCTTTACATAATTCTCAAATCTACATTTTAATAGATATTTATATAAGCTTCTTTCAAGTCAAGTAAAATCATCAGGTATTTATTAAGCACCTACTACATACTAGGTTCTGTGCCAAATTTTCAGAATTTTTTTCATACCTATAACTTCATCATTTCACTTTTACTTCCCAGTCACTCTCTACAAATATCTTCTAACCCTTCTACTAACTAATGCCCACTCCCAAATGGGAAATGGAATTGTTCAGGTTTTGAATGTGGAATAGATGCTAAATGACATGAGAAAATAAACATCAGCTAACACTTGTAAACAGCTCGGCTTAGCATTTTTTACCCAGTGATCTATTGTCTAGAATATCTTTTCTTAAGAAAGAGGTTTAACTTCAGAGCTTTTTTACTTGGAAGAGACCTTTCCTGGGCCTGCTTTTGAGCTTGGGTGATTTTTGTGCGGGCAATTATTCATAGACACAAAACGGTGTGCATAAATGAACAATCCTACAATTAGCTCATTCACTGCTTGTGCTCAGAAAAACAGCCAAAGCAGCTTCAATCTAAACAGCTGGGCCTCAATTGATGGAAAGGGTCCTCTATTTAGGAAAGTTTATTCAATGAGCAACAGTACAGAAAGGCCACCTTTGGTAGGTGTGTAGCCTCTTTCCCAAGGAATGAGGTCAGTGGGCAGGAATTACAGATTTCACTCCAGATCTGGCACTATCTTGGATCTTGAAAGGGGAAAGAGGTTAACCCAGAGATGCCTGTTAACATTTGTGCTTCTTCGTTTCTCTTTTCTCATATCCCATCCCCATTCCCAAATGCCTTAAAACTCATCTTTCCTGTAACTGATGTTGGGTTAAAATGCTGCAAACTACCCCCAATTCATTATTTCAGTTCCCATTTCTGCTTAAGTAAGAGAGTCGGTCTTTAAAGGGAAAATCATATAAATGAAATAATGTCACACTCTCCACACTGATTATTTTTTTTAAAGCTTAATTGTAGCTTCAGTCATCATTTTTTTCCTCTAAGCATGTCTCGTTGGTATTTTTTCCCTTCCACACCAGGGCACTTTTATTGACATTTCCCTATCTATGGCAAAGCAATATGAAACTCTGTTTGCATTGTTAGTCTCCTGATTATACAATTATAGTATTATTCTCTGGCCCTCTTATATTCAGCAAGTAATCGGTTGGAAAGCCAACCACTCTAGCGCCTAGTGAACAGATCATGAGCTGGTTAATTCAGAGGAAAATATAGCATATTGCATAATCTTCATATTTAAAATGTTGATGGAAATTGTTTGCTCACCTGTTGTGACCTTTATCCTTTTGAAATGTATAGTGTCTAAGTGATTAATTTGAAGACACATTTCTTCCGCTTGTTTTCCTACTGTCGATGAACTTTCCTGTGCTCCTCAACGAATGTCCTGATAAAACATGCAGAATATGTACATTGCGAGACAAATTGGATTCCGGCTCTGCGCCACATCTCAGTTCCTCAGCACAAAAGGTATTGAACCAGAGGGACCCTGTTCCTTTCTAGCATTGTTCCCAAAAGCACCAGATTTATGTGCTAGTGGTAACATTGCATCATTTGGTTTTAACTAAATGTGTCCTACTTAGAAAAATACCATTTATAATGTTTCATGTCTCTGTACAACTGGAGCAAAAGATACTTAATTTACCTTGTTCATAATGGTATACGGGAAAAATAAAACAGCTGTTTTATGGTGAAATGCCTGGAGTAAGAAGTGAATGTTGTTCTTGGAGTCAGTTTATTACTCCAGGGATGATTCAGGTGAGATGTTTACGTCACAGAAATGTATTTTTAGTCATTAGAATGATTATTATCTTAAATTATTATGATGGTTACCTTAAGACTACCTCAACATCATTATCTTGTATGATTAAATTGTGTTACAAGAATAGCTTTGTTCACTTGCTTTTTTTAAAATAACCAGATATTAGATGCAGAGTTAATTGAGATGTTCTGAGTCTAACCTTCCAAGATAAGGTTTAAGGAGACTGGATTCACCCCCAAACTTTACCCTCTGGCTGACAAATCTACTTCTTTCCCTTAACCACAATGTCATGAAAAGTGGATATTTAGATAAGGGCCCAGTAATTTGCTTTAAAAAATTTACATGAAGAAATATTAAATTTTATTTATTATTGAAGATCAACTCATTGAAGCTCATTAAAGATGAACGTAGGCCAACTTTAAAACTATAAGTGAAAACCCTATTTCATTTCATTATTGTGAGTGATGTGATATTTACAGAGTGTTTAAGACATGTTTCTAAGGAATTGATAATAATTGGAATCAAATGGCATATATACCTTTTCCTTTCTAAGAGCAATAGATATATGGAATAGAAATCACATATATTATAGTATATATAACATATAATATGTAAAATATTATATATAATATATGATATGCTCTATAGTATATGTAATTTATGATGTATAAAATATTATGTATAACATAATATACACCATAGTATATATAACATATACTACATTATATATTATAGTATTATACTGAAATATATGCAGTTTTACTGGTGTGAAAATTATCCAGTTACAAGTATTTAAAGCCTAAGATAGATTGAATTTGGGAAATGATTACTGACTTAAGTATGTCTCCTCAGCAGCACATTATTATGTGTTTCATTTTCTAAAATATCTTCAATTTCTAACATCTTCTGAGGTTCAGCTACCTGTTTGTTCCTAGGATTTTAGTGTGGCTCTTCTAATCCTCTCCTATAATTCCTGCCTGATTATAATTTATAATCCTTTTATGAAGACAGTGTCCTAATGTTTCCTGAATTCATAATAAGTTTGCTTAAACCACAAATGACTCTGAAAATAATTAAGGATGAAATTTCAATTTACACTCATAATACTTTTTTTCTTTAAACATAACCTCTACTCACACACCGAGTGATTATGTATGTTATAATTTTGTTTTACTTAAGCTCTTAAGAACCCAGACAAAAATAACTATCTCAAAGTGCAGTTTCCTCCATTTTCTAGTCTCAGAGGGGGGAATTTCTAGATTAGTTCCTCTCTCCCACTCCATCCCATTGGAAATATACAGCTCTCTGGGTTAGTCCCATTAATGTTCAGTAATAAGTTAGTCTTCAAATATCAATAAGATGATGTGGGCTTGATGGAAGTTAAATGCCCCTAAATCCTATGAATTGATCTACAGGAGCTGTTTTCCGCATGATTGCCACCTTCAGCCAGGCATACATCCGCAGAATCGGGGAGGTCAGGGTGATGGAGGAGGAGGAGGCTCTGCGGCTCACAGGCACTCTGCTCCTGACAGTGTCTTGCCTCAGAAGGGAAGTGAAGCGCGCATGCCATGCTCAGTGGCATTTCCAAATGGAGCTCAGCTGGGGGTCTGTGCGTATTGCATGAATGGCACATACAGAGGGGGGGAAAAAAAGGAAATACATAATTTTGTCAAAGTAGTAGATCACAATCTCCCAGGTCCCCCTCCCCCTTCAAAATCATCACCACCACACACTAATAGCTTTAATAGATACGGGTTTTATGCATATTTCAGTCACAGCAGTATTTCTAATGCATATGTGAAAGGGTCCTTAATTTATGTCTACCAACTGTGTGGTGCCCTTCTTTTGGGTAATGTCATCATCCTAATGGTGTTTCTATTATACTCAAAGGTAGCAAATGAGGCTTATTGCAAGAAGGTAATTGATTTTCACTGAGTGAAAATGTAAATAGCCATAAGAAATCCTATGAAAGATAAGCAATTCAAAATTGCCAGAAAAAAAAAATGATTCATCTACATGACTTATTGGTCCAAGTGTGTGAAAATGCTTCTTTAAAAAAAAAAAGCTGATCCCTACAATAACTGTATTTCACATCATTTTACTTCCAATTGAAGTAAAAATGGGAGAATGTGGATGATTTTGCTTTTACCAGTTTAACTGTGTGTGTTATGAAAATTACCATCTTGTTCTAAAAGTGGAGTTTCCTTTTGTCAGTGTTTCTCTGAAATGGAACCTTGTGAGTAACATTCCTGTTACAGATATATAAAGACCCGGTTCTGTTGTGGATATTCTTGCTGCAGTGAAAAAAATAAAATATTTCTATTGATAAAATGAAAGATCCTTACACCATCTGCTCCTCTGTGGCAGAATTTGATCAAACTCTACCCCAGAAGAAAATGAAAGATCAAAAATATTCTTACTTTTTTGGAGAGTACTCTGGTTGGTATAATGGGTAGGGTCAGGAAGTCATGAATTTAAGTTCTGCCTTTGGCAATTCTATCCCTATGACCACAGGCAGGTTTCAACCCTCAAGGACTCTAAGGCATTGGTCTTGTCGATCTGTATGGATGAGGGGAGTTTCCATACAAGGATCTTCACAACAATGAAACTATAAGTCCAGAAAAAAAACCCCAAAAAACTAAACCATAATAGGCTCAGCCAGAATGTCTGAGGTGGGGAGGCAGCTTTCTTGAGTCTGGATAGGTTTTGTTTGATCAATATCTTGCAACAAGGATCACATTTGCAAATAACATTTATTTGTTAATATAAAACATACTGATTAAGTCAGTCTTCCCTTCCCAAGTAAATCGAAATTGCTAAATTTCCACTTTGTTAACGTAAGAAATTTCGAGCTGATCAAGATTATGAAGACAATACTCAAATATTCTTTTAATTTTATGGGGAGGAGCTTGGGAAAAGAAATGCTTTTCAAACAGTGAACTGTTTTCACATTGATGTTCTGTTACCATGACTGAACTATTAGAGTTAATAACCTTTTAACTTTGGTTCTTTTTTTCCTACTTGTGAAAATAATTCTGTAACATGCCTTGAAGAAAAAAAGCAAACAGTTCCTTGAGACTCATTTAATGCTTTCATAAAGGATGGATCAAGTTTTTAATCAGTGTCATTGAATCCATGTGCTAGCACAGAATCATGGAATCATGGATTTAGAGCAAGAATGAAAGGTCATTTAGTCAAACATTCATTTTATAGGTGATGAAACTGTGGCCTAGAGATGTAAAGTGATTTTTCTAAGGTCACATTGTTCATAGGGATCTGAAAAAAAGCATGTGGGTTGTCCTTTGGATACAGCAGCAGTTGGGTGTAGTAGAGAAAGCTAAACTTTCTGGGTCTTAAGAACAAAGATAAAAATAACTGACTCAAGAAAACCCAGCTCCATTTTCTAGTCTTATGCAGAAGGGCTTTCTAGATTAGCTCCTACCCTCACCACATAGCACTGGAAATATACAGCTCTTTAGGTCAATCCCATTAACATTCACTAATCAATTAGTCTTCAGATATCAATAAGATGATGTGGGTTAGATGGACATTGAATGTCCTAGATCCTATGATCTGATCTTCAGGATCCATCTTCTGCATAATTGCTTCCCTCACCTAGGCATATGTCTGCAGAATCAGGGAGGTCAGGTTTCTAGTCCTAACTTGACCACTAACTAGGTAGTGATTGTATAACCTTGAACAAGTCATGCCTACTCTGTGGACCTCTGGTTTTTTGTCCCTAAAATAAGTCAGATGGACTGTTACCTCTAAAATCTCTTCCATTTCAAACATTCTGTAAACTTAAGATATATTTGTTATTTTTATGGGCAAATTGGTAATGAAACAGAAAAGGGAATCTGAACTATTTTGCATTGAAGGATATTTAGAGATATCTATTCTTTTCTTCAACTTTTCAGTGTCATCTGCATATATAGTCATTCTCAACATCTGTTTTCTAGTTCTTGACCTTGAGGGAAGGTGAGGCGTAAACATGTTGACTTATATTACTTAGTACTAAGAACACAGGAAACTCTTTAATATTAATTAGCCCCCAGACAAACCCTACAGTTGCTCTGCTTTCAGATTCTAATGGATTCCCTAGTGATAGAGAACTCATAAAAATTTCCAGAACCAAATTCCATCTGGAAGGAAACCAAAGGAAACCTAATATCAACATTATTTTCAGAGGTGGGGGATGGGGAAATAAATAGAGAGATGGAACAAAATCCACAATTTTATAAAATAAATTTATGAGTAGTTCAAGTACTGTATGAAATTGCAATATTTACCTGGAAGACAGCATAGTATAAGGGAAAGATTCTCTCTGGAGTTAAAGACCAGAATTAAAATCCTACCTCTGTGAGCTTACCGCCTGTGTTACCTCGGACAAGTCACTTTACTTCCATGGGCATTAGTTTCCTCATTTGTAAAAATAAGGAGGGTGGATTAAGTGGCTTCTCAGGTCCCTTCCAGTACTAAATCTGTGATCTGAACAGTTAACCCTATTTGGATTTGATCATTATGTAGATATTATGTTTGCTCGGAGTTTGCATACCTGAAGTTTGAAACTATCCATTAGATAAATGATCAAAACTAAAGAGCGAATGCAGGCTCTTGAAAATTATCAGAGAGAAAAGGAGTTCTATCAATAATGGTGAACGGGGCACCATTTACCACTTTTTGTGCATTTGGTTGGAGAATATTAAAGAAATAGTGATGATCCCAAGAAGCGTAAGTCTCTGGGATCCTGTGATGTCAGGAAAATGTTCGCTTTCCTGTCATTTTGTATAGTGCTTTGCCATTCTATCGATCAAAACGATTGTTTTCACTGTATTGAAGGAGCTATTGATTGTCATGCTTGGTTTACTTTTGATACTTATCAACTTTTTTTTCAACTTTAGGAAAAAGTTTAAAATGCAATTCTGATTGAAGTATGTGGATTAATAAACTTGTGTTACAATTTTAGTTTTGAGGTTAAAGATGAAACTTACAGGAAGCAGAGAGCATCCCCAATAATTTTCCCCTTTGTTGCACAAGGATCGTATTTGGATTTCTTTTTTTGCAATGTTCCCAGACTCAGTTTAACTAGATATATCACTTATTTGATAGTTCTGTAATTGCATATTGATTTGATATTTCCTGGCTTGGTCAGAACTGAAATGAACATTTCCTTTTCAGAGAAATGGCACTCCAAGCCCTGGAAGTGAGCATGGCTGCAGTTTTCTTAACGATTGAAATAAGAACATGCTGGCATTGTATAACGATGGTGCATTCAGTCTCACATCCTGGAAACTTTAATGCAGGTGAATTGTGGGCACATAACATTTGAGTTCGAATGCTTTTAAGAAATCATGCCATTTTGTCGTTTGACACTAATTTTCAACCCAGCATGCTTTAGCAATGACTTAAATTAGTTCCAAGTGAATTACAGTTAAGCTATTTTCTACCATCTGCAAGAAATTTTTTGATGCCAATGGAGTCTGGAGGGTTTTTTGAAATTTCCTTTAGCATACATTAAGCTTTGGGGCTCCTCAGCAAAGAGATACAAATCTTCTGATTATCCATATAACTGAAATGTCACAAGCTAAGGCTATGATTCTAAATACAATTCTATATCCAGCTCTTCTGGTCAAAGAAAACAATATTTTATCTCTGCTTCTTTCTCAGATTGTCAACAAGTGTCAAGTGAAATGGCTTGATGAAGAATCCTAGAATGGAAATCATGACTACCAACACATTTTAGCTATCCCCCTTAGGAGTATCTAATGCCTGTGTCTCATTTCGGGCTGACTTGAAAATGGAGTATAGTAGAGGTCAGAGGTTTAATTACCCAAGATACATATCCTTAATATTTCTTGGAAGCTTAAAATTTTATGAGATTTGGGTTCAAAATACTTGGCACCCACATTAAATGTAAGTCAATGTTTGAAGATTAAGAAATAATCAATGATATGGCAATACTGTAACATCAGCCCACACCTAAGACTTAACCACTGCTGAATATTAAACAAAAAAACAGTTGGTGACATTTTCCTCTAAAATGTGAAGATTCGAATTTTGAATTTTCAGATCATGTCCCTGATCAGGATGAAAAAGCATTTGGGGAAGCTGATTTCATTGATCTTTGTGTTTCATTTTCCATGCTTCATAATGAATACCAATTATGTTAGGTAGAATTCCCTAAAAGTCATCAAAGCAGGATGGTGAATTTAGAAGAGGCCTGATCAAATAATGAATACCAAGTTTTAATATTCTAACTTTTAGATTATTCTTTAAAAGAATGTTGAGTCCCATCAATGTGCAATAATATAAGGTGTTAAATACAAAAATATTTCAATTCTATACATGATCTATAAGTACATGTTAGAGGCAACTAAAATGGTTTAAAGGCATTTTTTTAAAAAAATCACATAGGCTATGATTCCTATAGAGCCTGCATGTGGTAACAAGATATGTTAAACAGAACTTTCTAAGAGCTACTGATTTATCATTTCTGTTAAAACTTAGACATTGAGATAAGGGAATATTATGTCTTTAACACTTCAAGCTATCCATAGTTACCACTTACAAACATTGAAACTATACTGATAAAGTAGTTGAAGTAAGTAAATAAGTAATAAAAAAGCACATCAAAGTAGTTATGATGAGACAGCCAGATGGCAGAGAATTGCGGTTCTCGCTGTAATTTTATCAAAATTACTATTGTCATGGCATGTTAGTTTTCATAAGAATTTGTACAGTCACTGATCTCATACAGACAAATTAATTTCAGGTTCTCTCATGTGTAGTCACATAACAGCTATACTTGAGCATGCACAAAGGAAAATTAAATAATCATAGTCACATAAACTTGAAAAGCAGCACAGTTTCTTAAGTTTACTATTCCATAACATCTTGGGATCGGTGATCATTTCTGTTATGTTAAACTCAAATTGATCTGCTGTGGTACCGCCATTATGTAGTTTCTTCTGTATTTAGTCCTTATTATGTAAGGATACCATGTCATGTCATTTATTAAGATAGGATTATGATTAAAGCAGCAGTATTAGAATTCCTACATTTATGCTTTTTCTTTAAGTTAATTCCTTCTCTTTTTTTATGATGAGAAAAATAACAACCTTTTGCATGCTATAAGTTTAATCCCAGTATACATCTTCTCCTAAATGTTATTGCATTAAGAATGCTAGGTTTTTTCTATCTTTATATCCCCCTCGAAAAGTTGAGTGGGTTGTGCTTAATTATTTCTAATATCTCTTTCAGCGTTAATATTCAGTGTTCTGTGTTCTGAGGCAAGAGTTCTTAACCTGAGTTCCATGAAATGTTTAAAATCTTCATTATTCTTTCAATATAATTGGTTTCCTTTGTAATCCTGTGTATTTTATTTTATGCATTTAAAACCAATATTCTGCAAAAGGGAAAAGGGGAGGGGAACAAGTATTTTTCAAAAACCTACTATAAGGCACTGTACTAAGTACTTTATAATATTATTTCATTTGATCCTCCCAACAATCCTGGGAGGTAGGTGATATTATTACTCCCATTTTACTGTTGAGGAAACTGAGACAGACTGAGGTTAAATTATTGTTGCCCAGGGTCACACAGCTAGTAAGTGTCTTGATCTCAGGTTTCCTGATGCCAGGCTTAGCACTCTATTGTAATATATTAGCTGCCCCCGGAAGGGTCTATAGGTTTCTCCAGCCTACCAAAGGGGTCTATGATACCAAAAAAGATTGAGAAGCCTTGTTCTGAGGTCTTTTTTAAGATCTAATGGTCTGTGTTTTGTGTGTTCTGAAGTCCTTCTCTATCTGACATTCTACATCCTACTTTTTAGATTTCTTTATTTCTAACGCCCTGTAAGCCTGTGGTTTTACATGTATGCAAAGAAAATTTGAAATCTGGTCATTTTTTCCATTGTATTTACTGTTTATATCAAACCAACAGGTTTTAATGTGAACTGAACCACTTAGGAACAAATTCATTTATTTTTAGCTTTATTTTGCTTCATTTTCCTTTATATTCTTGCCAAGTTCCTATCGTGAATTTGTGTCCTTCCTGTTAAATGGATAGAAAGTGATATTCTTAAAGCACAAGCCTGGCCATGTCATTCCCCTCCTTCAATCAACACCAGAAGTTTTCTGTTACTTCTAGGATCAAATGTAAACCTCTCTGTTGGGCATTTAAAACCCTTTCAGCCTGACTCCAGCCTACCTTTGCAGCCCTATTATACACTATTCCCCTTTACACACATCCTTCAGTCCAACCAGATTGAACTTCTTGCTGGTCCTCACACAAGGAATTCCATCTCCTGAGTTCAAATGCAGCCTCAGACACTTACTAGCTACATGACCCTGAGCAAGTCACTTAACTTGTCTCATTTTCTTCAACTGTAAAATGGAGATAATACCAGCACCTACTTTGCAGGGTTGTCAGGAGGATAAAAAGAGATAATATTTGTAAAAGTACTTAGCACAGTGCAGTGCCTGGCACGTAGTAGGCACTATATAAATGCTTCATCCCTTCTCTTCTCTTTTCCATTCCCTCTCTCTTTTACTTTTTCTTTTTTTTTGTCATCTTTAATATATGGTAAAATTATATGTATACCAAATACTTGTTTTAAAATATATTTATTTAGGATTTATTATCAGCAAATGTTTGATTTTTGTATCTATTTTATATATCTATATACTAAGGGTCATGTAAAAACTTCTCCAGCGATAAAGGGTCAGGAGTGGAAAAGTTTCAGAGGCCCTGCTCTAGTGGAATGGAGTAATAGGTCTCTGAATCAGAAAGGCCTGATTGGGCTTCTGTCCTGGGCTTAACCTTGCAGTGTCCCCAAGAAACCCTTTTGCTTTTTCCTTTCCTATTCCCTCTCCCTTTCCCTTCCCTTCTCTCTCCATGCTTTTATTCAAGTCTGGAATGCATTCCTTCCTTGCTTCCAGATATTGAGATCCCTAGTTCTCTTTAAAACTCAGCCCAAATGCCACCTCCTTCAGAGGGCACCCTCTCTCAAAATCACCTTATGTTTATTTTTGTGTATCTTTTGTATGTATCTTTGGTGTATAAGCTACTCCTTCTGAAAAGGGATTATTTAATTTTTGTCTTCATATTCACAGTGATTAGCACATAGTAGGTGTTCAATAAATGCATATTGACAGGTTGATTCTCTTCATATAACATTGTCCTGAGTTGTTTCTGTTTTGGCCAGAAATCCTGAGGGTCTTCCCCTCCCGGTTTGATTTTTTCTTTTGGTCTAGGTTAAAGAGGCCATTCTTTGCCTCCTTTTTTTTTTTTTTACCTAGCTTTAATCACTGAATGGGCATTGCTTCAGTCAAACTGAGACCTGCTAAAGACCTTGGTTTTAAAAGGCCAAGGTCTTCCACTGCATCTGGGGCCATCTCCAGTTGTCCTGACGTGTATCTGGCCACTGGCCCCAGATGGCTCCAGAGGAGGAAGTGAGGCTGGTGACTTTGCACAGCCCTCTCTCAATTAAATCCAATTCACTTGCACGTCATGGCATCACCTCCCTGATGTCAAGGTCCTTTTTGAGAACAAAGGACAGACAACAACAACCAAACAACAAACAAGCAACAATTGTCCTGACAGGCTGTTTCATTATGGAGTCATTAATTTATTATCGAGCCTTTCTAAAATATCACAAAACTCTGCTCTGACATCATTCAGCGAATTACCCATTTTATAACATTGTTTCTGTGTGCAAATGTCCTTAGCATAGCTTCACTTATGCTTATTCTGTGACAATATGAAAGTCACTTAACCTTCTTGGGCTCAGTTTCTTTTGGCAAGATGACTAGATGACCCCGAGGTCTCTTCCGGAGCAAGTTCCTTCCATTCTCCTTCAAGAGACTCAATACTGTGTTCAAGTTCGTGCTTTTGCTGTGAAGGAAGAATTGATCCACTCAATGTGAAGGAGTCAAGTATACTTAAGTTTTTTCTCTCGTTGTTTGAGTATACAGTCCCAAGTTTACAGTAATTAAAAAAAATACTGTTATGAAGGTGAGTATTAGCAGAGCAAGGAAAGTAGTACATCTGAGCTGGGAAGACAGGATGGCAGCAGTTATAGTAACCATCCTCTCTCCTTCGATCAAGAAGCAGGGCTTTCATTGCTGATCTTTGAGACTGGACCCAGTCATATGGCTTATAAAAAATCTGACCGTCCATTGGTGGATAGAGTGAGCAGTGGACATCAGGAACCTCATCATGGTAGAGATAAGAGGGTCAAGTGTCCTTGCATGGTTTTGTCTTTGTATCTGTGGATATGTTTCCTTAGTTCTATGCGTGTCCACTCCCTTACCCCCAGATCTTGTGTGATGGGATATATGATAGAGCTTCCCAGGCAAAGAGCCTTCAGCTAGGATGAATCTATCTATATCATTATCGATGATGATGATGTCTTGAGAGTCCATTCTGAGCCATTTTCTCTCCTGTAGGGGCACATTATGGGGATAGAGCACTCTGGAAGATCACAGGATCTTTACATGAAAGCAAGTCCTCAGGGGTCAGGAGAGGGTGTTGTAGGTTTTTCAGTTTTTTTTAAAAGTTCTTACATTTTATCAATTCTACAGGTTCTCTTTCAGTTAATTGTGTAGGAGGTCTGCATTGACTTCTATGCCTTTGTCTCCAATGATTAGACCAACTGTGGACATGGAGCCTGGAATATTTTTAAAGGCTGAAGTATAGTTGAAGGGAAAGTATGAGAATCATTCTAGTAATCCTAAAGGCCTTTCAGAGTAATTCACCAGAGGTTCCCTTTAAAGTCAATGCATAATGACATAAGTGTGATGGATAGTAATGGTTTGGAATTAGGAAGAATTGAGTTCAAATACTACTTAGACACTTCCTAGCTATGTGACCGTGGGCTAATCACTTAACCTCTATCAACCTCAGTTTTCTCTTCTGTAAAAGGGGGATAACGATAGCATCTACCTTCACAGGGTTGTCCTGAGGATCCCGTAAGATAACATATATAAAGTGCTTTGCAAACCTTGAAGTGTTGTGTAAATGTTAACTATTGCTTGACTGCATTTTCTGTTCATATATTTACTTGATAGAGGATATGTAGATGCACTGGAAGAAACTCATTTCTTTGAGAAGTTTCAATTACCTGCTATAAATCTGAGAAAATATGAACAAAAAAGCCTTTGGCTTTGGTCTTTGACATCCTAATTAGAGAGCAAAAGAGCACATAAATACCTTTTAGTTAATTAGAAGGTTATTAAAAATGCAAAAAATCTTATAAAAAATCATTGATTAAGTGGTAATGTCACTGAAAAATAGGTTGAGGCAGTAGAAAGGATGTTGCATTTAGTCTAGAACAGGGGCTGGGGAACCTGCGGTCTTGAGGCCACATGTGGCCTTCCAGATCCTTAAGTGAGGACTTTTGACTGACTCCAAATTTTACAAAATTTACGAAAATTACAAATTTGTTCCGTAAAATTTGGAGTCAGTCAAAAGGCCGCACTTAAGGATCTAGAAGGCCACAGGTTCCCCACCCGTGGCCTAGAAGACTTGGTTCAAATCCTGCCTCTGCCACTTTTTATCTTGGGGAATTTGAGCTAGACCCAACCTCTCTGGACCTCAGTTTCCCTATGTACAAAATGAATGTGTGGGACTCTGAGGTCCCTTTTAACTCTCTGTGATGCTACATGCCAATGATCTGAGTGGGTTAGTATGCTTTCAGAGGGTGAACAGTTTGCTCCTCAGTCTAATGTGGTTAGCTTTCCCCATTCCCCCCACCACTCCCAGGTATCCTGATGGCATTTTTAATCTTGTGCTAATGTGACATTCATTGACATTTAATGCATTATTGTAAAGATAATCCCTTTACGTCCCTAGGTCGGGCACTTTGTTTACTAATTGGGTCTTTTGATTCTTTTTTTTTCCTCCCTCTTTCTTTTTTGCTTCCTTCTGTACTCTCCTGGCACTTACTAATGGTTGTCTTCTCATTGTTTCTTGCTCTGCCTGAGCTCTTGATTGCTGAGTGATAGAATTGAGACAGCAACCAATTACCACATCGTACTTCTGTTCATATCCTACTGTGATCTATTGGTTTAAATGCCTTAAAATCCTTAAATCTGTGTTTTCATCAGAAACCAAATCATTTACAAGTTGTTGTTTTTTTTCCACCCCCTTTCGGAACAAAAAAAAAAGAAAAAAAAAGCAATTCTAACGTCAACTTTTTTGTCCTTAATTGTTGTGAGCTAAGGATAGAGCTTCTATCCTTGGACAGCTGGACATGAATACTTAGGATTAAATTGCATCCCTGACGTGTAATTACCTCTATTCTTGTGCAAAAGTCTATTGTTTATTGATCTTGAGCCATCCTTAAACTGTAGCCTTTTCTTCATGGTGCTGATTAGCTCATGTTACTCTGATCTGGGCTAATTGATATAAAAATGTACTTGCTGAGTGAGGGAAGAAACCTCCTCTAAGCTTCCTGAAAGTTACGGTAGCACAGAAAGGTTGTTGCACTCTAAACGGAAGCTTTCAAAAGATAGTCTCTGTCTTCAAGCACGCTATTCTGTTAAAGCCCTGGGCTGACATATTGTTGTGGGACCCCTTGACCTCATCCCAAGAGGCAAATTGGTCTACGATTAACCTGAGAATTTGTGGAGGGGATAGCAATCCCATCCTAGCCCTGGTGGACTCATCCTAGTACTGGACTTCTCATCCTTTTGTGTTTCATGAACACCTTTGGCAGTCTGGTGAGGTCCAATACTACTGTGGTTGGTTGCCTACATTCATAATTGAAGAAACTGCTAAATTTCAGTTACTGACTGATGAAAATAAAGGTATAAATTTTCTTTCATCCAAGCTCATGGAATGTCTGAAACTTTAGAGTTAAACAACCCTGGACCAGGTAGATGCTTTGAAAAAGAATCAAATTTTAAAATGTCACCAGGAAAGTGTTAGATTTCTGGTCTCATGGTAAGAATGAGTGATAGATAACCAGTGGACAGCATGTATGCTTCACTGGTGTTCTCACAATATCAACAGAAAGCAAGAAAGACCCCCACCTAGAACATTGGGTGTAACCCTTTGGTTATGCACAACAGAAGCACTTGATGGGAATGACATCTGTATCACTAGAGAGAATATTCACATTAGTAAGATCATGGGTTCTTTTGAGTATTTAAGTAACATGCACAAGATGTTTCCCCCCAATAGAATGTAAGCTTCTTGAGGTTTATTTTTGTCTTTGTATCTATCCCCAGTGTATGGAATTCCGCCTGACACATAGTAAGCGTTTAATAAATGCTTATTAAATGAATGTTCTCCCTCATTTTTCATCTTCCCCACTTCATCTTTCTGTGCCATGTTCTTCTGTCTACCTAAAGTATTTATTCACATTTTTACCCATTTTCTTCTCCTCATCCGTTCTACTTTCTTATTTCTCAAAGGAAGTCACTTATTTCCAAAACTCTTTCTTCCCATCCTCTTCTTTCTTTATGACCATACCATTTGTTTCTTTTCTTGCATTTTCAATCTCTCTCTCTACTAACTTCCTTTCATTTGACTACAGATAGGTTTACCGTTTCCCTACTCTAAAAACACCTGCCTTTGACCTTGATAATCCTTCCATTTCTAATTCCCCTTCCTTTGACCACAAAATTTTTCAAAAGTATAGCCTATGATGGTTATTCCCTCTCCTACCTTACCATCCTCTTACTTCTCCTACTCTGGTTTCTCCCCTCACCATCAGTAATCAAATGCAAAGGTCTTTCTCACAACTGTTATTCTTAGTCTAGTAGCATCTGACCCAGTTGTTCATGTCTACTGTTCTGAAATTCTTCTCTTGCTTTATCTGATAAAGCACTTTACTGATTCTTTCCATATATCTTCCCTATAACCTTCCTTGGTCCTTTCTTCTCCTCCTGCCTCCTGAATGTGGGTATTTCTCAATTACTCCTTAGCTCTCATTTCTTCTTTTTGTCCTATTTTTGAGCTAACTCATCTAGTCTTATCACATTAGTTGTTCTCTCTATGTTGACGTACTCCTAAATCTTAGCTCCAGTCTTGATCTCTACTTTGAACCACAGTGTTACATATCAAATTTCCTGAAAGTACATCCCACCATCACCTCAAGTTGTCTAAAAATGGAGCTAATTACCTTGCTCCTTATAAAGTGTGGATTCCCTATTTTTATTAGGGTGACCCCCATTCTTACAGCCATCCAAGTCTTAAGTTCTTCTTTGGCTTCTTTCCTCCCCACGTTTCTCCTCATCCAATAAGTTGCTCTATTTGTTGATTCTTCCTTTAAAATATGTCTTCCATCTGCCCCGTGTATCTTATCCTATGATTAAATCGATACTGCCACTGCTATTGGAGAGGGCATGCCATTCAGCTCCTCTATATCTCCACTCACCATCCTTTTTGTTCTATGAACCAAAACACCTATTCGTGGCCACCATTTCCTGATCTAAATGTAGAAGCTGCACTTAGGAACTCTTTTGGTTTGGTATGTATATGTATTAGCACAATGTTTGGCATATCACAAACACTTCAATGCTTTTCATCCATTTCACTCACTTCCATTACCACGATTCTAGTTTAAACCTTTATTACTTTCCTTACACTTGGACCATTATAATTGCCTTCTGTGCTTTCTCCCTACATTTAGGCTCTTACTGTACCCTTCCATTCTGTACACTGTATTTATATTACTCTTTCTGAAGAACCACTTTGCTAATATTTCCCCTCTTCAGTAGCTTTCAAGGGCTCTCCATTGCCAGCCGTTTCCAACTCTTTACCTGCTAATCAAGGCTGTTCATTAGTTAACACCAACCTACCTTTCCAGCCTTTCCTTTCTTCCACCATGCCCTTTTAAATCTCTGAATCTCCAACCAAACTGGGCTACCGACTATATGAGAAACAGAAGTTGTGCTTTCCCACTTTTATACCCTTTCTGAAATGTCTGCCGGAATATTCTCCACTTCCCTCATTTCTGCCAGTTGAAAGTTATACAGTGTTTGATTACCACCTCCCCTGTAACATCTTCCCTGATTACCTCGATCTGGAAAAGAGCTCCCTCTTCTCTGAAGTCCCATAGTACTTATTATCTTTCCCTTTGGTATGGAAGTCACTATATTTTCTTTCTTTGTAGTTATTTTGTGTACATTTCTTATTTCTAGAGCTAGATTATAATATTATTGAGAGGAGAGATCCAGGCTTATACATTCTTATATCTCATTCCACTCTTCTTAGATTGCCTGGCATATAAAAATGCTTACAGAATCAGAGAATTTGAAAGTAGGAAGGGGCCTCAGTGTCCATCTAACTCAACCTTTACACAGAAGAATAATTACTATGACATATAAGTCTTGGTCACCTAGCCTATGCTCGAAGACCTCCTGTGAGGGAAATTTCATCACCTCTTGAAGCAGCAGAGTAAATGCTTATTAAATAAATGATTAGACTTAAATTTAGGGAGAGGGCAGGAAATGCATGTAGAAATGTGTATTTTGACTCATAGCATTTGCAACCTCAGCAAACTCTTCCTGTAAATTCACTTACTACAAGTCTACTCAGTCTTTGTCTCCTTTCTCATTAGGGCATTTCTTTCATTATCGTGTCCCCCCGGGGTAGTTAAGGGATAAGTATTTTAATCTTAAAATTATATTTATCTACAATCGTGCCAACAAATGATGACCTAGTATCACGGCATGATAATCCAGAGGCCTTTACTTAGGTCAGAGGTGGGTCAGCTTTGGTAGGTATAGACTCTAGGAAGGAGCCTTTGACCTCTGGCCACACCCCTTCCTAGCCTGATCATTCATTTTCAGAGATTTGCTTGAGAGAGTCGTTGGCGTGAACCCCAGAATTCAGGCCTATATCAGCTAAAGGTAAATTAGCATGGAGGGTAACCTGAATTGGAACTCCCACCTTTATCCCTTCATTGGTTTCTCCCAGATCTAAAACTATAAGACTCTACTGGGGGCCATGCCTTCTATCTCAGCACCATTTTCTGGATTAAGAAAGTGACAAATAAAGTGATTTGAGCCAACTGTAAAAATATCATTTGTAAGTATTTAATTGTCTCTGTTTTAAAAGGGAAAAACAAAAACATTTCTCTCACTCTGTGTAGGAGAGAGATATTCCTTTCACTCACTTGCTGGAGTGCTCATGAAAAGGTCTATATTCTGCATGATTTAAGCCTATTTTAGATAAATGACTTGATTCCTAGATGCTACTTGGTTTTTGGAGAAGATTGGACAAGAGCTTAAGTCCAACAGAACATGTAATTTGATTTAGCAGTGTTACTTTACATATCACTTACTTGTTATACATTTAATGATATGAAAGGTCTTTTCCCTTCAAAGCCCCCAGTTCCTGTTTATTGTTGTCTCTTCAATTTCTGTGGCTTTTATCTTCAATATCCCTCTACAGGCAGTGGCCTAAATCCAGATGGCTTTGGTCCACATAGAAAACCAGTAGTGTCTCAGAGTTTGATTACAGCCTTGATAAAAACCTATTCCAAATAAATGGTTTCTCTAAATTATTGTACCAACACCTCAAGATGCATTATTAAATAGGTCTAAAACCATCTCGCCCAACAGTATTACGGATATTCCAGCTATAAGCCATCATTTTTAAAGGTTCAGCTGTGATGTATTCAGGATAATTCAAGCTTACCTTTGCTTTCATTTTCAGAAAGTAATCATAAAAGTCAATATATAGAAATATCATAGATAAATATGCTTGTAAGAAAAATGAGGGCACTTACATTTTTATTGGATAGTGCAGTAAGTACATGTGAAGAGCATAGAAATATCATTAGTGTCACCTTTTCAACAAATATACATCATTGGGAATCATGAGACTGAACAGCTTAACTTTGCTACCTGGGAATATATTGGAGAAGTTTCCATCTATCATGGAAATACCCAGAAGGAGATAAAATCAACAAGAGAGAAGAAAAAAAAATTAAGCACATGATAACATGAGCAGCTGGAGACCAAAAAAAAGGGAGGCAGAAAAGCAGCTGATGAGAGAAATAAAATGAAAACTGACTCGTTTTAAGTGAAAGCCTGTTATTACTGAGAAGCAATTTTTAATATAGCTAAAAAAGTCTATTTCGTGATTAGAAAGCTCGACTCATTACCAGAAACTGTGTTCTTGGAATCCCACAACATGTTTTACATGAAGTGACAGAGGGGAAGTGATAAAGTCTGTTATCCTTTGGCACGAGGGTCATAATAAGAAATGAATAGAATTTAAAGGAGGGTTTTTGACAACAGAATTGTTTTCTAGGTGAATGGGATGAGGATTCTTTTATGTCACCATTGTGCGAGGGTGAACAAGTCGGGGAGGGAGAGCCAGGATAGCCAAGGTCAGGATCCAGGATTGACCCTAGAAAGGCTGGGAACAATGAGGCCAACCTGATAAGATGATATTCAGTATGGATCAATGCAAAGAACTGACCTTAGACCCCCTCCTTTCACAGATGAAGGAAATGATGTCTAGAGAGTCAAGGAAATCACCTGAGATCATGGAGATATGAACCATCGGAGGTGGAATTCAAACCCAGTTCCTCTGAAACTTCAGCTAGTGCTCTTTCTCCTGTACCAGGCTCAAATAATTGACTTTGGAGAAGGGTAGTTTAGACATTAGTTTATGGAAAGGGTCTTGGGGCTTTTAATGGATTCCAAGATGAGTATGGGTCAGTAGTATCATGTGTCGGTCAACTAGTATTTATGAAGTTCCTACTATGTGCTAGGCATTGTGCTAAGCACTGGGGATACAAAGAAAGACAAAGAATAGTTCCTGATCTCAAGGAGCGCACAGAGGGAGACAACATGCAAATGATACACTGACAAGGTATATATATATATATATATATATAATATGATATGATATGATATATAAGCATATATGTGTATATATATAATATAATATGATATGATATATAATCATATATGTGTATACATATAATATAATATGATATATAATCATATATGTGTGTATATATATAATATAATATGATATGATATATATAATCATATATGTGTGTGTGTATATATATAATATGATATGATATGATATATAATCATATATGTGTGTGTATATATAATATAATATGATATGATATGATATATAATCATATATGTGTATATATATATATATATAATTAATTTGGGGTAGTCTTAGGGGGAAGGCACCAAGATTAAGGAGGACTGATCTGATCTTAGACTATGTTAAGAAAAGTATGCAGGGATTCTTAGCTGTTAACTTGTTTTAAAGTATTGTGATAACTGTATTTCAGTATAATTGGTTTCCTTTGAAATCCCAGGTATTTTATTTTATGCATTTAAAAACATGATTCAGGCAGCTAGGGGGTGCCGTAGGGCACCGAGCGATGGGCCATGAGGTCAGGAAGACCCGAGTTCAAATGTGAATTCAGACACTTAGTAGCTGTGTGATCCTGGGGGAGTCACTTATCTACTGCCTGTATTTACTCAGCTTAAAACTGGGAAAACAACATTATGTATTCTGTGGTATATGAGCTGAGCCTAGAAGGATAAACAAGCAAAAGTTAGGGATAGAAGTGGACATTCAGGAATAGGAACCTGAAAATCAAGTTTTGTGACTTTTGTCACTTGGTGACTTTTCAACTAAATTCTCTAACATCTAAAATAACAGATGAAAATTAACAGGCTTTTCTCATTTTTTTAGTTTTATTGTTTTTCTCAGGCTCATCCATCTTTAATTTTGAGAATATTTTTAGTTTTAGATTGATGAGATTTTTTTTTAAAGGCAGTTGGGGTTAAGTGACTTGCCCAGGGTCACACAGCTAGTAAGTGTCAAGTCTTTGGTCTGAGGCCGGATGTGAACTCAGGTCCTCCTGACTTCAGGACTGGTGCTATATCCACTGTGCCACCTAGCTGCCCCTTGATGAAATTTTTAAAAAAAAAATTAGAAAATAAAGTAGCCATGGAAGCAAGAACATTTTTTCCATGTTGAAGTCATTGATTTTGTTTCTCTAAGAATAATAATGATCATATCCCTCTTCTATAATGCCTTTATTGAATATGTCTTTACAAAGGTCCTCAGAAACCAAATAGCATTCTTCACTTCCTTGTAGCAGTGATAGCCTTAGGAAGGAAAGAACTATCAAGTGCGTTAGAATAACATTTTTTCTCAGGCCAAAATTAGATCAAAGAGGCATTATTGAGAAGAGATGGAATTACAAAATAGCATTCTTTTTTAAAAATGTGTGTTTAAACTAATTAAATGTAATTCCATTCAATTCCATGGTCATTTATTAAGCACCTGCTAGGTATGTGATGCTAAGCTAGGACTTGGGTATACAAAGCCAAAAATGAAACTACTTTCCCTAAAGGAAATTACATTCTGTTGAGGCAAGACAGCACAGACACATAGAAGAAAGCGGACAATGGCAAGGACGTGGGATTTGAAATTTTAGGATTTTGGTTCTGCTGCTTACTTCGAGTGAGGACAAAGACTAGATTTAGAGAGAATGGCAAAGGTAAGAGAGTGTGATAAGATGAAGGAATTTCAGAGTTTCAAATTTTGAAGAGAGCAACATAATTTTGAAAGGGTAGGTTGGAGTTTTTATTTTATCCTCTGGGCACTAGGCAGCAAAAGGATTTGAGCAGCAGAGAAGTGACCTATTCAGACCTATGCCTTAGGAGTGAGGTGCTGCATTTGAATCATGAAACCAAAGTTCATGTTTTCCCTCTCCTGCGTCGCAGCTACGTGACCTTGACCTAAGTCACTTAACCTTTGTGGTTCTCCATTTCCTCCTCTGTACAATGAATGGCTTGGAATAGATGACTTCTAGATTAGATGGTATGTAGATGACAGATGCCATCTGTCTATGATTGTTGTCGAGGCGTTTTAGTCATGTCTGCCTCTTTATGACCCCATTTGGAGTTTTCTTGGCAAAGATCCTGGATTCTGGAGTGGTTTGCCATTTCCTTCCCCAGCTTATGTTACAGATAAGGAACTAAGGCAAAAAGGGTTAAATGACTTGCCCAGGGTCACCCAGCTAATAAGTGTCTGAGGCTGCATTTGAACTTAGGAAGATGAGTCTTTCTGACTCCAGGCTCTGCACTCTACCAATTAGGAAGCAACTTCAATGACCCAAGTGACAGGTGATAACGGTCTGTTTATTGTCTTGTATTTGATGAGTAAAAATTAAATGAGCAACAAAAATAGTTAATTGTTACTCTAAAAAGAGATGGTTGTATATACATCAATAGGTGATGTCATTCCAAGGAATATATAAAGATAAAGATAATGTTAATTTTATTTATCCAATTCAGATTCATATACTTATTATTACAATATCTAACTATTCAGGTTCAGGTGTTGTTTGTATGTATGGGTGTGGGTGTGTGGGTGGATTTGTGGTGGTTTTATTCAAGATATTAAAAGGAAAACTTGTGTTACTACTCCCATTTTAACAAACATACATTACTGAAAATTGTGAGACTGATCCATTTAACTTTGCTAATATGTATATTTAGTATTTATATATCTAGAATTCATACAAATTTATGTTTAATACTGTGTGACATCTTTCTACTTCTGCTGTTTTCTCATACTTTAAGCATTCATGGGTTAATAACTCTTTATTCTTATTTTTCTTGCATCACTGAATATTTATCTTTCCATTCAAATTGAATGACCTGCCATTTTTTTTAACCTATGCAAAAATTTCCCATTTGTCATTTTTCTCTCTAGTCTGAAACCTGTCAAACTGGTCACAAGTTGAATGTTTATTTCAGTGTCCTAGCATTACCACCTTCTTTTCTTCTTCAGTTGTATTTCTCGATGATAATGTACAATGTGAAAGGGTCAAAATGCCAAACAGTATTCAGGTCAACTTATTAAATACCTAGTATGTGTTTGGGGCTGGTGCTTATATTTCTCTGTGATTGTCATTTGCAGACAGCACCATCCATTGCCAAAAGAATATGTATCCACCCCGATCCACCTTATTCTAACAATTATAGAAGAAGAATAATAATAACAAAAACTTTCATATTTCACTTTAATGTTTACAAAGTGCTTTTTCATTCTTATCCAATATAATCTGATCTGATTCTTATTGGTGTTAATTCATAGAGAATGAAGTCACATGGTTCTTTGTTCTTTGTCAAACTTCTCAAGAGTTTTGAAGTACAAATGAAAAAAGTCTTGTTAGGGGCAGATAGGTGGCACAGTGGATAGAGCACTGGCTCTGAAGTCAGGAGGACTTGACTTCAAATCTGGCCTCAGACCAAACACTTGACATTTACTAGCTGTGTGACCCTGGGCGAGTCACTTAACCCCAAATGCCTAGAAAAATAAGTCTTATTCGCTAAATGAAACCTTTATCTTTCTTTATCACAAATCTTTAACAATGCAAGAGTAGTGTGGTCCCTATCGAAATTGTGTCATGCCCTTCTTGGCTCCCCAGCCCTTATCCATTGCCCTCTCCAAAGCAGGCTTACTTAATTACCAACTGTGAGTTCATTCTGCCCCATACTCTGGAATCAAATCTTTTCCTAAGTAGGGGAGGATATAAGGAACCATACATCAGCAATATATCTCTCCAACTGAACCTCTACTAAGTCTTGTTTCAATCCTGCTCTGACCTTAGAGCTCTGGTTTCTGATAACTAAGTCTCTCCCCTGTTGTTCACTTCTTTTGTTACTGAATTCATGCAACCTGTGGTAGGGATCCCAGCAAGACTGAGGATAGAAGTGGAATGAAGAATAAGACCAGAGGTTTGTGGGAGGGAGCGGTAAGGAACACCGATGATGTTTCCAAGGGGTCATTGGTAAGATTTAAGAAAACAGGAGGAATAGCTACATTGTTGCTTAAAAGAATTAGGTACCAGAAAGGTTTCAGTGGGCTAACACTAGCGTGGTACTCCTCCTACATTCTCGACTCAGCACTTACAAGTTTGGATGTTGAATCCCTAGCTAGGCTGACAACTCTCCTGTGAGTCCATGGTCCTAAAACTGTTGCTGATGAGCTCCCGCCAGTGATCTTACTTTAATAGTTGTCAAGTAGGCACAGTTAGCTCAAAGCAATGACATTTACTGAGATGGCATAATAAAGATAGTAGCTGTAAAATATTCCTTCCCATAAACCTAGGGCACACTTTTGCACAAATATGCTTAGCATCCATAAGAAAAATGGGCACAACTTTATAGTTTCCTGGTAGGGAAACATATAGTAAGGAAACAAGATGACTTATATCTTGGTACTGCAGATCTCTAATATCCTTTCTTTTCTTGTACTAACCTCATGCTGCTTCCCACTAAGTGGATGATCTTTGATGAGTAGGTAACTCCATGGATATGTTATTCTTTGTTGCTTAGAGAATTGCAGGAATATAAATCTGAGGCAATGAGAGATCTCAGAGAAATCCCAATTTTACAGAAAAAATTTTACAGAGAAAATTGAGGTTTTTACGTGCCCAAGGCCACCCATGTGATAAACAAGAGAGTTCATATTTGAAACCAGGTTCTCTGACTCAAGAGCTAGGACTCTTTCCATTACACCATGCTGCCTCATATATTTCCTGAGTGCCAAGGCTAGTTTTCTTCCAAATCCATAGTCAGTTTTCTTTTATGATTCCAGAGACATTGTTCCTTGAAGCTGCTTCCTACCCCAAACTCTCTATGTGTTGTTATGTTTCATGCCAGATGGGTTCTCTAGATAACAGATGGTGTCTTGCCAGATGGGGCAAATAGCTCTGCTGAAGGTCCCTATGGTCAATCATGGAGTTTGAGTAAGAAAGGCAATCCCTTTCCCATCCATACTGCCCTGTGATAAAGGTGTGGAGGTCACACTTGACAAAGCTGCTCTATGACCCAAATTTGCTCTCCAAATTGGCACCTCAATTCTAGACAACTCTTTAGTGACTTGGATGAGGTGCAGACATTGTCATTTTGAGAGCCTTTCCCACTGTCTTATGCTAAAGAATGTTAGCAATGTCCACGTGGCACAGTTTTTAAATGATCTTTCAAAGTGATTGACCAGAGGAGGAGAGTGAATTGGATTGCCATCAGTAAATTATACAGTTTCTTAAGTGAAGTTGCAGGAGAGTGCAGATGAGATCCACACATGATGGACAGTCATGGAAGTTTTTCCATTTTGCTAGCCAGGAGATCATCGTTTTCAAGTTTTAGTGGGAGACGCCATACATTCTGAAGATGATGTATTTTTTGTTACACTCTCAGGTATTGCATTGTTAGACTTGAATATAATGACTCGATGTGGAAGTAGTACATATGTATTTACCTACCCAACACTTAAGTGATACATTCCATTAAATGTGAAGAGCAATGTTGGTTATTTGAATCAGGTACTCTAGATTTTCCATACATCTTGGAAATATGGTCAGTGTCTTCATATGGTAGACACTCACTTAGCTTCTGTTTGCCTCAGTTTCCTTATCTGTAAGATGAGGATAATAATAGTACCTACTTCCCAGGGTTGTTGTGAGGATCAATTGAGATAATATTTGTAAAGCACTTAGCACAGTGCCTGGCATGTAAGAAAGCAGAACTTCTCCTCTGAGGAGCAGACAAGGTTGATTTCATTCAAAGATGTACCGCAAAGAAAACAAGGCACATAATTTCACTGGGCACTTGGTCATCTCACCAGGGCTAAGAAAAGCAGGAAAAACGAGACCAGCTTGTAGCTAATTTTTAGCTTATTTGTTGTAGAGAATGATGAGGTGAAGAAATTCTGTAAAGAAGATGATAAGTTCCTACAAACCAGATCAAACATATGCAAACCAAATCAAACATATGCCTTCACGTTTGGTAACTACAATGCAAAAATGGGCATGGGAACAGTAAAAAATATGTTGGAAAATGTGGTTTCAGAATAAAACATGAGAGAGGCCAAAGGCTTGTAGCTTATAGACTACTCAGTAGCTTCATACTGATATACCATGAAAACCGTCTTCAGGCAGATAGTCAGAAAGCTCTGGAGAAGAACTCATGTCTCAGAATGACCTCACCAACAAGGAAATGGACTATGCCTTAAAAATAATAAAGGACTAATTACTAGTAGAGGAATCATTTCTGATTCAATCAATGGTCCATGTGCAGTCAGATCATCAACTAGTTGGAACATAGGTCAAAATCAAAATCAACTTCTGTTAGAGGGAAGGATAAATATGACAAGACAGTAGATGCAATTACAGAAGCTCCAACTTGGGATTCTGAAGAATGGGAAATAGATAAAGACATTGACTCCAAATATGTCCATTTCTTAGAGTTTAACCCACGTAAAATAAAGCAGATTCTATAAATGAGCAGGCCAGAAAAGCCAAAAGGGTGTTATCCAGAAAACACTTGATCTCATTGCCAAGTGGTGAGGCTTCACAACTAAAGCCAATACTTGTAGCATATGAGTTGATGTGCAAAAAACATCATAGAGCAGGATGTTGGAAGATTGTAAACAATATCACCTTATTGTTATTCAGTCATATCTGACTCTTCATGACCCCATTTTGAGTTTTCTTGGCAAAGATATAGAGTAGTTTGCTGTTTTCTTTTCCAGTTCATTTTACAGATGAGGAAACTGAGACAAACAAGGTTAAGTATCTTGCCCAAGGTCACAAAACTAGTAAGTATCTGAGGCCAGATTTGAACTCATGAAGATAGTCTTCCTGACACCTGGCCCAACCCTCTATTCACTATACCACCTAACTGCCCAAATAAGTGAAGAACAAAAAGTAATTGAGAGGAAAACTTCAAAGGTGACCCAACTAAAGTCAATCATCCCCAAAGCATTGATAATTGATAGCAGAATGACAATATGAATCATTCAGAAAATTGGATAGATTTAGTAGCATTTCTAATGGTGGATTATAGTGGAACTACCACAGTTAGGCTCTAATGTTTCAGTACCCCATATACCACATGAAGAAGTGGAAATGCCAATTAAGAAGATAATGCCAATTAAGAATTTGGATGCTGGGTAAGACCAAGTACCAGAGATAAAATCTCTAATAAAAGCAATGCAATTTTGAAATCATCAAGGGCTTAATATTTGATATATTTCAAGTAGGTTGTTACCAAAAGCATGGAAACACAATAGAAACTGTTCCTACTTCCCCTCCCCCCAAAAAGTGACCAAAAACCATTAACAATGAGCAACACATAAGAATTGGAAATTGATGGGATACCCATCAATTGGGGAATGGCTGAACAAGCTGTGGTATATGATTGTGATAGAATATTATTGTGCTATAAGAAATGACAAACAGGGTGATTTCAGAAAAACTTGGAAAGACTTACATGAACTGATACATAGTGAAGTGAACAGAACCAGGAGAACATTGTATACAGTAACAGCAATATTGTACAATGAAGAACTGCAAATGACTTACCTCTTCTCAGCAATACATTGATCCAAGACTCACGGACTCATGATGAAACATGCTATCTGCCTACAGAGAAAGAACTGATGTTGTGTGGAATATAGACTGAAGCATACTATTTTAACTTTCTCTCTCTCTTTTTTTTGTTTGAGTCTTCTTGTACAAAATGAATAATAAGGAAATGTTTTATGTGATAACACATGCATAACCTATATTGGATTGCTTACCATCTCAGGGAGGAAGGGAAGGATAGATTTTGAAACTCAAAACTAAAAAAAATGTTAAAAATCATTTTAATGAAGGGGCAGCTAGATGGCACAGTGCATAGAGCACCTGCACTGTAGTCAAGAGAACCTGAGTTCAAATCCAGTCTCAGACACATAACACTTACTAGTTGTGTGACTCGAAGCAAGTCACTTAACCCCAATTGCCTCACAAAAATTGTTTTAATGTGTAATTAAGGAAAAAATAAAGTATTATTTTAAAAAATAAGCAACACATATTCCTACTTTTACATTTCATGTAAAATTTAGATTTAGATTCATGTAGATTTGAATCTACATGAGAATGCTCTATATACATATTGATGATACATATTTGCTGAAACTATAAGAGAAACAATAGTCTTTCACTGATAATTTTCTACAGCAGACTATATCTTCACAGTCAACCAGTAAACATTTATTATGAATCTACTATGTCCCAGGCACTATGTTAGGTTCTTGGGAAAGAGACAAAAAGTCAATAGTCTGGCCCTCAGGAGACTTACTTTCTTTCAAAGTCACGTATTATGTGCACATATAGGCATTTACAATATATGCAGGGTGGGGGGGGCAGTGGGTAGTAGCAGCTAGAGGAAAGGCTTCATGTAGAAGAATGACACGTGAGCCAAGTCTTGACTGGAACTAGAAATTGTAAGAGGTGGAAATGAGGAAAGAATGCTTTCCAGGTTTGGGGGACAGCCAGTGTAAAGTCACAGAGTTAGGAAATGGAGTGCTATGTATATGAGGAACATTAAGAAGACCTATTTGCTTTGATTGTAGAGTGCATAAAGAGAGTAATGTACAGCTAGGCTATAAAGGTAGGGCTAAGGTCAGGATATGAAGAGTTTTAAATGCCAATTGGAAGAGTTTCTGTTTGTTCCTAGAGGTAATTGAGAGCTACTAGAGTTTATTGAATAGGCGAGTAAACTGGTCAGACCTTACATTTAGGGAAATAACTTTGGTAATTGTATGGTGGATGGATTGGAGTAGAACGCAAGGTGAAGCAGAGAGACCAATTAGGAGGCCCTTATAATAATCTAGGATCTCTGGGAGAATATTGGTATTATCAATATAGAGAGAGCTGCCTCTATGTGTAGAGTGGGCCCATGTGTTGTGAGGCTTCTAGAACAATGGCTGAGTGGGTGGTGAGAAGGGTACAGATACTAGAGATGTTTTGGAAATGGGAGTTACAAGATTTGGCAAGGGATTGGTTATCACAAAAATCAGCTTTTATGCAATCCCAGGCCCAAAGCCCATTGATATGGGACTCTTTCCTTATTGATGTGGATGAATGCCCCGTCCTCCATGAGGGGCAGGGTCAGAAAACTCTAGCCTTCTTCAGTCCTCAGTGGGACTTCTTGAACTTTGAGTTGTTTGGGGCATTTCTGGCTTTTGGTTTTGAGAGGAGAGCTGGAAGAGGCCAATCTCACTTCACATTACTGAACAGAGAATAAGACTCTGGGAAGAAAGTGACATGAGAGGAACTGGCAGTCTTCATCATGGCACTTGCCCCAAAGGGTTAAACTAGAGACTTCAGGGAGATTCCCCTTCAGTAAGATCTCAAAACTCTCTCTCTCTTGGTTGAGCTAGGTTGTTTTTACTCACAAAAGAAGAGTTCCTTCACTTCTTATTGTCTGGTATATATTCTCCGATGTTTACTTTCTCCGATTTTTGTTTTGCTACAGTTTAGATAAAATTTTTTTTCTATTTGTTATGTGTGTTCATTGTGGAACTGGTATTTGTTGTGAAAGGGATCAAACTTTGGATATGGTACTTGGAGTCACTCTTCCCTAATAATGACAGTGACCTGAAGTTAGATTGAATCTAATTATATCCCCCAGACTAACAATGTTTAAGGGTACAGGTAGATTTCATTCTAGCCTGATATCCCTCTCTCTGAGGGAGAGCAGAGTGGTGACCTCTGGCCCCAACTTCCTGCTTCCCCTCTTGCTAGGAATTATAATTTCCCTTGGAGGAGGGTGGAAGGAAAAGAGGCCAGAGATGTAGTATACAGAAACCTGCCCTTAAGGCACACAGTGACATCCCCGTAGAACAAGTGGGGGGCCATCCCCCTCACAACCCATGAGGCCTCGCAACACTGCAGCCCATCTACACATAGAGATACCACTCTCCATTTATAACACCAATATTCTCCCAATGATGCTAAATGGCTATGAATCATGGGACACTACAATCTCTAAAGAATCAGAATTGTAGATGCTATAAATGGCAGTGGAGAGAGTAATGGTGAGTAGCAGTAGGTCACAACATATCACCAGGAGTAACTTTGCATATAGGAAATAGCATAAAGTCTCACCCTGGAGCAACTGTCCAGTGTTCCAGCCCCTCTCTCTTACTGGTGAGTTCCTTCTTGGGCTTCAGTTGTGGGGGAGGGGCCCAGACTGGCCAACCTTCGTTCCTATCCCACCAGTTATGATTTAACAGACTTCAATAACATGCCACAGGTGAGTAATCCCCACCCTGCTTTTCAACTTCTTGTTGTGCGTTGTCTTCCCTGTTAGAATGTAAGCTCCTTGAGGGCAGGGACTGTCTTTTGCCTTTCTTTCCATCCCTAGCATTTAGCACAGTGCCTGGTACATAGTAAGAGCTTAATAAATGCTTGTTGCCCACCTACCTGTTATAAAATCTCCCTCTTCAGAAAATGTACAATCAGAAAAGGAGGTAGAGTAGTCAGGAGACAAATAGGAAGTTTAACAGATGGAAAAATCAACCGCATTGAGCAGAGCAAAAAATGTTAAAGACCGAGAAAAATTGAAATTTTTGAAGACCTGTTTAGTAAGTAGATATGTTCAATGGATGATTTGTGGAGATTACAAATATGATAATCACAGAGGATAAAAAAGTGTGACTAGGTTTTGAAGTAGAGCCATGTTGGTGAGCCCAAAGATTCTTCTTGGGTAAGTTGCTTAATCTCTCCCTGAGCCTCAGTTTCCTCATTTATAATATAAAGGGATGGTGCTGAATGATAACCGTGGTTTGTTGTTGTTGTTGCTGTTGTTATTGAATCATGCACAACTCTTCCTGACCCCGTGGACCATAGCACACCAGGCCCTTTTATCTTCCACTCTCTCGAATCCTTGGATACTCTGAATATACTATGTCTCTGGCTTGTATTTTAATGGAATGGAGGGAAATTAACCAAACATGCCAACTGGAGGGTCTGTAAAAAGGAAACTTTGGGGGTTTCTGCCTGTCTTGGGATACTCTCCATTTTCTGGGCTTTTGGTTCCTTAGTTTGTTAAGGCAGAAATTGAATATCACTACTATTGTAGAAATAGGAGAGATTATTATCTCATTTGCTGTCTTCATTAAGAAAACATAGTTCTTTATTAACCAGCAGCTTAAATTTTAAGCAAACCACACCACCCATGGGAGTCACATCCACCTTTTGCCACTTTGTGTTTTGTTGTGTTCATTCAAAGATGACTAATTAACACCTATACCTTAATTCTTGCTGCTTTTATACAGTCATTTGGTGCTTTCACCAATGTCTAAACACTGCGGGCAATCAGGATCCTGTCTTATGCCTGTCTTAGCAATTTTGAGAGCAATGTTTTGAAGTTCCGTTTTAAAAGTCTCTAACGATCTGATAATTGTTTGGGGTTTTCTGATGAAGTGTGAAGTGCTCAGATAGCTCTTTTTCCTTGTAGCCTTTGTTGATTTTACTCTTTCTTTTCTCTGGTCTCTCTTTACCTATTGTCATCTTTCCCACAGTCTAAAAAACAATATAAAACAATTACAAATGAGCCCAGGTTTTACCCATCCTTAAAAAAATACTTCACTTCATCCTTTATTCACTGACTTAAAAAATATAATCTCCTTGAGAACAGGGTCTATTGTTTTTCCTGAGTTGACAATACCTAGCAGAGTCCTTGCACACAGTACTTATCTACTATGTTTGTCGAATTGAATCATATTCGATGGAGATCATAGAATGAATAAATAGGGAACAGGTAATGAAAGAGAAGTCTTAGGTAGCCCATAGGCCTTCCATTTAAAAATGTTTCTTAGTGAAAGAAATGTCATTATGCTAATCATCATTTTTATCATTGTCTTCATCCAACAAAAATACATCCAGTTGCCCCCACCCCAAGTATCTCTAAGGTTCATGAGATTATTTTGAAGAGTATCGCTGCCTGATAATCTGTAATCTTGAGAGAAAAAGTAGCTATCCATAAAAAAATTTTGGAGAAATTTAATACCAAGGGATTCAGGTTATCTGCAAAAAACAAGCCCTTCTAAGAAGACACAGTTATTCTTAATTTGAATGTTTCATATTTATTATGCCTAGTAAAAATCAGGAATCCATTGGAGCACAAATGGCATATCAAATTTAGGTCATATTTATCATACAACAAACTTGTATTTTTAAGTACTACATTTTGGAATCAGAGGACCTATATTTGAGTCCAACTATGCTATTTAATACCTTGAGCACTTTTTCTCTCTGGGCCTCAGTGTCCCTAGCTGTATACAATGAGAGGATTTGATTGCACAATTAGCCTGTGAACCTTCTATATCCTTTACAACACATTGGAGTCCCTTGAATATTAAAACTGTATAGTATATTTGTGTTCATTTTATTGATCTTGGAACTGAACTTTCCTATTCTAAATATATCTAGGAGTTCACAGGTGTGGTATCAGTGTCAAACTTGATGCAGTCAAACATCCAGTGCATTGATTAAATATTGTGGGGTGGATTTATGGAGAAAAGGAACAGGAAATGTACAAGATACTGAGCACAAACACTTATATTGCTGAAATCACAGACCCACCAAAAGCAGAATTCAGTTTGATTCATTTCGACTTAAGTATCTGCCATGTGTCAGGCACTGCACCAGGTGTGACATAAAGACAAAATCTACACAGTCCCCTGCCCTCAAGAAACTCACTCTTTATTGGTGGAAAAGGTAATGCTCTTAGAAAATTTAATGCATAATGTATACAAAGTAATGTACAGGAGAATAGCAAATGTCTAATCTGAAGAGTAGTTTGTTGAGGATTAAAAAGAGACTTCAGAATGCACAAGAGAAGGGTGAGGAAATAGGAAAGATGAGGCAGAAGTTGGTTGATATAGGTGTGATAGTTGTATCTTGGGGCTGGGGGACATTTTGTTTCTCTATAGATAGGTTTTATTTGTTACTGAATCCTTAATCAGGAACATAACAAACTTCCACTTTTCTGAATTTGTTCCTATGGGAAACTGTCATTTTGTCTCTGAGGAATCATTTTAGGACACTTTCTAGGAATACTTTGGTTGCAAAATGTGTAAGAAAATGAAGTGTAAAAATGCAATAGAAATTCTATTGCATGTGTGAGTGAATAAAAATACATCTATTAAACACTTACTACATGCAAAACATCATGTTAAGTTATACAAATAGAAAAATATGACAGTCTTTGCTCTCAAGAAGTTCACATTATAGTAGGGAAGACATATGGAAGATTTCAGCTACAAATCAGATGGAAAGTTCTCATGTTCCATAAGGTAAAGCTACAAGGCAGTTTGGGGCAGCTTTGTGGCCCAGTGGATAGAGCCTGGCTTGGAATTCAGTCAGTTAGGAAGCCTCATATTCCTGAGTTCAAATCCAACTTCAGACACTTACTAGCTGTGTAACTCTGGGCAGTCCCTTCACCCTGTTTGCCTCAATTTCCTCATCTGTAAAATGAACTGAAAAATGAAATAGCAAACCACTCTAGTTTCTTTGCCAGGAAAACCCCAAAAGGGCTCATAAAGAGTTGGGCATGACTGAACAACAAGGGAAATTATAGATTTTCTTTAATATCATTTCTACAGCTAGAACTCAGTTTCTGATATTGAGCCACTCGCTAGTACCAAGGATGGTGGTGACAAGAACTTTCTTTTCTGAATCCTTAGTTATTGTAGTTGGAGCATCCACAGAAGCAGTTACCCGTTCTGCATCTCCATGGTGGTTGCTTCCTGAGATGGTGGCTGCAGAGATTGGACAAGAAGGAGGACCAGCAGTCTGTATGGCACCATCACTCCCAGGATTCTTGGGCCCAACTGCTAACTGATGGCAGTTGGTCAACAGTTGATGTTGCTAGAGTGGAGGAAGTTGGGACGGCTTCTCCCCAGTGGGGGAGGATGGATTGCTATTCCCAAAGCTCTTGGATAAGGACCCTCTGAAGGGAGGTGACTATGAGAGGGTTTGACTTGCAGGGCCCCCAGCTTCTTCAGTTTCTTCCTCAGGGTACCTTGCTGCTTCAACTAGGAGTCTGATTATTTTAAACTTCTTGTTGTCTCATAGCGTTGGGGTACCTACAACTTCCTCTCATCTTTTCTTCTTAAATGATTCCTCCTCAGAGTGCTTGGTGTAGCCCTACTTTCTCTGTCTTCCACACCATCCTCCACCACCCAACTTTGACATCTGTGGAAGACTAGTCCAGCTGTCTGCCTGCTGACAGAAATTGCTTCTAATGACATCCCTTTCTTCAGAAGCATTTCTTTCTGGGCCATTTTAAGGAGTTTTTGAATACACCTGAACTCATAAAAATATTGGAAACTAGATTCCTTACGATGGAGCACACTCTTCCCAACAGGAGAGATACTGTTGGTCTCCTACAATACAGCTCAATCCCCATTTCTTTAGGCCTCCAATAAATGTAAAAGTACAGTTGGGATATATAAATTATGCCTTCTTTAAAAAATCTTAAAATTTCAATTGGAGTTTGAAAATAGAGCACTCCTGATTTGTAGTTCACCTTGAAATATGTAGTTCTCTGTGTATTTTCCAGTTTGTATTTATCTAAATTTACTTCAAAACTAAAAACAAAAGTTCAGAATTTATAAGATAAGAAATATGACAAGTTTCTAGATGAGTTGGGAAAACATATTGAGACATCTTGCTGGAAGGCACATAATTAATATCCATGTTTATATTATTTTTTGAGTTTAAAAATGTAGGTTGACATATTTTAGGTCAACCTATATATCATGATATATTTACCTTTATATTTGGTTGAGCTCTATAAAAATTATAGGTTAGTAAATTAGGATCCATTTTCTATTGTATGTGCTAACCCATTGGCACTGTGTGCCATTTCAGTACCTGGTCAATGTCAAGAGCCTCAGAGGAAGGACCCATCCTCCTGGGTAGACTCATTAAGGGAAAACGTGGACAGGAGTTGCACAGGATGAGAAAGCGTAGATGGATTATGGTCAGCACTTTAGATGATGCATTCATGTTGGTGAAGTTACAGATCCCTCTATGTATCAGAGTATACCATCATATTGCTGTGCATAGAGGAGCTACAAATATTCACATACATCCATATCCAAACCCCTGAAGAAAACTACTGAACTCATTTTGAGACTATAATAATTTAGGTATAATAATTTACAATGTGGAATACTGGGTTAAAAAAATCCATAGCTCATAATTAAATTTTACATGCAAATATTACTTTGTTCCTTTCAGTAAATTGCACCAATTATGATATGCTTTTTAGCTAATGTTCAGTTGTTGGGTTTTACTTGCCTAATGAAGCAATGCATAAGCCAAAAAGGAATGCATTAATATAACTTAATTAAGCTTTTAGAGGAATCTTTTCCATCTAAATTAAATTACTGTGCAATTATTAAGCAGTATGTTGGCATTTCTATTTGTTTTTTTCATTTTGTGTATTTTCCCAAACACTTATCACTTGTAGTGGAGGGGAAAGAATACTAGGCTCCAAGTTCAAGAGACCCAGACTTTAGGGCTGACCATGCCACTGTACTGGGCTATGTGACTTCTAGGTCTCCACCTCCATTGCATGAAAGGGTTGGATTGGATAACCTCCAAGGTCCGTATTAGCTCTAAGTCATTCACTTCATGACTCCAGACAATTTGAATGATACACTTGGAATCTTGGAATTGGAAGGACCCTTGGAGTCATCTGATCTCACTCCTATCTGAAACAACCTCTGCTCTTGAACCTTGTCATTGACAAAAGGTCTACTGTGCAGAAGGAGTCCATTCCATTTTCAATCACTTTTAGTGGTTAGGAATCACTTCCTCATATGGAGCACATATCTGCCTCCTTGAAAGTTCTGTCCATTTGGTCTTAGAGCATGTCAGTCCTAGGACATGAAGGCAGATCTTAATGCAGTTATTTGAAATTACTCTTCCTTTTGGATACATCACAACTGGTCCATATGCTTTGTAACTGTCAAAGTTTTTTTTTTTTCAGGTATGCAAAAAAGAAAAGTCTCTCTGCCTTATCACTACCATTTTATTTTAGAGAGGGCTATAAGTGGCCGTGAATTGTCTGTCTGCTATGATGCTGAATAACATGCGTAACATACAGGACCGTGATGCTGAATAACATACAGAAAATATACATGAGTTGTGGGTGTTAAGTAAACAATAACTAATGTTCACATGGTGCTTTCAGGGTTGGAAAGGGTCTCACTCCATTTTCTCATTTGAACCTCATAATAACTATGAGGTGGGGACTATAGGCATTATAGTCACCATTTCACAGATGGAGAAACTGAGGCTTTGAGAATTTAAGTGACCGGTCCATGGTTGTACAAGTGTCAGAGATAGGATTTGAATTCAGGTTTCCAATACTCCAAGAGCTGTTCTCTAGTCGTTCAACTCTGTCTCTTATCAAGGGTAAAGCGAGATAGCTATAGCATTTAAATTGATCAAATGTAGCTGTTTCTTTAATGCCTCTTTTAAAAAAGAAAAACTTGCTAACCGCTGTGCACTGAGCTGTCACCTCCTATGTACCTTTGATAGGCTGTCTATTTCTTAAAGGGAAAGATAGGGAACAGAAAGTGTATCGTTTCATTCACACAGGCTTTGTCAGAAAATGCAGCCGGAATATGATTTCTGTCAGAAACAATCTGCTTGAAATTTCTCCGTCTTTACTTTTGAATGCAGAGTGGCCTGTCTGTTTCCTAACCTTAGGTGATAGGATCTGCTGCCTTGTCAGATAGCATTTGAGTCCTCTCACTACCTGCCTGTTGAGGAGAGTACGGACTCACTGTGGTGGCAGAGAAACCCTTCAGAATTCACCGCATCTGTCTGTTCATGTAATTAACCAAAGCCAGAGAGAGAGAACCCAACAGAGATTCTGTGCTGCGAGAGAGTAATGTGGGGAGACAGGAGTTTCTCAACTGTAGAAAGAGTTTGTTAGTGTTTGGATTCAGACCGAAGCATCCTCTTTGGTCAAATGAGATGGCTGGACTAGGAGCTCTGTAAGGTCCTGGCTCTAACTCCCATGCAAAGTATGAAAGAACACACCAGCATGGAAAAGTTGAGAGAGAAGCCCTGTGCTTCAGAGTTAGGATAACTGGGTTTGATTTCTAGTTCTGTGGATGAATCTCAGTTTCCTTGTAAAATGGGCGTAATTATTCCCGAAACATACATTTCCTACCTAATGGGGTTGCAGCGCAAAAATTACTTTGTAAACTCCGAAGTGTTATCAAAATGGCAGCTAGGTTTAGTTTTCAATGCTTCAAGCAATTGTGATTTTTTAAATTTAAAGCATCGCTGTGCCCTCCATCCATGCAAGCCACAACAGCCTTCATGAGATCCTTGGTTGAAAAAGTCAAGCCCATGTAGATTATATGGATAAGCATTCCCCAACTTCACTGGACTGGTCCTCAGAGTTCTATATTATTTTTACTGAAAAATATGTAGTGGTCAAAATGTTGCCACACCCACCCAAAAACCAAGATAACTTTCGAACAGTGATTTGCTCTACCTATCCATCCAGAATGCTCTCTTTCATTTTTTCAAATAAAAATGGAGTGCCTGTGGTTCCTAGCTGGCTAAATTTCTTCCCCATCCTATTCCAAAGAATTCATTATCCTCCCCAGAAGCAATGCCTTCCCAGCTGCCTGGAAAGCCCCATTTGTGTAGAGTGTTAAGCGATCAGAAAGCATGCCCTCTGGGTAGGAGTAGGTCCTGGAAATTTGCCATTCCCAGAGATCCACTCAAAGCCGGGCAGGCTGGAGGATTTATGAGAGCCATGTGAATATCTGTGTGTCTGTCTCGCAGACACATTTTATAGTACCCTTTGGCTTTAGAAGAGGACGCTGAGATTTAGCAAATGAATGCTTGCGATTCTTCCTATGTCATTCTTAATAAGCTTGCTTTCAGGAAGTGAAGGCAAAGAATCCTCCTCTTCTGAGACCTCATTGTGTAGCCATATCAACACTGATAATTGTTTAAATTGGAAAAACAGAAGCTAAATATGAGAATAAAGACTACGTTAGTTTTGGTGACAATAACACAGAACTCATCTATCCCCAGGGGACTTTGAGTGTTCACTTGGAACCCACAGTATTCTTGTTTCTCATTAGGGCATTCTTGATGCCAGAATGAATAAATGTATAATTTAATTTGAATATCAGAATAAAGCAATTCCATATATATTGGAGGGACGGCCCTATTCTGGGCAAGCACAGGTGGTTGGGGTACTAGCTGGGATTTCTGAAGAAGTGTTTGCTGTTTGTATTACCATTTTTCAAATTTTATTTTGTTCATTTACCACAAATCTCCATTCCGTTTCTGTTCTGCATCACCATTAGCATGGAGGCCTATCTTTTTTCATGTTGGTAATTAGCTTATCAGTGAAGTCAAGACAGGTGAGGATGTGGGAGGAGAAGGGAGCAAGGATGTTTATGATGTCAGGGAATGTACTGGGGTTTTCATCCATGGTAAAATGGCACAGAGGTAGTATGTTTAAGCAATTGGTGTTCCTGGCAGTCTTTAGAACAGCCCCTTTAAAATATATATATATATATATATTTATGTGTGTGTGTGTATATAATATATATGTGTGTGTATATATGTGTGTATGTATATTTGTGTATGTATATATATGTGTGTATATATGTGTGTATGTATGTGTATATGTGTATATATGTATATATGTGTGCGTGTATATGTATGTATGTGTATGCATATATGTATGTGTGTGTGTGTACTGCAAGAACAGAGTGATTGAGTGTAAGGTCTGCAAGAACCAGGAGAGACTTTTGGGGTGAGACATGGCAGAACTTCTCTATTTCCATTGAAGGCAGCTCTATCTATCATCCCATCTCCCAGGTTCATCATCTTAGGATTATCTTGGCTCCTCACATTTTCCTTCGATCACATACTCACTAGTTGCCAGATCTTGTTATTTCTACCACCTAGCATCTCTCTAATCTTATCCTGTCTCTCTGCTCTCTCACACAACCACCTGAACTATGTTTCAGGCCCTCATCACCTGGATTTATGGGTCTCCCTGCCTCAGCTCTGTCCCCTCTTCAGTCCATGGTCCAGGCAGCTGGCAAAGTGATTTTCTTGAAGTACATGTTCCTCTCCATTTCTTTCCTGTGCAATAACTTCCAGGGACTCCTTGTTTCCTCTGATCAAATGATCAAATAAAAATTGGCATTTAAAACCCTTTAAGCCTGGCCCTCACCCATATTTCCAGCTTTATTACCCTGCTTCCCACACACTGTAGTCCAACCAAACTTGCCTTCTTTCTCTTGTTTACACACAAGGCTGCATCTTTCACCTCCAAGCCTTTGAACTCAGGTCCCCAAATGTACTCTCTACTCACCTCTGCTTCTCTTGTTTCCTTCCGTGCTTAGCTCATGTAAAGACTTTCTTGATCAACTCACAGTGCCCTTTCTTCCAAGGCTGTCAAAATCTTTTATGTGGATTTGGAATATACTTTTTATCATGAGTTTCTTAAGGGCAGACACTGTTTTCTTTTTATCTTTGTATCCTCAGCACCTAGTGTAGCGCCTGGAACATAGCAGTCAATTAATAAATGCTTGTTGATTGATTAGTGGATTGATTCCAAGGACCAATTCCCTTATTCCTCTGTAGCACTGCTATACTTTTCCTTTCCTGTGACAGAACCATGAGGTCATGGTTCCCTTGTCAAATGTCTTTCCTTTACCTGTGACCACATTTGTCATATGGCCTTAAAGTTTTAGAATGGCTTATTATTCATTCATTCATTCAACAACAATTTATTATATGCCTACTACATATTGAACTTTGTTATAGCCAACAATCAATAAACACTTGGGAACCTTGTATTCTCTATACCTTTTAGTCAATTATGTGACTAAAAATGTGGTTTCCTGTAGATCATGATTCATGAAAGCCTGCTTGTTACCTTGTTATATTTTCATCAAGGATGGTATGTGTCTAAATTATTCTCATTAAGATTTTGTAGAGATTAAACTGGATGTTGGGATCAATAGTTATTGACGTATTTTCTATTTCAATGATGATCTGTAGTTGGATAGATGGTCGATGGAGCTGTTTCATTCTTGCATATATCTTGGCCAGATACTGCAGATGGACCATAAGCTGGACCCATAATTGAAGAGAAGGAAAAGAGTGGGCTGGATTGTCCTTGGGAAACCAGCATATGATAATGTGATGGGGGCAGAGCCAAGATGGCGGAGGGAAAGCAGTGACTGTCTTGAGCTCTCACCGAAAGTCCTCCAAATACCTAAAAAAATGGCTCTAAACAAATTCTAAAGCAGCAGAATCCACAAAAAGACAGAGTGAAACAAATTTCCAGCCAAAGACAGCCTGGATGGTTGATCAGAAACGTATATCATGGCGGGCGGGGAGAGGAGCTCAGTTTGGCATGGGTACGCAGGCCTCAGCAACCCTGGAGCAGGCCTCACAGGACTGAATCGCGGGCAGCTGTGGCGGTTTCCAGACTTCTCAACCCATGAACGTCAAAGACAACTTAGAAGGTCAGTGGGAAAAGTCTGTGACCATGGTGAGAGAGGAGATAGGTCTCAGCCGCAAGTCTCGAGCGCAGCCTGGGGCCATGGCTTTTTCCTGAGCTTCAGGCGCACAGACTGAGGGGGAATCGAGTGGCTGATAAGAGGGAGATTGCAGGAATCTCTTTGCCAGTGCTGAGGCAGGAATCTCTTGCTTTGCCCTTGCTTGGATCTGGGTCACAGTTCTGAGGGGCGGTCCTGGGGCGAGGAGGAGTGCTGGTGTGGTGGAGCTTGTTGTGGTGGTGGAGAGAAAACACCTCACCCCTTATCATACCAATTTGGAAGAACTGAAAATTTACAGGTCCCTAGAAGTACCTCTGAAAACAGTTGTACAAACCCCCGAAGCTTGGGACAGTACACTCTTCACCTTGGAAGAGGTCCAAAAAGCCAATGAGGAGAAGAATGCCCTAAAAAGCAAAATTGGCCAAATGGAAAAGGAAGTCCAAAAGCTTACTGAAGAAAATACTTCCTTAAGAATTAGAATAGAGCAATTGGAAGCTAGTGACTTTATAAGAAATCAAGACACTATAAAATAAATCCAAAAGAATGAAAAATTAGAAAACAATGTGAAATATCTCATTGGAAAAACAACTGACCTGGAAAATAGATCCAGGAGAGAAAATTTAAAAATTATTGGACTATCTGAAAGACATGATCAAAAAAAGAGCCTAGATATCATCTTTCAAGAAATTATCAAGGAAAACTTTCCTAATATTTTAGAACCAGAGGGCAAAATAGAAATTGAAAGAATCCACTGATCTCCTCCTGAAAGAGATCCCCAAAGGAAAACTCCTAGGAATATTGTAGCCAAATTCCAGAGTCCCCAGGTCAAGGAGAAAATATTATAAGCAGCCAGAAAGAAACAATTCAAGTATTGTGGAAACACAATCAGGATAACACAAGATTTAGCTGCTTCTACATTAAGGGACAACAGGGCATGGACTATAATATTCCGGAGAGCAAAGGAGATAGGATTACAACCAAGAATCACCTACCCAGTAAAACTGAGTATAATCCTGCAGGGGAGAACATGGTCATTCAGTGAAATGGAGGACTTTCAAGCATTCCTGATAAAAAGACCAGAGTTGAATAGAAAATTTGATTTTCAAATACAAGACTCAAGTGGAACATGAAGAGGTAAACAGGAAAGAGAAAATCACAAGAGACTCATTAAAGTTGAACTGTTTACATTCCTTCATGGAAAGATGATATTTGTAACTCATGAGACCTTTGTCAGTATTAGGGTGGTTGGAGGGGAAAAATTATATGTACATATATATAGATATAGATAGATAGATAGAGGGCACAGGGTGAGTTGAAAATGAAGGGGTCATATCTGGAGAATAAAATTAAGGGGTGAGAGAGGAATTTACTAAGAGAAGGAGAAAGGGAGAGGTAGAATGGGGTAAATTATCCCACAAAAAAAAACAGAAAAGAAAAGGCTCTTACAGTGGAGGGGAAACAGGGGAAGGTGAGAGGGAATGAGTGAATCTTATTCTCATAGGATTTGACTTAAGGATGGAATAACATTCACACTCAATTGGGTGTGGAAATCTGTCTTACCCTACAGGAAAATAGGGGGGGAAGGGGACAAGAGAGTAGGGGAATGATAGAGAGGAGGGCAGATTGGGAAAGGGGGTAATCAGAAGCAAATACTTCTGAGGAGGCACAGGGTCAAAAGAAAGACTAGAATAAATGGGGGGGACGGGATAGGATTAAGGGAAATAGAGTTAGTTTTTCACAGCATGTCTATTATGGAAGTGTTTTGCATAACTGCACATATATAACCTATATTTAGTTACTTGCCTTATCAATGAAGGTGGGTAGGGAGGGAGGAAGGGAGAAAATTTGGAACCCAAGTTTTAAAAACACATGTTTAAAAAAATGTTTTCACATGCAACGGGGAAATAAGAAATATAGGAAATGGGGTACAGAAATCCATCCTGCCCTACAGAAAAATTGAAGGGGAAAGGGATAAGACAAGGAGGGGAGAGATAGAAGGGAAGGAAGACTAGAGGAAGGGGTATTTAGAATGCATGCCATCTTGGGGTGGGGGGAGGGGTGAGATGGGGTGAAAATTTGGAACTCAAAATCTTGTGGAAGTAAATGTTAAACAAAAAAATAAATAAAAATTACCATTTAAAAAAAGGAAACCAGCATACTCAGTGACCTTATTAAAACAAAATCAGTCTTTTAAAAACCATTTGATGATGCTATATGGTTGAATATCATGGAATATTATAATCCCCTAGGAATTTCTAAAAGGAAAACAAAAATACCCACAGTAGGCAAAAATAAACTATGACTTATTAGAAACACTTAATTATACGTGGTCTCCCAAAAGTCTTACTGCAGTCTTAAGCTCTCAAAGGTTATGCTGTTGCATAAAATACATCATTAAAGGGATTTATGATACTTAGTCCCAGTCATGTCACCAGTTGAGTGATAATAGATGGTGAACCTATATGTTGCATTGGTATCCAGGTCCTGTTAAGAGATGAAGAGGAGGGCTTCCAGCACATTGAATGGATTTCAGTAGAGGATTTACAGAATGTGATGGGCAAGGATTACAAGAGATAAGGAGTGTATTTGTTTGGAATCTGTGGCTTTGGAGAGAATTCCCACATCCACAAGATCTTAGACTCATTGATATCCTGTAGTATTGAGGTATGCAGTGCAATATGCACACATAAATATAGCACCGTGCTTAGCATTGTAGTTTAATAAATGTTTATTGCCTGAGTGACATATATGCATACACACATACATGCAAAATATATACAGGATGTCCCAAAAGTGTAGTTTTAAGCCTGAAACTGCATTAAGACTTTTGGAATGCTCTGTATGTATTTTGATTTTTATATTGATTAATATAATAAAAAGTGTCTAACTAAAAGCCAGAGGTAACATTATCTGTATGGTACCTCCTATACAAGCTTCCATAGACCAATGAGATAGGAGGTTAAGGAAATGAGATCAGGCAGTAGCTTGAAGTTTGAGGAACAAAGGAGAAATATAACCAGGGGGGAAATTGTAGCTACAGGCTTGGATAACAGAGACAAGGGTAGAGATTTTTTAATGGCATTGAAAAAACATAGATAATCCCTGGGGCTGCCAACATTATGGTATATAGCTGGCAGATGGAATTTCAACAGTCTAATTACCGAGAAAAGACCTGATCAGTAGCGTATTCTCTCTGCTCAGCAACAGAGCATAGTGCTGAGGGACGTATTTCCCCTCTCTTAAACTTCCCTCTGCTCTCCCCACCTCTTCTTCCTCTGTCAGTTTAGGTGGATCTGTAAAAGAATGCCAACCATGTCTTATTTTAGTACCTTTACTTCTGGTGGCATTTTGTAAGCCATAATCTCTATAAATTAGTTCATTTTCATTGTCTGTGTTATTACTTGACATCAGAGTGGGAATGGACAGATGGCATTGAAGAGTTTTGTATTTCCCAATCTACTAGTCTCAGGCTCTGCAATTCTAGCACATGAGGTTCCAGACCTCCTTGGGGGCTACTAAGTCACAATTGAGTTTCATGAATGCTCCTATAAGTGTCCCAAGCAAAATCCTTAAATTTGAACTGTGGGCTCATTTAGATTTCCTTGAGAAGAATGAGCTGTGGGATTATGGTACCTCTTAGGATGCTCTTAACAAGTGTTGGAGGCTAAACTCTGCCTTTGGGGAAGGGAAACTGAGGAGAGCACACAGATCTTTGTGAGCCACAGTGACACCTAGTATTACATTAGTAAAGGAGAAACACTAAAAGCTTTCTCAGTAATTTGAGGAATAAAGGAAGTATGAACACTGTCTTCACTATCACTTGACATGATTCTAGAAATGCTAGTTTTGACAATTTGAGAAGGAATAGAAATTGGAGCAAGTTTAGGCAAAAGTAGTAAAATAATTGATATTTTAAGGTAATATAATTAGGTAACCCCCCAAATCAACAAAAATTGAGATAATTAGTAGCTTCAATAAAGTCAAAGAATATAAAATATAACCATAAGAATCATTAAATTTTCCATTTATCATTTTTTTAAACCAGGAAGAGAAGCCTTTCGAAGGATAATAGTCTTCCTCTTTCAGTATGTTAACACTGGGTTAAAGCATAACCCTTTGAAATTAGTCAACTTTGTTTAATAATAATAAAAACATTAATATGATACTTTAAGGGATGTAAAGCACTTAATGAATATTATTATTTGTAGATGATCACATTCATTACATGTCATTTGTATACGTATTGATTCACTGTAGGATTATGCCCAACTTGATAGAATAAATTATCCTTGGGTAAAAACCTTTTCCCTTACATTTTGATTCCATTTAACCTAGCAAAAAAAAATCTTATTAGACATATGTGAATTTACCTACTGAGATACATACAAGACTTACATAAGTACATCTAAAAATAATTTTACAGAAATAAAATAATCCCTAATTAATTGAAGAGAAATTCAGGGTTTATGACTGGGCCAGGCCAGTGTGATAAAATTTCTGATATTACTCAAAAGCTACAGGTATAGTATTATATCAATAAGTATAATACTATATAAATACTGCCTAATTGCCACAGATTTATACTATGTCAACAAAATTACCAAAGAGATACTTTCTAGAATTAGATAAAACAATAAAATAATGGGAGAAATAGTCAAGAATACTAAAGGATATATGGAGGAGAGGTTTTGATCCTACCAGATTCCAAACTACTCTAGAAAATAATAATTATCAAAATTATTTGTAAATGGATAAAACAGCAAATAGATAGCTATATCTAGTCCATATATATGTGTGTGTATGTATATATATACATATATATGTGTGTGTATACCTATATCTGCCTATCTAAATAGACAGACATAGATAAATGGATAGATGGATAGATAGCATAACAGTCTAATTCTTGATAAACCAAAGAATGAAAACTGCTAGGGAAAGTCCTCAGTAGGAGCTCCCTAAGTCAGTGAAATCCTAGATCTGGGCAAAGACAAAAACTTAAATGTTATATTATTTAATGAATAAAACATCAATAGTTCATTGATAGATATTATATTTACTCAGTGTATTCAGGACTAGGTTCAGAGTTAGGAAGACCCAGATTTTATTCTACCATTGACACTGTGTGCCCTCTTAGTTTCTCTGGGTCTCAGCAAACTCTCTTGGGCTTTACTAGGTTATAGACACTGTGACCTGAGTTTTTTCTACACTAAGAGTTTCCTAGATTGACGAAATTTTAATTTTTCAGATACTGTTTCTTTATCTATGGTCCCCTTTTCCATAATGCATTTTTCCTGTTTGATTTTCTTATCTACCCATTTTTACTGTTGCCTTGTCTGAAATCACGATTGCCATTTTGCATTCAGTTGAGGCAAAATAAGTTTTACTTTAACATTTTAATTCAACACTGTATAAATTTTAACATTTTATTAGCATTTCTTGTGTATAACATATTATTGGATTTTGCTTTCTAATTTATCCTCTTTATAGGCAAACACATATCATTCATACTACAATGATTATATTTGGTTTTGTTTCTACCAAATCGTGTTATAATAATTCTTTCTTTTGAAAGAAAAAGAAATAATCACTAGGCATTTGCTACACTTAGAATATTCTGATATCAGTCCTTTCCCTCGTACCCAAGCCCAAACTCAAATGATTGGGTCTTGTCCTTGAACTCACACATCTTTTTGTGATAGTCAATTCTGTGCTTCTTTTTCCTTGAAGCATCCATCCCCTCCTCAATTCTTTGTAGGTCATTCAGTTTCTCAGTTGGTCTTTAAGCTGACAACTCAGACACCTTTCTCAGTCCTCTCTATATAGCCTATTCCTCTGCTTACCTTATTCATTATCTCCTTCCATAGTCTTTTTTTTGTATTCTCTTCTCTGTCCCAGCTGAAAGTATGTTTCACGAGCTACTATCTCTCTCCCTCACCATCCCTATGCTTGAATGACCATAGCCAGTGGCACCCCCAATTTCAAGAAATACTAAGTCACCCTATGGTTTTCTCCCTCCTTATTAGTATGTTTCTTTTTTTTAATTTTGTTTCTCCATTGATCCTTAGATGCAGTAATACTTCCCTGAGATTAATAATTTCTTTTTCCCCATTCAGTATGCAAACACTGAATCAAACTGTAACTCTATAGAACTATTCAAACTTTATCTTGTCTTATTTTTTATGCTCTCTTGGTATTTCAAAGACTGCTCACTCTGGTATTTTCATAAGCAATGTTTGGAACTAATAATAAAAAGTTAATTGATTCCCTGTAGAATTATGTTCAATTTTATAGGGTAAGTTAACCTTGAGTTAAAGTCATTTACCTTTGTATTTTGGTTTACTATATCCCATTTTCCCCTTTCCTGTTTCATAGCTGGTGACTAGTCCTGAGTGATTCTGGTTAGTTCCTTATTTATTTGCAATATTTTCTCATTTTGGAACAAATTAAACATGGGGAACCACTCTGATGATATCCTTTGGATTACAGTTTCTTCTCTGATTCTGATTATGCTGGGCACTTTTATATTTTCTCCAAAAATAGTACTCTGTTGTTTATTTTTTGTTGTTTCAGACCCATGATTCTTAGATTGGTTTGAAGAGCTCTTTCTGCAAATTGTTTTATAGCTATCAGTTGATTTTGCTGTAATCAGGATTGGTGGAGGGACTCACAATCACAAAACTATAGATCCCTGCAATACACATATAGCATGTGTAAATTCACTGTCTTTTTTGGAACAACATTCACTACAGTAATTCCACACAGAAACTACTCATACCAGTGTTGTTTCCTAATGCTTTTTTAGTCTGGGTTAATTTGTACAAAATTACAACCCAGTTGTTGAGTATCTCTCAACATCACATGGCCTAATTCATGACCCATCATTTCTTATGGGCTCAACTCTTCTGAACACAGTCATGGTACTTTTGAATTGCCCTCTGGTTATTCTTTCTAATTAAAAGGTTAATGATTTTTATGATAATCATAATACCTGATATTAATCTAGCACTTTTAGACTTGCAAAGTACTCTGCTTTCATGATCTTATTCGGTCCTCAAAACAACCCTGTGATATGGTTGCTATTATTTCCCCCATTTTGTGGATAAGAAAATGAGTCTCAGAGACATTAAATGACTTGACCAGAGTGACAAAGGTAGTAGATTTTCAAGGCAGGATTTGAATTCCTATTCTAATTGCATAATGTCATCCTGCCTTCTCCTTAAAGACTGTCACTAAAATTGGACTAGAACAAAAATCTGTTAATTTGATTTTTCAGAATCACCTTAGATAAGTAAGGTTTTCCTTTTTCCCTTTCTTGAATACACCAAAGTCTAGTGTCTTCTCCAGTTAATCCTTCCCTTCTATCTTCCATATCCACCCTCTATAGTTTTTCTCTCTCTCTCTCTCTCTCTCTCTCTCTCTCTCTCTCTCTCTCTCCCCCTCTCCCCCCCTCTCTCCCCCCCTCTTTCTCTCTGTCTCTGTGTCTCTCTGTCTCTCTCTCTTCCTCTCTCTCTGTCTCTCTCTGTGTGTCTCTCTCTCTCTGTCTCTCTTTCACTTTTCCTCTCAGGTACCAGGTTTCCTTTTTTCCTCATGTGCCACAGCTCCCAGGGCCCTTGCTTCCATCCTTGCTTTCTCATTTATAGGCCCAGGCTTTAATTGCTGCCGAACACCTGCTGCTTCAGCCCCTCCTCCTCTGTAGTTGCCATGGATGGCCCTTAGCCCTCCCACAGAAATCCTGTTTGTCATCTGCCTGACTCCATGGCAGCACCTATTTCTAAGCTGGCAATATTACAGCTTTCCCACATCAGCCTTACTCTGCAGCTCACACTTAAGTGTTCCTGCATCCTCCTGGGCAGCTTCCTACCCCAGAATTATTCTGGAATGGTGTAATTTCAAGTCCACTGGCCTGGAAAATGCTCCAAGAATGGGAAATTCTTGCCCATGTTCCTCTCACTGTTTCCTGTAGACTCAATTTTTTTTTTTCAGTAATGGCAGCAAGGAAAGCACTTTATTTGTGGCATGGCTTTACTAAATGGTCCTCTGAACATCATTCTGCTATGTGAGTGGTGTGGTACTTTTAATCACAAGGTAAATAAAAGTAAGAATCATGATGGTAACTGTGCTTCCCCAATCATTTTTGTCACCAGATCTCTGACTGAGATGAATAGAGATCTTTGCTAGTTAGCTGAACTGTTTAACTTACATAAAGGTTCAAGACCAGAGAATGACTAAAAATTAGAACACAATAATCCTTTCCTTCAAGGAGGGTGAGCAGTGTGTGCCTTTAGGTGACGATGGCAATAATTCCCATGTCTATGAGCGCTTTACATTGATACAGTCTCTTCTTTGCCACAGGTGAGGTAGCTAGTATAAATGCTACGACCCCCATTTTAAAGATGACAAAATAGTTTCCAGTAGCATGAGTGGATGGGTTGTAAGAGGCATCATCGTGTAGCAGAAAGTGCGCTAGGTTTGCCAAAGGGACCGGGTTCAGATTGTAGCTCTTCCATCTACAACCTGCGTGACCTAACCTAGGCCTAACTTCTCTTAGCCTTAGCCTCCTCATCTGTGAAATGAGGATTTAGACAGACTAAATGACCTCTAACATCCCTTAAGTACTGATTATGTGACAAGCACAGTGCTAGGTGTAGGAGGTATAGGTGTAGTCAGCTAGATAGTACAGTAGATAGAGCACAGGACCTGGATCCAGGAAGACCTGAGTTCAAATCCCGCCTAGCTGTGTGACCCTGGGCAGTGACTTAACCTCTATTTTCCCCGGTTTCCTTAACTGTAAAATGGGGATAATAGTAGCATCTACCCCCCAGAATTGTGAGGTTCAAATGAAATAATATTTGTAAAATGCTTTAGCACAGTGCCTGACACATAGGTGCTTAATAAATATTTGCTTCCTTCCTTCATTTAAAGAGAAAAATGAAACATTCCATGACTTCAAAGAGCTTATTCTTTAATGGGGAAATATAACATGTATATAGATTAAGTACATATAAAAACTGTATATACAAAGCAATTTCAGGGAGAGAGCGTTTACAACTAAGGTAGATCAGAATGGGTCTTGCATTCAGCCTTAAAGTCAACAAAGGATTCTATGGGGCAATGGGAATACATTTCAGGCTTGAGACTCAGTCCATGTATATCATCTTTGGGAACAACAGGGAGGTCAGTTTGATTGGTGTGCTGAATGTATCAAGGAGAATATGTGTAGTAAGCCTAGCTGTGTGACCTGTGTGACCTCACTTAACCCTGTTAACCTCAGTTTCCTCATCTGTCAAATGAGCTGGAGAAGGAAATGGTAAACTGCTCTAGTATCTTTGCCAAGAAAACCCCAAATGGGGTCATAAAGAGTCAGACAGAACTGAAACAACCCAACAACAATAACAACAACAAACCTAGAAAGGTTAGGTAGAGTCCAATGGTGAAGGGTTTTTAAAAACCAAACTGACGTGTTTGTATTTTAACATAGAGGCAACAGGGTACCACGGCAACTTTTGGATCAGGTCAGATTGGTGCATTAGCAATATCATTTTGGCAGCATGAGTGGAAGACAGATAAAAATAGGAGACACTTGAGGCAGGCAGTCCAGTTAGGAGACAATAGGCCATGGGAGAGGTTGTGGGTGTGTGGTTTGTCCTTCATTCTCAAAGAAGACCATGACATCAGGGAGATGGTGATGTGACTGTGCGAAGACACCAGTCTTGCTTTCTCCTCCAGAGTCATCTGGGTCCAGTGGCCAGATATTTATCAGGATGACTGGAGATGGCCCAGAATGCAGTGGAAGATCCATAGGAGAGGTCATAAAGGTCTGAAGTAGGGGTGGTGGTCATTTGGGTGGAGAAAAATGGATGTGAGAGGTAGTATAGAAAATAAATAGGAAAAAAACAGAAATAAAAAATTGAAAAGTAAATAAAAAAGACTGATCCTATACCTTAGAGTTAGAACCCAATCCTTTTTTTTTTTCCAGATGAGGTCACTTATACACAGAGAGAGGAACAACTCACAGGCTCAGAGATCATCTCCTAGCTCAAATCTTGTGTTTTTCCCATGGCCTAACTAATGTTCTCAAAGCAGTGAATAGTGTTTTGATATACATAGAATAAAGGAATCATCCAGGAACTTTTAAGTGTAATTGTTGGTTTTAACTTCAGTGTTGCTGTAGGCAAAGTTTATTCCTGCGAGCTGGAGAGAAAAGAGTGAGGCCAGCAGATTGTCTTTTCACTTTCAGGCTTAAAGAAAAACCTTCATGCAGTTATTAATGACAGTGTTGAAGCTAAGAAGCTGGAAAATGATCTATGTCAACCTGGATAACCTTAGTCCTTAAGGAATTTAATTTCTTGGACTCTGGAATGGTTTTTTTTTCGTTCATGAGATAACTGAGCATAGACATATACCAGAGCTGATTGTCTTACCCAATGCCACTTTGGTTTATTTTGCTTATGACTCTCCTTCGATGATGAAAGGATGCTAAGTATCTTTAATGTTCATTCTTCTGTAGGTAAAATACAATGTAATAGTTTAAGTAATTATATTTATTATTCCATTTTAGCAATAATGCCAGTCTCTTTTTTTGTGTATTCTGGTGGAATGATGGGGAAAGGAAGGGAGTAAGCATTTTGCAGGGCCTACTTTGTGCCAGTCCCTGTGCTAAGCACTTTACAAATGTTATCTAATTTGATCCTCACAATAAGCCTGTGAGTTAGGGTGTTATCTATTATCCCCATTTTATAGTTGAGGAAACCGAGGCAGACATACTTATATAGCTGGTAAGTATCTGAGGCTGGATTTGAACTCAGGTCTTTCTGACACCAGGCTCAGTACTCTACTGTCCCACCAGCTGCCTCAAATAAAACCATTCTACTTATTACCTCTGAAATTTCTTATATTTACATTTATTAGAGCTGTAGGATTAAAAAATATAGAACCGACAGCCAGGAGATCATTGTACACAGTAACCGTGAGATTGAGCAATGATCACCTGTAAATGACTTACCTACTCCCAACAACACAATGATCCAAGGCAGTTCTGAAGGATGAAAAATGCTATCCATCCCGAGAGAAAGAACTGATGGAGTCTGAATGCAGATAGAGGCATACTTTCTTTACTTTCTCTATTTTTCTTGTTTTTTTTCTTAAAATTACTTTGGTCTGTGTTCTTTTTTTGCAATATGGTTAATATGGACATATGTTTTGCATGACTTCACATGTATAGCTTGTATCAAAGTGCTTGCCTTCTCAAAGAGGGGGAAGGGAGGGAGGGAATTTGGAATTCAAAAATTATAAAAAATGAATGTTAAATTTTGTTTTTACATGTAATTAAGAAAAAAATAAAAACATTCTTTTAAAAAAGCACTGGAAGTGACCTATAAGTCATCTGAGTCAAACCCCCCCCCCCCATTTTATACTTAAGGAAACTGGGACCCAGAAAGGTCAACTAGTCTGCCTGAAGTCATGGAGCCAGAGAGTAACATAGCTGGGGCTGTAATCAAAGCCTCTGGATTCCTAATCTATTGCTATTTTCACTATTTTATCTTGCATTTTGATTTGAGTTCACCAATAGATTCAGTTCATGTTTCAAGGGTATAAATACAAAGCCCTCCTTACTTATTTTAAACTTGTGATGTGAAACACAGAATAAGTGTCCATCCTAGTAAGCTTTTGTAATGAGAACATTGCTATATATTTGCTTCTTCTATGAATTTTAATTCTATATAAGACATCACAGTATCATAGGATTTAGTTAGTGCTCAAAGGGATTCCAGAGATCATCTCATTTGATAAATTCCCTTATTTAATAGCTGGGGAAACCAAGGCCCAGAGAAGTGAAATTTATGGACGTTGTGGACACACTCTAAAATGTCAGTATTACTCAGTATGATCCTAAAACTTTTCCTATAATAAGAAGAAATAGTAATTTTAAGATGAAGGCATAGACTGCACTTTAATTTATCTCTATATGTTGGTGGATCTTTGATGTCATCAATGTGGTGATTTTTCTCTTAATGGTGTAGATTCCAGTCCATCCACTTCCTATTACATTAGGTAGCTTTTGCACATTTCCTACCATAAAGTCTCCATGGGAGGTCCACCCAATATTATGGAGACCTACCTTAAATTCTTTTGACATTGGATTTTTTGCGTGACTGCTAGTGGAGGACACAGGTTATCTACTGATTCCTTCCTTCTTTCCTATGCTTAGAACACCTATTTTTAAAGTCATACCTCTCTCTCTCTCTCTCTGATCTTATTATTCTATTTCTTCTAGGCAATTGTATGATTCATGGTTATACGGCATCATTAGAATAACTTTTTTTTCCTTTTTGAACCTGACTTTGACTTTGTTGGTATGGGGAGTGCCTAGTGAAGAAACTTTCTCTACCAGTGCAAGATGGCACCCTCTCTGAAACTTAGAGTCTTAGAGATGTTACCGGACTAGATAATTGAGAGGTGAAATGCTTGCCCAGGGTTAGACAACCGGTATGTGGCAGGGGTATGATTGAACCCAGGTACTGCTGACTTTAAGTCCAGTTCTCTAATCACTATGCCATTGGAAGGATATTGTTCAAAAGATGAACCTTTGGTTCAGGGAGAGCTCAATACCATTAAAAGCACTAGACAGTTTAATAAAGACAGTCCACTCTGTTCTCCTCCTCTTTAATTCTGAGGACAATCTGATGACCACGCTCATTGTCCAGTATGCATTCTGGTCAAGTGACTCTATGGACCATCCATCCAACTGGGAACCATTGTCCAGATAATAGGCATTCTACATCTACTTGGTTTTTCCAATGCTGGATAGCTAGACTGAATCCTTTTGAGGGATTATGAGTCTCATTTTAGAGGCTTCATGGCAATACAGTGACATCCACAAGCAGAAGCATCTAGCAGAACTCACAATCTGTAGGGAATGCCTCCTTCATTTGGACTCTGTGTAGGATATCCTCTATGAGGGTCTTTCTTTGGGGAATTAGAATTTTCCAGTTTTATTGCTGTGTTAGGTTAAGTTAGGTTAAGTCATTATTGTTGTATAAGAGAAGAAAAATAACCCAGTTTGTGGAAAAAAAAATTGTGTCCAAAGCTAAGTGACAGTTCAGTATGGGTATATTTTAAGACTCAATTGAAGGTAGGGTAATGATAATTTTAATTTTTTTTTAATTATGGCAATGTTGACATTTTGTCCTATGATTTCTGGAGAGCCCTATCTAGGAGAACTGTGTTGCAGAAGCCTCTAATACCTTTGTGTATTCACCCTGTTTCCTATACATTCTTTTAAGTTGCTGTCTCTTTAGGTGGCCTCTCTCCCTGTCTTCTACCCCAGTGTTCCCCAGAATACTCAATCAGCCTTTGTGGGAGCAGGTCGTCTTGTCAGTTACAGGGTGCCAATTTGCTTCTGTGAAAGACAAGCTGGTTTTCACATTAAATTGGCAAGTGTCCTTGTCTTTAAACCGCAGCTGGACAGTGAAAAGCAGGTCAGCTGGCAGGGTCCCAATTCCTTGTTGGTAAAGGTTTGTGAGTTAGGAGTCACAGAAGTCTTAATGGAGGCTGATCTCATGAACATGACATTTATGGAGTGAATGTGCTCTTTCCACAGGATTGAACCAGAGCAAACAAAAGTTGGTTCCTACTAGCCTCAATGGTTTGTCTTCAAACTAGGCTAAATCTCCAAGAATGATTGTATAAGTTATGACATGAGACTAGCCTGTGCCGACATTCTTGTGAGATCTTGCCAGTAGAACTCAGGTGGCTAAAATGGGTCAGTCTGTAGTGGGAGAAAATCCTCCTATCTCAAGTTGATGCAGAAACAGTCAGCAGTAGCCTTTTGGTTTAGGGCACAGTATTTAATGATGGGTTGGTTTGTGAAAGACAAGGCGAATCTGCACAGATCCTCCCCCCACCCTTGCCTCATGTTGTGCACATCTTCCCCCCACCCCAAATGCAGTTAGGGTAACTATGGTCTTAGATGCCTTTTTTTTTGTATCCATGAAATAAACTCTTAAATCCATGGGATAAACTGCTTTTGCTCTCTCTCTCTCTCTCTCCCTCTCTTTTTTAACCTACTCACCTGTACACTGCACAGTAATTTAGCTCCCCAGGATGACTTTTAAGATTCTAATCTTGTTCCTGTCCAGCAGTGAGACTAATACTGGTATTGCTCTGCTCCTGCATATAAGGGAAAATCCATTTCCTCAGATAAGAGAGAGCATTATTGATGATGAAATATCTATAGTTGAGCCTCATCTCGCCTCACTGAGCCTTTGATTACATTGTCCATTTAGACAATCAAAGTAGTATGGGGTTTTTCTTTTTCTGTATTTTAGTTCAAGAAGATTATCAATAAATTTATTTCTTGTCTGTTGACTATCTTCATGAGTGAGAAGTGAGAGGGAGGTCTGGGAGGGTCTTAAGTAATGTTATTTGTTCAAAATTTGAGACGTCTTTTTAAAAAGACATTTAGAAGGCAAATTCAATCCATCCTGAGAGTTAAACTCAGTTATGGAAGATGACATTGAATTATTGTTCAATTAACCTTTATTCATGTAAATTACAACATTAAACCATTACCAACTGGGTCATGGAAAACTACTTCTGTGTACAGTTCATACATTATAACCCAGGAATTCTCACATGTACCTTAAAAAAAGATATGATGAAATGGGAAACCCAAAAGCAAAATTGGCATGATATGTTTATGTTGCAAGAAAATGAACCATATCAATCTTTTGTTGTTGTTGAAAGAGATATTTGCATGACAACAGGCTGTCTTTATCCAATAGGACCTTGGATTGAATAGGACCAAATCCAATGGCTATTTTTACATTTTATAGATTATAGATCCATTTTACAGATGAGGAAATGGAGGCCCAAAGAGGCAAAGTAATTGCCCAAGGTCACACAAGTACTAAGTGGCAGAACCAAGTTTTGAATCTAGGTCTTCTGATCCCAAATCCATTGTTCTTTCTGGTACACTATGGTTATCTTCCTTAGGACTGCATTCATATTGTCATTTCTTGTGCAATGACAAACTACTCATTTATACATTGAAAAATTGTTTTGGGTAGGGTTTCAATATCAAATCATTTAATTTCTTGAAAAAAAATGTTTTCCTCTTCCTTCTCCATTTTCCATGTGTAGTACAAAATTGTTTTCTTCAGATACAAAAGCTAATGTTCTTTGTCTGTACAGAGAAATATTCGATAAGGAATGATGTACCATGAAGCAGTGCGTTTTGCTCAATGGCTAGCACTTTGGATTATTAATTCAGTGCTGGGGGAAGTGTTGCCTAGGATTCTGCTTTTCCTATTGAATATTAACAAGAACTTATAGTACACAAAGCAAACATGATTTTTTGGGGGGTTTGTTAAGTTTCATGTTTACAGAACTGTGGACAAAAATGCCAAAGCGGCATTTTCTTATCTCTTCCTGTTACATTAGAAAAGTTCATGCCCTGCTCTTAGCATTTTCCAACACAGCTGTAGAGTAGTTTAAAGCCTATTTTTTAAATAAGTGATGCTCAATTTGTCTTTGATGATCCGAATGATTCAGGTGAGATGGGAGCACGGTCGGGCCCTGATTTGCATAAAAATTAATCACAGAAAAATGTAAATTGATAAAATTTTGCCTGGCTTTTTCCCCCTATTTGAGAACCCATGGATGGCTCCCAGAAGCAATCATCTCAGTATGGGGCCGCATTGGAAGCTGTACAAATGATCACATTTGTGTTGAATACTCACTCATTTAAATGTCAGCGCTGATGGGGCGGTACATCAGTAGGAAAAATGAAAAATAAATACGCAGCAGCTGAAGACCATCAAATCGGTGGGCACTGTGTTGAGATCTATGATCTAATGTGAAAAAATTGCGGATTAATTATCCTTTTTTCAAAATGGTAATTGTTTTAGTATCACACCAGAAAAAAAATCTGCAATCTATTTGGAATCAAACAAAAACCAGTAATGTTAAATACGTCATTACATCATTGTGTTTATTAGAAGCCTGCAATTAATTCCTAAGGCTCCTTTGGTCTTCTGAGCTGCAGAAAATGAAACAAAAGAATGTTGCTATTAATTTTCAAAGAACTCTTCAGCTTTCAAATCAATCTAACTTGTATCAAACCAGAAAAAAAAATGTTATGAAACTGGGTGGCCATTTGTACATTAACTTAATTTCATTGGGATTCTGCTCCCAAATCCAGGGAACATTTTCTTTGTAATGGCCAAGTTCCAAGACTAATATTGTTCCACCAAATGGGCTTATAGTCTACCTTTTCCAAAGTGGGGAGCGCATTGTCCTCTCAACAAAGAAGACAAAGAAAAACAACAACCTTAATTTAGGGAAGAGAAAGGAGAGCCATTTGTCCAAAGAAAAATAGGAACTACTTTTGACTGCTGTCTTGGAATCCCATTAAAATAGATTAATTTTTCCCATCTCATTTTGAAACTGTGAATATATAAAGTCTTCATTATATCTCTTCAGAAAAATAACAACCCTAAAAATCCTGGAATTTCTGAAAAATTGGTACAAACAATGTAGTATTAACCTCCCAATGGTACATAAGAAATATTTCCTTGATATTGATTACCATTTTTTTAATTGCCTTATTGATTTCCATAAAACTTCTTTTGATCCAGGTATTTGAATTGCTTTGGTGTGATGTTAGTATAGGTTTAGAATCATGTTCTTTCTAATTTTTCTGGAGTTTGAAGAGATGTCGAATAAAAAAAAACCCGTTTGTGCCATCTTGATTCAGATAATAAAGAGAATGTTAAAATTGATCCCAAATCTGCCTCAGAATACCTTGGATAAATGAATATCATATTTGCCAGAATCATCTTTGGTAACACAAGAATAATATTTTAAAGAGACCAAAATTAGTGTTTGCAATAATTTATTAGCAGTGACTTTGAATAATAGCCCTATGCCTGTCAGTTGGACAATTGGGTTGATCAAGCTACCCAAATGGATAGATACTATGTATATTTCTGAGATCTGGGATTCCTGGGGTATTGAGGACAAAACAAGCATTGCCTTCTTTCTGTTGTGAGACAGGCTGAGCCCCTACCATCATGGACTTGTTGAGTCATGGTTGAGTGTCAATCCATGGTCTCTGGTAGGCAAATCACTTTGGAGGAATGGGAGAAGTTACAGTATATAGGCTCCAAGAAAGAATCAAGCAAATCATGTGTTTGGAAGAATGAGGCAAGAAGCCAGAAGACCCAGTCAGGGAACTGACTGGTAAGAGTAGGCCAGAAAGCTTGCTATGGCCGAAAGACTGTTGGTTCACTGGACAGGTCACTATGAGTCTTCCGCTTTTAAACAAAATACACCCCCTTTATATGGTCCCACTTTTGTCATGAGCCTAAGAGAGGAAGCCTTGGTTGATGCTTCCCTTGAATTTGGGGCTTGCTGTCTTTCCATGTAACCAAATTTCTTATCTTATTCTTCTAGCAAATTCTTCCCTCACATGCAGCATGGAAGGGTCATTATGTCATTCTAAGGTGGGGCAAAGTAGACATCTCTAGCCTTTCCCCACCCTTCTTCAAGGGAGACTTTATTTCCTGTCAGACGGGGAAGCAGGAGGTTGGGGGTCAGAAGCTTCGCCACTCTGCTCTCCTCAGAGAAAGGAAATATCAAGCTAGAATTATATTTGCTCCCTTAAATACTATTAGTCTACTAGAGGATGTAAAGTTCAGGTTCAAGACAAGCTTCTCATCACTGTTCAAGCTTTATGTCTAAGAACTGACTCCCTTCCCACCAAATACCAGTTCCACAATGAACATACATAGGAAGTATTAAAGAAAATCATTATCAAAGTCGATAGCAACATCAAAGTCAAAGACAGTATACATAGGAGAGTATCAGACAATGCAGAGTGAAGGAGTTCTCCCATTGCTAGTGAGGTAACTGAGCTCAGCTGAGAGAGGGAGTTTGACACCTCACCCAAGGGTAAATTCCCCAAAGTCTGTAGTGTAGCAAATTGGAGACAAGGGGATGATGGAGACTGCTTGCTCTTCTCATGTCAGTTTCTTCCCGGAGTCTCATTCTCCCTTCAGCAATCTGAAGAGGGGTTGGCATCATGTATCTTCTCTCTCAAAGCTGGAAGCCAGAAGTGCCCAAAGCAACCGCTGAGAGACTGAAGAGCTTGAAGAGACCAAACTCCACTCTCCAACCAGCTCCACCTTGCCCCTCATGATTGATCTCCACCAGTGAGAAGAGAGTTCCATACCAATGGGCTTTGGGACTCAGGTTACATTTTTTAAATATGTAGTCATATATACTGGGCCCTTCATGTATATTTGATTTGGGCTTGTTATAAAAAACAATATTTTTGTTTATAACAAAGCTGAAAACTTTAGAGTCTTAGGTTTCTTCAGAAACTTCATAATAATTTATAAAGAGATGGTGACAATTTCTCGAGAAAAAAGTTCTCATTCCAGAAAACATATTCACAAAGTGATGACTGCAAAAATGAATTTCCCAATAATAATAACTCATTGATAGTCTGTGATTTTGTTGGCGTGAGAGTTCTCTCCACCAACATGAGTTATAATCCACCTATAATTTAGTTGTAGAGAGTTATCTGAGGCTCAGAGGCTTTGGGGTGGCTAGGTGATACAAGGCAAATAATGCTAGTTATAAATATATGAATAAATACAACAAATATATAGTTATAAATATATAAATATATGTATTATTGCTCTGTCTGTGGCCATACACCTTGTAATTCCGAGGTGAGTTTTGAACTCAGATTTTTCCAGATTCCAAGTTCAGTATTCTATCAGCTGTCACAGAACCTCTCCTAATAACAATAATGTCTCCCATTTAGATGGAGCCAGCTAGGTGAGGTAGGAAGAACGCTGTTTCATGAATCAGGTCTGGGTTCAGGTTCTTCAGCTTAAAACATGTGTTCACTTTTGTCAAATCAATTCACCTCTGTGGACCTCAGTTTCTCCATTTGTTAATTGAGAGGATTGGATGGGATGGTGTTTATGTTTCCTTCTAGTTCTAAATCTGTAATTCTTCTGGGCTTCCTTATAGAGATTAACTGCTATCCTAGATTGTCATATGGCTAATTGGAAGTCATCCTAGCTGCTTTTCTGTATTTGAAATAGACACTTGAAAAATTAGAGTTAAGAGTTTTTTGAAACACTACACTTAAAACAATATTGTGTTTCATAGAAACATCTATTTCGAGCTGGAAGAGACTAGAACCATGGAGTCCAATGCTCTCATTTTATAGTTGAGGAAATTGAGGCTCAGATAATTCAGGTCATTTACCCATAGTCAGACCACTAGTAAGAGTTCAAGACTTTAAGATCCAGAAGATGCCAGCCTACCTTGGTAGACAGAATTGCAGGCTGGCACCTTTGGTTCAGAATCCTCTGCCTCCACTCAGTGTGGATCCCAGATGCCCTTTAAGGAAATGGAACTTTCCAATGGCTATTGCCCAACACTTCCCTAACAGTGATCTGCTTAGAACAAAACTTTAGAATCAGAAAATGTTAGAACTGAAAAGGAATAGTTCTATTTATACTGAAATGAATTGAATGTAAAGATCTCCTCATACAACCTCATCATTTTGCAGGTGAAGAAACTGAGGCCCAGACTGTTGGGATGACTTTCCCAGAGCCTTGTGATTAGCATGGGTCATATGCATCCAAGATGTCTCACTGCAGTGTGTACTTGAGTTTGCTCACCCTTTTACAATGTGCCTTAGGAACAGTTGTATAGTGGCTGCTTCACCATTTCCAGGAAACCAACAGCTCATTGCTTTTTGGAACAACTCAAGGTGTTAGAAAATTCTTCCTTGTGTTAAGCTGTAAACTTGCCTCCTTATGACTTTACCCACTTGTCTTCTCTCTGGAGTAACAGAAGTAACAGAATCACAGTCTCAGAGTTGAGTGGGAAGTCAAAGGCCATGTAGGCCAACTCATATCCCTACAACATATCTGACAAATGATCATTCAAGCCCTTGCTTAAAGACCTCCAACCAGTGAGAGGAAAAAACTACCATGGCAATCCATTGTTCTTTTAGAGAGTTGTAATTGCTGGATGGTTTTTATTAATGTCAAGCCCAAACTGGTCTCTCTACAACTTCTACCCACCATATGCAGTCCTGTCCTCTGGATTCAAACAGAGCAAGTTCAATCCCTTTTGTATGTGCTGGCCCTTTCCATATCTGCATGCATTTATCATGGCCCTTTTTAAGTCTTCTGTTCTTTTGGCAAAAGATCCCCAGTTCCTTCATGTGATCCTTACGTGGCATGGTGTTTAGGCCCTTCGCCATGCTGGCAGATCTCTTCTGAATGCACTCCAGCTTCCACAAATGAACACAATGCTCAAGTTAGAGTCTGCCTAGGGTGGAGTAGAGTGGTAGGCCTACCATCTGGCATTGAATCAGTCCAGAGTCCATCTCAATCAATCAATCAATCTTTTAATTGATTAACCACCTTCTAGGTGCCATGCACTGTGCTCAATATTGTCCAATTTGCATTTCTCCATTCTGGCCATGAAAATAAAATGAAAGACTTGGCCAAATGCTTCCCTCAAATCCAGGCCAACTAGAGCTACAGACTTCTCTATCAGTTTAGTGTCACAAAGGGAGATAAAGTTTGTCTGACAAGACTTGGCCTTGATGGTACCTCACCAGTTCCTTGTAATGCTCATCTGCCATTATTTCAAGTTACTTCACCATCCAGGTCAAAATCCCCCTTGTCAGTTCGTGACAAGTCGTTCTTGAAGTTGTGGTATTTATTATATCTGATCATGGTACTCTAAGAGTGTCTTTTTCTGTGGCAGACCATGGGAAGACTCTCCACACTCTTGGTCTGAAAAACAGAATTCTCCTCATGCAGTTTAAGATCACATTTGCTTTTTGGGACTGTCTTAAACTGTTGAGCCATTTTAGGCTTGTATTCAGCTAGAACTCTTGCATTATTCACGTGACCTGTTGCTGTCAAGTCTTTCCTCCATCTCCATAATCAATCAATCAATCAACAACTACTCTGTGCTAGGTTCTGGGAATGCAAATACAATGAATGAAAGAATCCCTACTCTTAAAACACAGTTAATTTTTTTAACCTAAATGAGAGATTTTACATTCATCCCCATTAAATTTCATCTTTCCAATGCAATTGAGACTTGAACCTATCCTAATCCATGAAACTCCAACAAACCATGCTTATTTCTAGCTATTTTTTTACCTGGGAGACTATAAGAGTCACTCAGCCTCAGTTTCCTCATCTATAACTAAGGCTTGGAGATATGAAATGATTGCTTAAGGTCACACAGGCCTAGAACCTAGATACCTTGATTCCAATTCCTGTGCTCTTTTAGTTACAAAATGGAGGGAGACATGGGGAAAAAAAAATAACAAACACTGGGAAGACTTTATCAGAAGAAAAAATTGTGATGATACATAGAATGCTTTGATCAAGTATTTAAGTCTTTATTTTCATCATGGACCCCTTTGACCATCTGATGAAGCCTGTGGACCCCTTCTAAGAAACTGTTTTCTAGGTGTGTGAGTATAGGTTAGTCAAGTAACCTCAGGTTCTTCATCTATAAAATAGAATGGTTGGACTCCTTAATCTCTAAGGGCCCTCTCAGCTCTAAATCCCATGATTCACACCCCCAGGCCATGCTTCTAGTTATCTGCCCCATTTATCCTACCATTCCCCCACATTCCATCTATCCCTTCAACTTTTGTCATAATCCCTGCTTTTCCCACAAAGCCATCCATGATAACTAGTAAGACTAAACGTGCCTGTTCTTGACTGCTCCTAGTTTATGCTACACATTTTAGCACCCAATTATACTGAGCATAGCACTTGTTACACCTAAGCTCTTTGAGGGCCGAGGCCACCTCATACTTCATTTGTATTTACTGCAATGACTACCATGGGGTTGAACAGATTTTGGGTGCTCATCAAACGTAAGGTGAAATGAAGAGACTTGAACTGGTTCCCAGAAGGACTGATCCACATTAACCAACTCATGGACAGCCTTTGAATCCAAACTGAGGGATTCCAGAAATAAGTCTAACTAGGATGCTACCATGGGCAGTGCTTGTGAAAGGAAGGCCATGGATGAGTTTGCCAAATGCTGGAGGGGCCTGTGCAAAGAAGCTGTTGCGCCTACACAGCCCTGGAAAATAGACAGGTAGAGTATTGCTCTGGTTATTTGGCCTGCAGAATATGGCAAACTTCCATTTATCCACAACCTGAAGGATCAAATAATTGGATTTTGTTCATGCTATGTAGCATTTTGAAGTGAGAGGGACAAATATCAATTAAGCTAGATGCTAGATGATGGTTAACCAAAAGAGCAGTATCTAAAGTATGCAAGAAAATCAGGGTCAGTTTGATTTAAAACTTCCCTCTGGAGCTCAGTGTAGTATGGAGAGATATTCATAGTGATGTCTCCAAAGTGCCTTCTGAATCAACAAAAACAGACAAAATTATTTTAGCATAGTTTTACTTACTGCGCAATGGAGAAGCCCATAGTGGGTTTCAGGGTGTTGTAGCATATTACCTATCCTGCTTCTGACTCTGACAAGCTGTATGACCATGGTCAAATGACAAGAATTCTCTGAGCCTCATCTTACTTATCCATAAAATGGGAATCATGAGTACCTAGTTCATATAGCTAATAGAGAGGTAGACAGATAGATAATGGCTCAGAAGAGATAAAATTCATAATTGCTCTGTAAACCTTGAAGCATTACATAAATGTTATCTTTTATATTGTTGATAATGACAACTTTAGCATAAGAAGCAACTTAGAAAATGTAATTAAGACATATATCAGTAGAGGCAATAATGGAGAGAGCTAGCCTCAGAATCTGGAAGATCTGGGTTCAAGAGGGAGAGGGAGAAAGGAAGGAAGGGAAGAAGAAAGGAAGGAAAGAGGGAAGGAAAGAAAAAAATTGCTACTTCTCAGAGGCAGCTAATAATAATAGCTTGCACTTATATAGCACTTTAAGATTTGCAAAACACTTAAAAATATCTCATTATATCCTAACAACAGATTAGGTGCTATCATTATCCCTACTTTGCAGATGGGGAAGCTGAGACAGACAGAGGTTAAGTGCCTGGAATCACACAGCTAGTAAGTGTTTGAAGCCATATTTGAACCTATATTTTCGTGCCTCCAGGTCTAGAGCTTTATCTGCTAAAGCCACCTAGATGGGTACACTCAGTAAATCAGAACACCTCTTTTGTCAGCCATCTTGGATAAACAAGAATTTGCTATAAACCTCTACCGATTTTAAATGAGGCTAATTCAGTCTGACTTCAAGGTTTCCTATGCCTTACCTTGGAGTCTTATGCCATAATCAGATATTAAAAATAGGCCAATATTTCTGTGTCAGTCTAGTGTCAATATGCTTTTAAACATATTTTTTTTAAATTTCTAAATGGAATTTTAATATAATGCTGGTGATTTCTATGAAAATGCTGCTAGACTGGACCAGAGAAGAATTGGGATTTCTCAAAGTGGATAATAGTAATGGCCACCATGTATAAAGTCCTTTAGAGGTTTGCAAAATTAATTTTTTTCTCACACAACTCTGTGAGGTAATTAGTGCAGGAATGATTATCTCCATTTTACAGGTCAGAGAACCTTAGTTAAGAGACATCCTGATATGCTCAAGCTCCCACATTGTTTGTGTATGTCAAAGGCAGAACTCGGACCCAGATCTTCTGGCTCACGCGTGGGTCCAGGACTCTTTCTCCTACGGACATTGCGGCCTCCCAATTCGGTCCCAAAAGAAGTTTCTTAAAAGCCTGTAGTGACTCTTACCTGATTCTCTGAATTGTGTTAAAGGGTTTAATGACTTGTAATGAGAAGAGACAGGAGAGCTGGATACCAAGGCCAAATCTTCCAGGACTGGGAATGTGACCAGAAATAAATCATTTTACCTCCCTGGCTCTCCTCCACAGTTTTCTCCTCCACAAAATAAGGGGATTATATTAGATAACTCCTGAAGTCATTTCAACTTTAATAAAATGGCTTGTTTTCACAGAAACACAAAATTGTAAAAATCAAAGCATGGGAAAGGACCTCAGAGGTTGCCTATTCTATCCCATACCTGAACAAGAACCTACCTACACACGCACAAACATACAGACATATTTACACATATATGTGTATCATACATACACATACACATATTATGTATATTAAAATATATACATATATGTATATAATGTATATGTATATATGTGTATGTATATGTCTAATGTATATGTGTATATGTATATAATGTGTATATATGTATAACATATAACACATATACATATATATACATATATTTAAGTTTCATAAAATGCTTTGCAGATATTATCTCATTTTATCCTTACAACAACCCTAGGAAATGGTTGCTATTATTATCATCCCCATTTTACAGATGATAAAACTAAGGCAGACAGGGGCCAAGAGGCTTATTTGGGGTCATACAGCCAGATTTGAAGAATCTTGTTAGAATTTTAAGGTTTTTGATTATCATAATCATATCATTGACTCACATCTAGCTTCTGAAAGTCCACTAAAACCCCCTCGATCTTTTTTCAAATGAACTGTTGTCTTGCCATATCATTTTATACTTATGAAATTGACTTTTTGAACCCAAAGATGACTTTAAATTTAGCCCTATTACATTTCATCTTATTTGATATGACCCAGCATTCTTTCTAGCTTTTTATCTTTTTGAATACCAAATTTGGCATTTGGTATATTAGCTATCCATCCCAGTTTAATTTTTTTCTGAAAACATAATGAGCATTCCATCTATTTATCCAAGTCATTGATAAAAGCATTGAATAATATGGGGCCAAGCCCAGATCCTTTAGACATTTCACTAAAGACCTCCTCTCAAGATGACATGGAACTTGATCCCTACTCTTTGGGTCAAGCCCACAGAGGATTTTATTCACAGAGAAACGTATGAGTGGAAGGGCCTATCTAGTATTACCTAGCATTACCTTCCTCATTTTGTAGATAAAGAAATTGAGGGCCCTGGAGATTAAGGAATTTGCCCAATGTCGCAAAGGTAGCAGAGCTGGGGTTGAGAGAACCTCAGTTCTCTGATTCTAAATACAGCAGCTTTCCAATACAACATACTATGCTTCTTCCTGTAGCATTTAACCCTTTATAATTCTTTTTAGCTATATTGTTACTTATTTCATTCTCAAAGCAACCCAGTTGGGCAGGTAGCACAAAGCATCTGAGGCTCAGAGGTGTCAAAAAACTACTAAGGGTTGGAGGCAGCACTTGAACCAAGGGTATTCTGACTCCCAGACCAATGCAATTCAACTGTTAGGTTGTATAAAGCTCTGTATTAACCCCAAGAGAGGAATAAAAATGAATTCTCCTTGCTCCCTGCTTTCATTGGGCTTACAGTCTGGACAGCAGCTATAAGACACAAATCATTACATAGAATACAAGTGTAAAAAGGATAAGTACTGCTTTTGTGAGGACTGAGGAGGTAAAGTTTTTAGAGGAAGTGGTATTTGATCTATCTTGAAGACTGGGCAGAATATCTTTAAAAAATGAATGCCTTTTGTTTTTCATACCATAGGCAGTTCCTCATCCTCTCCCACCCCATAAAACCCTCTTTTGACCAATAGAGTTAAGCCAAACCAACCAGCTTTGACATTCGTTCACATCTCTGTGCTCCACCTCTATACCTAGAGGTAGGCAGTGTGTTTTGTCCTTTAGAAATCATGTTAATTATTCCCTTTAATCCATGTTCAGCCACCTTTCAGTATTATTTTTACTTAAATTCTAGTAAATTGTCGTGTATATTGTTCTGTTGGTTCACTTTCTTTGCTCTGCATCAGTTCACACAAGTGTCCTGATATTTCTCTGAATCCGTCATATTCTTCATTACTTTCATAGCATGAGTTGTGCAGTCATTCCCCAATCAATGAACATCACTTTTTTTTAAAAAAAAAATAGTTTTTGTTATCACAAACACTGCTGCAAGTAGCAGGTTTTGGCTGAGCTAGGGAAGATTATAAAACTATTGCTTCTATCCAAAAAAACTTATTTTGAAGTCAGTTTTATATTTTATTTATGTTTCGTTTATAATATAGAATTGTAGAAACCTGACTCTCTGTAAAGCACTTTACAAATATTATGTCCTTTAATCCTCACAACTCTGGGAAGGAGGGAAGTGCTATTCTTATCCTCATTTTCTAGATCAGGAAGCTGAGGCAAACAGAGGTTAAGTGACTGGCCTGGAGTCACCCATCTAGTCAGTGTCTGAGGCCAGATTGGAAGGAGATCAGTAATCCTGGCTCCAAGGCCAGCACTCTATCCACTATCCCTCTTCTACAAACAATTGGAAACATTTGTCACATCCCCACTAAAAATTTCCAGGCTAAATCACCTCTTTTTTCAACCAATTCTTGTATTTCATGATTTGGAGAAATACCCTTGCCATCCTGGCCGCCTTTCCTTGGCTATCTCCAGCTTATCCATTGTTCTTCCCAAAATGGAGCCCCTGGAAATGAATCCAAGACTCCAGATATAGCCTGAAGAGAATTGAGTATAGCAGGACTAATTCTCCACTGCCATTTTGGAAATGATCTTTATTCTTGCACTCCAAAATCAAATCAGCTCTTAGGGAACCACTACGTCATACCATTGATCCACATTAAACTAGTTTACTGAAACCCCAAAGCTTTTATCACTAGAACAGTTGTTTAGCTAGTCCTATAAGAGGGGATTTCTGTACAGTTTTGGGCTGTGCTAGATGGTCTTTGTGGATTACTTCTAAATCTCAAATTTTGCGAATCTATGATATCTGTGCAAATAATTACTTGATCCCAAGTCCAGAACTTTTCCTTTATTCAGTTCATTAGGTTTCCCCCCATTTCTCTAGCCCATCAAGATATTTTTGAATCTTTACTCTGTTATCCAATATCTCTGTAAGCCACAAGCCAAGTAAGCCACCCATCTCTACATCATGAAATCTATAAATTTGATAAGCACACCTAATTTGGTTTCATCCAAATTAGTGATAAAAATGCGTAACAGAAAAGGGCCAAAGGCTGAACGATGACACACTTTCCTAGGGAACATCTTCTAGGGTGACATTGATCCATTAAACACTTTTGGGGTTTGGTCATTTAACTACTTCCAAAATCTATTTTAACTCTACTATTATTCTAGCCTGTATCTTGGACTCAAGTACCACATTACAACTTTAGGTATACATATGTATATATACATACACATGTATATATGTATATATACACACACACATATATACACAATATATTTATGTGAATATATAATCTATAAATAATATACAAATGCATATATGTGTATATCACACATTTATCTTTAAAATGTATCCTATTGTGTATTCAATATTATTTTTGCTTGATATTTTTAGAGACCAAACGTGCTTCTATTTTACTGTATGTGAAATATAAGTATTATGGACCCAGTTCATGGCTCAGATAACTCAAAATCCAAAGAAAACAAAAAGTCAGAATTAAAGAAATGAGGACTAATATCCTAAAGCGAAGAGGTTTTTTTTTTTAATCATTTGTCCTTGACAGTAATGGAATGCTAATCTGATCATTTTTCCTTTGCCTGTTTATTAAGGACATGGTGACTTGGGTTAGTGTTCACCAAAGTGTTTATTACTTACAGTATCAGACTCAAATTATATATTGTATTGCATTTTATTATGGGCTTCATTACATTGCTAGAAACAACATAATTGTTACCTCGCATTCTATATGGAAGGCCCTATTTCTCTTTACTCTCTCTACCTTGGGATTTTTTAATCTCTTGACTACTCAAGGTGCCAAATGAAAACATTGCCTTCCCTGGTGGCCAGATGCCATGCAGACTCTCAACTTAGCCCACCATGATGTGGAAGTCCTAATGCTATAGTCAGCTAGTCAATGAGCAAGTACCAACTATATGCCAAGCACTGGGTTACAAAGAAAGTAAAAATTACAGCCCCCTGCCCTCAAGGAGCTCATGCTCTTTTTTTTTTTTCCTTAGTGAGACAATTGGGGTTAAGTGACTTGCCCAAGGTCATACAGCTAGTAAGTCAAGTGTTTGGTCTGAGGTCAGATTTGAACTCAGATCCTCCTGACTTCAGGGCCGGTGCTCTGTCCACTGAGCCACCTAGCTGCCCCTGAGCTCATACTCTAATAGAGCCCAGACCCATTATTTATAAATGTTGCCATAACTGGTGTGTAAGACACATACTTTTAGGTACCATAGATGGCAACTAGGTTGTATTGTGATTAGAGAACTGGACTTGGAGTCAGACCAGAGTTCAAATCCAGCTTCAGATATTTACTAGCTGTGTGACCTAGCATAAGTAATTTACCTCCTCTGGGCCTCAGTTTCCTTGTCTATAAAGTGGGAATCATACTTCATAAGTGAAGACCAAATGAGCTAATACATATGTGTATATATATATATATATATGTATATCTTGCTTTGTAAATCTGAAAATGTTATCTTCATGTTAGTTATTATTATTGTTATCATTATTGTTATTAGCTCCCTTGCCTCCATTTGTTAGATAGAGATTTGTTTGATTGATTAACTTCACAAGTATAAGATGAAAGACAAAGTTAAACCATAGTTTGAGACAGATCTGAGTGCTTTAGTGGACCACAAGCTTAGTATCAGCCAGCAGTGTGATATGGATTCAAAACAAGCAGACCGTTCATTTGGTGCATTGAGGGGCATGGCGCCCAGCACTCAGGAAGTGAGAGTTCTGCCATTGTTCTGTCTGGGTCAGGCCATGTTTGGAGTCTTGGTTCCAGGCACCACAAGTGATAAAGAACCGGGAGATTCACCAGGATGGTGAAGGGCCTCAAGGTCGTGCCTTCTGTGGATTCCTCGAAGGAAGTAGGGATGCTTAGCCTGAAGAAGGGAAGCCTTTGGGGGTGGGGGTGTGAGGCATGATTGCTCTCTTCCAGTATCTGAATGCCTGTTGTATGGAACAGGGAGTTTGGCCCTGGGGCTCAGAGAGCTGGCCTTTCCCCTGTTTGTGCCTAGAACCAGGCGTTCCTCCACCTTCCTTCCTAGTCACCAGATCCAGTCAAGTTCATAAGCATCTATGAAGCACCTACTATAGCCAGGCACTGTGCTAAGAACTGGGGATACAAAGAGAGAGAGCCATCCCTCCTCCCCACTCTGGGTTCCTGTTTGTGTGCTGTCTTCCTTAATAAGATTCTAATCACCTTGAGGATAGAAACTGTCTCACCAGCTTGCGTCCTCAGCGCTTAGCACAGTTTGGCAAACAGCTCTTAATAAATGCTTTATCTATCTCTCAGTCTTGTGTCTACCGTCTGTCTGTCATCTACTTATCATCTGTCGGTCTGTCAGTCTGCCTACTTGTCTATCTATCATCCCTCTGTCTGACTGACTGTCTGTCTGCCCACCAGCCTGTCCATCCACCTTTGCTGGGGAGGGGAGAGAGAAGAGATTAAGTGCTCATATAGCACCTGCTATGAACTAGGCACTGGGTTAAATGCTTTACAAATATTATCTCCTTTTATTCTCACGGCAGTCGTGAGAGGTAGGTGCTATTATTATCCCCATTTTATAGATGAGGAAACTGAGGCAAACTGAAGTTAAGTGACCTACCCAGGATCACATAGCTAGTAAGTGTCTGGAACTAAATTTGAACTCAGATCCTTCTATCTCCAGGCCCAGCCCTATGCACGGTGCCTCGTATCTTCTCTTTCTCTCTCTCTCTCTCTCTCTCTCTCTCTCTCTCTCTCTCTCTCTCTCCCCATCCAGTCTATCTATCTGTATAACCCTGGGCAGTCACTTGCCTTTCCTGGCCCAAGTTTCCTCATCTGTACAACAAAGGGATGAACTAGAGATGATTTGTAAGGGGAGTTTCCAGGTCCAAAGGGGGAAAAAAATCTGGCTCCCTCTTTTAAGTTTCAAACAAAACCTAGCATTTTTCTTCCCTTAGTTATTAATATTACTAAAGCAAATGGAATATTTTGTCCCTGACAAAAGCTTGGATTAAGTAAAAACACTATATTAAATAAAGGAAATCCACTTTGATCTCTGCATGGATAGATGTATTTACAAGTGTGTCAGTTCGAAGCCGGAGGCATTTTGTTATCTATGGTGTTTCTACTAAAAATACCCCTTGTGCCAGGGTGCCCTGTTCTCTGCTGAATAGAGGGATGAAAACATGTTTCAGTAGCAGGAAATCTTTGGAGGGGCTAGAGAGGGAGGGGGCTGGGGAAGTGGGCCTGGAAGCGTTGCACGAATCACTGTCTCCATCTAGTGCTAGTTTTCAGGAATTATGACTCCACAGCCTTGACTGATGCTGTTAAGGACATAATTTATGTTATGCTCATGTACAGTCATTAGAGTTGTGCCCATTAGCACCATTATGGTGAAGGGTCTGTCAGCTTTTCATTTATAAAGCAGAATATTAAGAGGTTTATAACTTGGCTATAAAAACTCACCTGGAGCAGAAACTTGGCAGCCAGATAGCCCTTTCTCCACAGATATTTTGGGCATTTGCTGTGCATTTTATTAACAGTGTTCTGCAAAATTTGCCAGACCCCATGGAGACCCACTAATATGATAGGGAAGCGCCACAAAGCTTTAGGCATGAGAGGACAGTAGATTTTCAACTTTTCTTCCTTCCTTTCTTTTTCCTTCCTTCCTTCTTCCTTCTCCCTCTTTCCCTTCTTTTCTTCTTTCCTCCCTCTTCCTTCCTTCCTTCCTTCCTCTTTCCCTTCCTCCCTCCCTTCGTTTCTTTGGAATTAAACAAGAAATGAATAGAATATAGGTAGGGGGACATATTTGTCCCCCTCAGATATTTGAGGTGCTCAGGAGGAGGGGCATTAGATTTATTCCTTGTGGACATGGAGGACAGAACTAGGAGCAAAAAGCAGTGACAAAGAGAAAAATTTAAACTTGAGGTGAGGAGCAACTTACTCCCTGCTGGAGCTGTCTGAAAGGGAAATGGATCATTGCTACCCTAGGGATTCTTAACCTTTTATCTTGTCTTAGACTCCTTTTTCAGTCTCGTGAAGCCAGTGGACCCCCGGCTCAGGGTGTTTTTAAATGCATAAAATAAAAATACATAGGAGTACAAAGGAAACCAATTCTATTGAAATACAGTCATCAAAATATTTTTAAAAATTGAATTCCCTTTGAGGCATGGACTCCTGGTGAAGACTCGGTGCTCTAGAGCTAATGGTCCCCCCTCACAGGAGGTCTTCAAGCAAAGGCTTAATGGCCGCGTTTTGTAGCAGGGGTTCTTGCTCACGTTCAGGTTGGATTAGCTAACCTCTGAGCTCCCATCCAGCTCAGGAAATTTGTTATTTGGTGGTATGTATGTTTTTTAAGGCAGGCTCTCTTTCAGTCTCATGAAGAAAGGAGGCCTAAAGGCTGGCGTTTCACTCTTCACCTAATTTTATGGCCTGCTGTTGACTCTGACCCAATAGCAGGTTTATTTTCCTCAGTTCCTGAACTCTTTTCATATTACCTGTCTCTGACCCTCAGCCCGGGCTTGGCTCAGGCCACGCACTTCTAGACAGCCACATCCATCATTGACTCGTTCCCCATATTGGCTGTTCCCGAATTCCTCCTTCTCTAAGTCCCTTTATCTCCTCAAAGGTCCTCTCTGTCTGTTTCACTCCTCTGGTATTGAAGAGAGGTTTATTTTCTCATCCTTTTCTGAAGATTTAGAAGGAATGATATTCCCTGTTATAAAATTCAAACATGCAACCCTGGTTCTCTGTCTTCTTGCCACTGATGGATTTCATGCCAACATTCATCACTTTCTTCCCCAATGTATTAAATTACATTACAATCCAATCCAACCCAACAAGTATTTATTACATGCTTACTATGTGCAAGGCCCTGTTAGTCGCTAGGATTATGAAAACAAAATGAAAAACAGAACTCATGTTTAACGAGCCCTTGTTCCACTGAAGTTACAACATGTAAAGAAATAGTATATTCATGGTAGCTCATGGAACCCTAGAAATTAAGAGAATGAAGGAAGGCTTTCCATAGGAGGTGGTACATGAGCTAGGTCTTGAAGGAGGCTAAGAATTCTAAAACGCAGAAGGGAAAGAGCAGGGGAGGGGGGACAGTATATTCCAGGCTTGGTGGAAAACCTATAGAAGGGCAGAAAAGGGGGGAAATAAAATTCCAAATTTTAGGAACAGTTTGTAGACCAGTTTGGCTGAAACATGGAGTTTATAAAGGGAAGTAATGTTCCATAAGCTTGTGTGATAAAATAATAAGTCTGTATAAAGGAGAACTCCAAGCCTTTTCAGGCTTTAGAAGCATATATTTGTATAAGAAAAGCTAGGTCCATGGCTAGGCTGGTGGGAGGGACAATGGCCTTAGTTTCTGAATTTAGCTTTACCCCTTTGTTATTTATTTTATCCATTTAAAAATTTTATTTATCCAGTCATTTACACTGAGTGCAGAAGGGGGTTGGGAGTTGAGAAATTGAGGAGTCCTCAAACCCCAAAACTCTCTCGGCAGTGTGCTGGTTGAGTCATACTTGCATTGGTGATGACTAATACAGTCTGGCCTCCAGAGATTAAGAATGGGAGCCATAGAGAAAGGGGAATTTCAAAAGTCTGCTTCATGGAGGTGATGAGATCAAGGATATTTGAAGGAATGTATTGAAGTATCCAAGAAAGAGGACATGGAATTGAGTAGAAAGGAACTCTGTGAGCCAGGTACTGGCTTTTCATTTCCTCAAGAAAAAAGACCCTTAAGAACACAAGGACTATGAATGACCCAGTGGCTGGTAGAAAGCTGCCCCTGCATGTTTGTAGTAGGGTGGAATAAATGGATGGAATAAACATCTGAAGGAAGATAAGATACTGAATAAGGAAAAATGACAAGGAGGAGCCAAGGATATTCCTGCTCCTCCTCATGGCCCAGAGAGCATTTGGATGTGGTTTCATGTATTTGAACATGTCGGTTTTTTCTGTGTTAAACAGAGCTCTGTTTGAGCTAACATTCCAAATATCATTCATCCCTCTTCTACCACATCCATACTTCAAAAAGATCTGTAATTGCATCAGTGTAGGCATTACCTCCATAGACATAGGTCACAATCTCTCCTTTGTTCGGTAGATACCGAACTAGACACTCCCTGACCTAAAGGAGCTTACATCCTAACAAGGGAAAGACAACACATAGAGTTGGATACCCCACCTCCCTTTCCAACTTATGTCTTGTCTTTCTTTTTGGGAATATGGAATTTTTTGCTTGTATTTGTATTGATTTGTCTTCATTATTCCCAGCACTTAGCAAAGTGCCTGGCATATAGTAAGTAGTTAATAAACGCACATGCATTCCTTCACTCATTCATTCAGGTGATGTTATTTTTCTATGGGTGAACATGAAGGAGGTCACAGAGTCCCAGAAACTATATTTTGGCCCAATTGCCACTAACTCAGTTTGACCTCAGTTTTCTTATCTGTAAAGTGAAGAGGAGGAAGGTCTCAAAAATTTCTTGGGTTCCTTCAGGCTTTAGAATTGTGACTTAGTTTCCCTTGAGAAAGGGTTTTCCTTCCTTCCTTCCTTCCTTCCTTCCTTCCTTCCTTCCTTCCTTCCTTCCTTCCTTCCTTCCTTCCTTCCTTCCTTCTTTCTTTCTTTCTTTCGTTCATTCTTTCGTTCTTTCGTTCTTTCTTTCTCCTTTCCTTCCTTCCCTTCTTCCCTTCCTCCCTCCCTCCCTTTCTTCCTTACTTCCTTCTTTCCTTTCTTTTTGACCTATCCTTTTTCATTTCCTCAAGAAAAAGGACCCTTTCAGAATGACCATTTAACTTTTTTTGTGAAAAAAGGGACCTAACCATGACTTCAACATTAATTAATTCAATGTTATGGTTTATTACATGTTACATAATGAAATTAGTAAGATATGTCATTGAAATATATTTAATTATTCCAGAGAACATGACAAATATTTGGCTAACCAAGGGGTCAACTGTTAAACTAGTAAAAAAAAAATTCTATCCCATATTGAATCACAAAAATGGAAAGCTATGGAATCATCTATTCAATAATGAATGAGTGATTAGATAAATTATTACTTTTATGACTCATTCACTAAAGAAAGTTATTGCCGCATACAACGTAGGCACATACATAAATTCATTCATCACTTGTAACAACTTATAACAACCCATTACTTTTAAAAAGAATTTTTTTTTCCTTCATGAGAGGCAATACCTCTTCTGTCAGTCTGTTTTATGTGAGAGATGGGGAGTTTGTTCTCTGAGCCTAGAGTCCAACAAGCACATTATATTCCAAAGCATCCCAGACACAGAAGGGAGCTCAGAGGTCATGTCATTTAACCCGTCTCTGGGTAAGAATCCCCTCTATCATCTCTCTGATAAGTGCTTTTCCAACTCTGAGGAGGAAGTCCTTTCCTGATGGGGAACCTATTACCTCTCAAGGTACCTCATTCAGCCACCAAAGTGATTTTTTCTAAAGCACAGATCTGATCATGTCATACACACACACACACACACTCAATAAACTTCAGTAGCTCCCTATCCCTAACTAATTAGCTAAGATTTTTTTTTCTCTCCAGTCTATAGCCACCTTTTCCTAGCTGAGGAATAAGGTCCAGAGAGGAAAAGCAAGTTAAGAGCAAAGCCGCAACTAAAACTCTGGTTTCTTGACTCTCTGCCCAGTGTATGTCTCACTAACTATATCACAATGCTCAATCCCAAATTCAACTGTATTTTGAAACCAGAGGATCAACAACTATGACAATCTGTTTAATGTGTTGAGAATTAATTTCTCTTTACAAATAGTGAATCTGCATGAAGAAAATTTAGTTCAATGATGAGAGCAGGTAGAACAGAATATTCAGATTCCTTGGGATTCCATTGAAAGAAGGAAGATGACAAGCAGAAGGTATGCAGAGGAGGGCAAGCAAGATGATGAGGAGAGGCAAAAGCATGTTAACCAAGATTCTGGGAAGGAACTAAGAGGAGACTGGGGACAGGGATCTAAGAGCTAGCATGATAGCTCTTTGAGGTTTGCAAAGTGCTCCATTTCTACCTATTATCTCATTTGGTCTTCACCACAACCCTGTGTGGGAGGTGGAGAGTGGATAGCGAATAGAGCCCTGGACCTGGAGTCCGGAAGGTTTTGAACTCAAATATAGCCTCAGACACTTACTTGGAGTCAGGAAGAACATTCTTATACCTGGTCATACTCTTCACATTTCAATGATTCTGAACCCTGTAGGTCATCATCAAAACTCCATCTCCTCCCATTTCCCTACTTCCTGATTCCTTATTCTCATCTCCTTCAGTCACTCCACCACAATGTTTCAACTAGACACCACCCAGCCCTTCCACTGTGCCCTCTGGAATGCCTGATCCATAAGCAGCAAACTCTCCCTCATCCTAAATCTTTTCCTCTTCCACTCCCTCCATCTTCTAGCTACTATTGAAACTTGGCTCCCCCAAGATGGCATAGGCTTCCTGGCCACCCTTTTCAGTACTGGGTACACCTTCACACATTCTCCTTAGTCAAGGCAGGAGCTGGTTCCCCATTGTTACTTCCAGTTTCTCCCCCTACCTCCATCTCTCAGTAACCTCTCCTTCTTTTAGATCCATGCTATTCATATTCACTGTGTCACCTAGCTGGTGCCAAATGTTGGTCTAAACCTATTTTCTGCTTGGCAGCTTTCTAGTTTTCCCAGCAATTGAGTTCTTTTCAGGGTAATTAATATTTTTAGGCTTTTGCAATATCTTAAAAATATTTTAGAGGGCTTATTGAGTTCATTTATTCTGATTTTTCCTTGTCTAATCTGTTTAACTGATCTACCTTTATATTTTTAACCAAATAGTTTTTTATCTATGTCACTCCTCTTATTAATAAACTCCAGTGGCTCATTATCACTTTCAGGATTAAATATCAAATCCTCTGTCATTCAAAGCCTTTCACAACCTAGTCCCCACCTACCCTTCCAGTTTCCTTACATGTTACTTCTCCTTCTGCTAAACTCTGGAACACAGTGATACTGGGCTCTTTACTCTTCCTCACAAAAAGCACTCCATTTCCAGACTCTGGGCATTTTCACTGGCTTTTCCCCATTCCAGGAATACTCTCCCTCTTCATCTCTGCCTCCTGCCTTTCTTCAAGTCATACCTAAAAGTCTATCCTCTACCCAAAGCCTTTCCTAATCTCTCTTATGTTAATATGTTCCTTCTATTGATTATTTCCAATTTAACCTCTCTATATCTTGTTTTTACATTGTTATTTTCAGGCTGTCTCCTCCATCAGACTGTGAGCTCCTTGAAGACAGGGACTGTCTTTTGCCTTTCTTTGTATTTCTAGCACTTAGCACAGGGCCTAAAACACAGTTAGCATTCAATAACTGTTTATTGACTGGTGATTATTGCATTCTAAAATAATTTGAGGCTAGAAGTGCTAATCCTCCATTGTTCCTACATTTTGTTCTTTATTTCCTTTGATATTCCAGATCTTTTGTTCTTCCAAATGAATGTTGTTACTATTTATTAGCTCTGTAAAGTACTCCTTTGGTAGTTCAATTGACAGTGCGAAGTCTGTAAGTTAACTTCAGTAGCATCATATTTATTATTATATTGACACAGTCCAGCCATGAGTGCTGAATTAAATTGTTCTTTATTTCTTTAAGGAGTGGTCTGTAATTATATCTACAGAAGTTTCTAATGTGCTTTGGTAGATGACTCATATTTTTATGCACTTTGTAATTGTTTTGAATGTGAGTTCTCTTCCTGTTATTATCTTTTGGATTTTGTATTGCTACCAAAGAATTGCTGTTATTTTGAGGATTTTATTTTGTAGAGTGCAACTTTACTGAATTTGCTTAGTGTCCTCACTGATTCCCTAGGATTTTCTAAATAAACCATTATGTCATCAGCAAACAGGGATAGTTTTGTCTCCTTTTTGTCTAGACATGTGCCATTCATGTCTTCTCCCTTGTCCTGTTGCTATTGCTAGCACTGCTAGAACTTGTGAAATAAAAGTAGAGAAAAGGGTGTCCTTTCCCTGTAAAAAACAAGAATAAAGCTTTTAATGTTTCTCTATTGCAAATAATGATAGATTTTGTTTAAAGATATCATATTTAAAAGATGACCCCTCTATGTCAGGGTTTTTTTTTATTTAGTGTTCTATAAACTTTTAAAAATACATTTTGATAACTGTGTTTACATAGAATTGGTTTCCTTTATAAGCCTACGTATTTTATTATATATATTAAAAAACATTCCTTTGAGGAACAGTCCATTACTTTGAAAAGCTTTACCAGACTGCCAAAGGTGGTCTATGACATTAAAAAAAAAAAAGAAAAGAAAAAAACTTTAAGAATCCCTGCTCTATGTCTGTACTTTGTAGGTTTTTTTTTTTAAGCTTTGTATTTTGCAATTATTGAGAGAATCGGGGTCTGGAATATTTTTAACTTTATTATGGTTAATTATATTAATTGACTTCAGATGTTGACCCATCCTTACATCCCAGGCACAAATCAAACTTGATCATAGTGAATGATCTTTTAGATAAATTCTCATTATCTTTTTTTTGCTAACATTTCATTTTAAAAGTCTCCATCAATAATTATGAATCATATTGGTCCATATTTCTCTTTGCTTTATCTTTCCGGTTTTAGCTATTAATATTATTTGTCTTATAAAATGAGTTTAGTAGAATTTTTTTCTCAATTTTGAGAATAATTTGTGCAGCACAAGCATTGATTTTTCTTTCAAAGCTTGATAGAATTGTTCTGTCAATTCATCTTGACCAGAATCCCTCCCCATCCTTTACCCCTTGGTAATTTCTTTAAAATTAAGTTAATTTCTTTTTTTGAGTTTAGAATATTTAAGATATTTATTGGCATTCTATAAATTAGAGTATCTAATTTTTTTGTGGATAATATATTTTGAATTCTAGATTTTGTTTCTACATAACTACATATTGTAGCTTCTGATAATTTTTTTTATGTCCTCTGGGCTTATTATAATTTTATTTTATTAATTTAATTTTCCACTCTCTTCTTTATCATTAGGTTGACTAAAGATTTGTCAATTTTATTCATCTTTTCAAACAACTTATCAGTTTTATAGTCTTTTTGGTTTTGAATTCATGTACTTCAACTTTTAATGTTTCCTATTTTTGCTTATTTTATTTGTTGGTTTTCTAATTTTTAAGTTCTATATTCAGTTCATTAATCCTTTTTATATTTTATTGCTTTATGATTTTAGGAATTTATTTTTCCTCTGAGAATTGTTATAGTTGCATCTCAGAAATTGTGACATATTATTATCTCATTATCATTCTTTTACATGTTATAATTTCTATGACTTGTTCTTTGACTTGCTTGTTTTTTAGTATTTCATTATTAAATCTTCATTTGTTATAGGTCTGTGTCTTTTTCTTGTGTTTCCTGAATTGATTATTTTTATTGTGTTATTATCTGTAAAGGATGTGTTTGGTATTTCTGCCTTTTACATTTATTTGCAATTTAATGTGCCTTAATGTGTGTTCCATTTTTGTAAAAAATGCTATGGAGTGCTGAATATATGTGTCTGTGTATATGTGTACAAATATGTACATATGCATACAAAAATGCATATACATACATACACACATATACATACACTTACATTTACACACACACACACACACATACATACACACATTCTTTAGTGGTACTATAAGTAAGAAGGTACTATAATCTTTTTAGCTATAAATTATCCAAGTCTGTGTAATTCTATATTTTCTCTTTTTTATCTCTTTTAGATTTTTCTAGTCTTGAAAAAAGCCCATTAAAGTTTCCTAATATTATGTTGTTGTTTGACGTATTTTTGTAATTCAGTTAAATTTTCCAGTATGAATTTACATGCTATAACATTGGCTGCCTTATATGTTTGAGATTGATATTAGTTCCTTTTTGATGATTATATTAAGGATCCTTTAAGTATAGAGGTGCTTCCTTGTTTATTTCCATTGACATTCTGAATTTTTATTTTTTCATTATCTAATAACATGATTGCAATTCTTCCTTTTTTTGGATTCATTTGATGCATAGCAAATCTTGTTCTAGGCTTTCATTTTATTGTATGTATGTTTTTGCTTTTTACAAGACTCTTATAAACAACAAATTGTGGAGCTATGTTTTCTTATCCATTCTTCTACTAACTTTTCTTTTAGTGATTTGTTTAGTTCACTCAAATTTAGTTATGAGTTAGATTTGTATCTTTCTCCATTTGTATCTCTACTATTGATTTTTCCCTGTTTTTTTTTTAAACTCCTTCCTCTTTTAAATCAATATTCTTGTCTCTTCAGTTAGTTTTACTTAAACTATTTTGATGTAACTCTATTCCCAAAGGCTAGCCCTGACACCCTCTCTCCCCCATACATGTACGTACTGTCATTTGTTAGCCTTTTCTCTACCTTTAGGGGTTTGCTCATGTGGTGTCCCTTCTGAGTTACAACCCTGACCTGAATTCACATTTGTTGCTTGGGATTCCCAGAGTGACCAGACCTAGCATTGTTATTCCTGAGCCCCCAACAAGTATGCTCTCCATTAACAATTAACTAGGCAGATTTTTCACATTTATTAGATATGTTTCTTTTTTCCCCCACTCAGTTTCTATTCTCATTTTAGCTGTGTTAATTTTATTTTTGCAAAGTCTTTTCAATTTTGTGCAATCAAAATTTTGCTAATAGTTACTAGTCATAATTGCTACTAAATATTTTTTCTAATAATAAAAGTACAAATTGAAACAACTATTAATTTTATTTCACATCTATCAAAGTGGCAAAAATGATAAAAAATTGGAATAGTCTTATGGTGGAGGAGCTATAAGAAGATCAGCACATTAGTACACCGTGGATTGTTTCTAGATAATCTGGAAAATTATTTGGAATTTTGTGATAAAAATTATTCATTTCCTTTGACCCAGTAATTCTACAGCTTGGCATAGGCTCCTTAGCAGATCAAACACAGAAAGGTCCCATATATGCCAAAATATTCATAGCAATACTTTTTCAGGTAGGAAAAACCTGGAGATAAAGTGGATACTCACTGACTGGGGAATGGCAGACCAAATTATCATCTGTGATTATCATAGAATACTATTGTGCTATTAGAAGCGATATATATGAAGGATTCATAGAAATCTAAGAAGATTTGTATGAACTGAGACAGTCAAGAGGGCAAAGCAAATAGAACAATATAGTCAAAATAATTACAATCACGTAAACAAAGACAGCACAAAAATGTGGCCAGACTGACTAATTGTAATGATTAATCAAGATTCAAAAGAGTAGATGATGAAACCCACTTTTCCTCATTAGACTGTAAGCTCTTTGAGGTCAAAGATTGTCTTTTTCCTTTCTTTGTATTCCCAGCCTTTCGCCCAGTGTCTGGCAGGCAGTAGGTGACTCATAAAAACTTTTGACTTGATTTTCAGTGGGGAGAGGATTATGACACAGGATATGGTATGCCCTGTTAGTGGCATTTGCTAGTAGTTTTGTTGCTTGCTTTTGTCTAACTATTGATCTTTGTTACAGGAGAGGGTTCAGTTATGGGGGAATTTATTGGGGAATGATTAAAGATATCAATATTACTTTTTTTTAGAGTAATGTTCCTTCCCTCCTTACTTTTCAGATTTAGGAGATTATAGATGGGGAAAACTGCAATTACTGCAGAAATTTACTGATACATTAGTTTTGCTGAACTATTTACCCATCTCCACATTTTTTATTCTTTATTATAAAGGATGGCTTGCTTTATAGACATCTTAAGAAATAAGGTGATATAAAAACAAAAGCTATCAATAGAATGTTAAAATATTAATGCTTTTAATAATTATATAACCAAAGGGCTGTTTCAGTTATTTCATCCTTGTTGATGAGATTAGTAATCTATATTTTGTCTTTTTTTTAAGGTGGGCAATAAATCATGGAGAGCCCAACAAACCAAACCAGTGGGAACATTCCAGAGTTGAAGATCCCTTATGGAATAAGCTTACATATATGTGACCAGTCCTTAATCAATGGAGAACTCAATGAGGTGATTTCCTTCATCACAAGATCATGTCACTCATTTCTGTAGTATGTAATGAACAAGTACTTTCTTTGCCCACATTACACATGTCAGAGGGATATTGTATTACCTTCCCTCTTTTTTCAAGAGAGGGAAGTGAAATTGTTTAGAGAGAGAAAATGACATCACCAAAGTCATAGGCCTAGAAAGAAGGAGAGTTGGGAGTCAACTGCAAGTTCCATGCTCTTTTTACTATACCACCCAACTCCCTAGAGGAATTCAATGGTGGGGAAGGGAAAAAAAACCATTCGTTAAGCACCTACTATGTGCCAGACACTATGTAATGTATAAATATATTAAAATATTAAACATATGAACATATATTTAATATATTTAAATTTAATATGAAAATTTTTCTACTATGATATACATTATTCACCAGTTATAAGCAAAATAAATTGAATTTATAGGAAAAATTAATTACATTTGTTAATATAGAATAGTAATTTACTGTAGGTGCATGATGGCCCAAACTCTCTTCTTATTACTTTTCTTAATGTATTGAGAGAAAATGTTTTCCTTTCTAAATTAAAATAATAAATTACCTCATTGTATGAAATTACCATAAGTTCAAAGTCAAAGAACCTGGGTTTGAATCCTAACTTTGTTACTTACTCTCTATAGGACTTTGGGCAAGTTGTCTAATTTTTCTGTATTTTCTCCTCTGTAAAATGAGAAGGTTAGATTAACTGATTTTTAAGGCCCCAGCTACTGGCTCAAAAATCCTATTATCTTTATAGGTCTTTGTAGTTTTATGAATTCTTGAGAAACATCAGAATTTAACTTAGTATTTGAATGAGGCTAAGGTTCTAGGGAAGAAGAGTGCATGGTATCTAGACAGGGATTTTCTGAAACTAGTTTCTGCTAGTTTAGCCTGCTAAAGCCAGGCTAGAAATTGGAGGGCATGAGCATGTCCCTTTCAGAGCCATAGAAGTGATTCCAGAGTCCCCAAAAGGAAATCAACCAATATAGAAGGTATAAGTTAAACGTGGATATCTTGATGGAAAATGGATCAACTTATGTGAAGGGCTAATTTCTACCCCACAATGATTGTAGCATGGACATGTCAGTCATTCAACAAATATCAATTAAGCATGTTTTGTGTATTAAGTGGTGACAATACAAAGTAAGACAAAAAACATGGCCCAACATCTTTCTTCACTTGAGCTAATTTTAAATTTGAGCAGTTGGAAGGCAACCAGCTGGTGTGGACTTCCCCCATTTCTAACATTTTGTTGTTGTTTCAGTCATGTCTGCCTTTTTGTGACCTCATTTTGGGTTTTTTTCAGCAAGGAAAGTGGCGTAGTTGGCCATTTCCTTCTCATTTTGTACATGAGGAAACTGAAGCAAGGTTAAGTGACTTGCCTAGGGTTACACAGCTATTAAGTGTCTGAGGCTGGATTTGAACTCAGGAAAATGAGTCTTCCTGATTCCAAGCTCGGCGCTCCATCCACGGTGTCCCCTACCTTCCCTTTCTAATGTTTAGGTTATTATTTATCCCATTACATATCAAAAAATTATACAATGTAACAAATCATCGTAAAAATCATATCATCTCCATATCACTGAGTCTTAGAGTTGAAAGAGTACTCAAAGGCCATTTAGTCCAATGTCTGGCTGAAAATCCCTTCTCCACCATCACTAACTCATGGTTACCTGGCCTTCTCTTGATCTCAGGTGAGGGGTAAAAGCATGACTCAAAGCAGGACATTCTACTATCGACTGGCTCTGTTAAGAAGTTTGTCCTTCAGTTAACCTGAAATTGGCCTGTCTGCACTTTCCATAGTCGGTTCATCTGGGGATAGGGGTAGGAGGCAGGCATAGCAAGTCTCATCCTCCTTATCAGTGACATCCTTTCAAATATTGGAAGACATCCCCCTCCCCTTAAAGTCTTCAAATTCCAACCGCTCTAATGTGGTTGGGAAAGACTATTTTAGACTTGTGTATGCTGACTCTTGGTCAACCAAGTATGCATCTTTGTGTAAAACTTGGTTCCTACAAAATTAACAGCCCCAATAACATTTCGTCACCTGTCAGGTTTTTTAATTTCATTTTTATTCTGATTTTAAACACCAAAAAAGGCACTTCCATATATATAGCAGAAGAATGCAAATGAAACTATGAATTTCCATTTCTTACTATTTGCTTTTCTTTGAAATAAAAGAATATAATACATTCCATACTTTACTTTTTAACTGTCCCCGTTTGTCCATATATCATTCTATTATCCAATGGCATTCTTTTTTTTTAAAATGTCATAGATATTGCTAACCCCTTCCTATCATCATTCCCCAGTTAAAAACTAAGAAAGAAAAAAAATTCCCTTGTAATGAATAAGCACAGTTAAGCAGAATAAATTCTCACAGTAGCTAAGTCCAAACACATTTATCTGTTTTTGCACCTTCAGTCCTTCCTGGGTAATACACTGAATCCTAGGCCCCCTGAAGATGTGGCTGGTCGTAGTACTGTTCAGGGTCCTTATGTATTTCAAAGCTATTTTTATTTACAATGTGATTGTCTTTGTAATTGTTCTCCTGATTCTGCTCATTTAGCTTTGCATAAGTTTTATACTGCTCAGAACATTTTGAAATCATCTTTTTTCATCATTTCTTACAGCAAAGTAATATTCCATTACATTTATGTACCACAAATTGTTCAGCCGTTCTCTAATTGATGGGTGCCCTCTTCAAGTCTAATTCTTTGTTGTTCTCTTTACCCTTTTAGTTTTCCCTTTAGGACCAGGAAGTTTATTTTACTTGTGGCTGTTGCTTCCCTGGTATTAACCTCCTCTTAGCTCCATTCCCCACCCATGATTTTTTTCCTCTATTAAATTTTATATATTTCTACACCAAACTACGTGTGTGTGTGTGTGTGTGTGTGTGTGTGTGTGTGTGTGTTCAGTCCTCCCTGGCCTGTCTCAGATAAGAGTGAGAAGTACATCTGATCCCAGTCTCCCCAGCTCATCTTTGATGTTTTTATACTTTTCTTCTCACACATCCCAATTAAGAGAAATCCCAAGTTCCACTCCTTTCTTCCTCCTTTCTACCTTAATGTATTTCTTTTATCCTCCCCTCTCCAAAACCTCAGAACAGAATATATCAACTCCATGTCCTCTATTTTTTCTTATTTAACTCTCTCAAAACCATTTGAGGACATTAAGGTTCTGAATGGACCCTTGTTTCTTCTCCCCTATTGTAATGTTAGCACTGCATCATCATATAGACCCTTTAATTGTTCAAATAAATTTAAAGTTTCTGATTCTCAAATTCATGCCATTTTAAGATCAATTGAGTAAGCTCAGATTGTTTAGCCTGGAGAAGGGAAGCTTAAGTGTGGGAAAGATGGCTATATGTTCAAGTATTTGAAAGACTATTACATAGAATGGGATCAGACTTGTTCTGCCCCAGAAGGCAGAGTCAGTGAACTTTGTTGAATCCTTTCTGTAGGAGTAATTGGTGGAAAGTGCTTGATATAAAGGAAAAAATCCTAATAATTAGAGCTACCCCCAAAGTGGGAATGGGCTGCTTCCAGAGGCGGACCCTGCCCCATCAGAAGTCTTCAAGGAAAAGCTGGATAAACATTCATTATAAGGAATGTTGTAATGGGAATTCATTCATTTAGCTATGGGTCAGTCTAGAAGCCTGAAGAGATAACACCCATCTCTGAAATTCTGTGACTTACTAGTGCGCCACAACAACCCTCTGGTGTGGGCATTACCAATATTATTCTTCTCATTTTGCAGATGAGGAAACTGAGGTTTGGCGAGGTTATGCAAGTTGTCTGTGGTCATAAAGAGAATAGGGATCAGAAGTCAGATTTGAACCCAGGTTTTCCTGACTCCAAGACCAGCATTCCATCCGTACTGTTTCTATAGTAATCAGTATAGATTGATTACTATAGATTAATAGTATTATCTGATTACTATATGGTGACAAAAATCCATAAATCCTTTTGCAGGGAGGAGTCTGAGGAAGGGCATATCTCTAGAATAATCAGATAATGGAGTTACTTTTGTACACTAGGTGGCGTAGTGGATAGAGTGCTGGGCCTGCAGTCAGGAAGACTCATCTTACAGAGTTCAAATCTGGCAGCCTCAATTTCCTCATCCGTAAAATGGGCTGGAGAAAGAAATGGAAGAAAACTCCAAATGGGGTCACAAAGAGTCAGACAAGACTGAAAAATGACCAAACAACAAGGATGATTAAAATTATTTGAATATTAAAATATGACCAGATATAGTAGAGGTTCTTAACCATTTTTATGGCGTGGACCACTTTGGCAATCTTGTGAAACCTATGGGCCTCTTTCTCAGAATAAGGTTCATCAATGCATAAAACAAACTATGTAGGTTGAGGATAATAGCTAGCATTTACATGGCATTTTAAGATGTGCAGAGCACTTTCCACGTGTTATCTTGTTTGATTTTCACAACAACCCAATGAGTTAAGTTCTATTACCAGGCCCATTTTACACAAAGAAACTGGGTCTGAAAGAGGTTAAATAATTTGCCCAAGGTCACACAGCTAGTAAATATCTGAGGTGGAATTTGAATTCAGGTCACCACTGACTCCATCTAGTTGCCTCACTGGTTACAAAGTAAACCAATTATATTAAAATATAATTATCAATTTTTTTAAGAAGTTCATATCTTCCCAGGTTAAAAATTCTTGGCATGTAGGTATGTTTTGATATATACATAATTGCATCCCCTACTAAAACCTTATATGACTGCTTTATCATAAAGTAGAGGAAACCCTACATTATTTAATTTTTTTTTCTATTATGGAGTATTTATTTTTTCTCCCTTCTATCCTTACAAAAAAGAGATGAAGGAAAAAAAAGAGCAATGTAACAAGAGCATAACAAAACAAATTTCTATATTGGTCACATCCTAAGCTTTCTTCATCAATGGACCTATATAGTGATAATTGGTAAGAATTCTTAAGACTATCAAGATTGTTCATTTTTACAGTGATGATGTTATTGTATTTATTGTTCTCCTGGTTCTGATCACTTAACTCAGTATCAGCCCATCTACGTCTTCCCAGATTGCTCTGAGACCATCTCCTTCTTCATTTCTTAGTGCACAATAGTATTTCATTACATTCATATACCATTATTTGTTCCAACATTTCCTCAGTTGATGGACACCCCTTTAGTTTCCAATTTTTTTTTATCACAACAGAAATTGCTGCTATTCTTACACATATGAATCCTTTTCCTCTTTCTTGATATTTTTCTGGGCATAGGCCCAGTAGAAGAATACCTCACTTGCCCAAAGGCATATGTATAGTTTAGTAACTTCGAAGGCTTAGCTCCAAACTGCTTTCTAGGGTGGTTGGACTAATCCGCAGCTCCCCCAACAGTGTATCAGTGTACCAACCTTCTCTAACATTGGTCATTTTCCTTTTTGGTCAACTTTTCCAATCTGATGCATGTGAGACAGAACCTCAGAGTCACTTTAATGTAACCTTACATCCTTGAATGCTATTCTAGCAGAATGCAAACACTATTGGGACCTTCTAGTGTGAAAAGCATTGAGCATGGACATAGCAATGGATAGTGTATATCTATTGTTTGAGAATTAACCTAAGTTCAGAGAAGCTCATTACCAGAAAGATGGCTCCCGGATGTAGCATTTTAATTAATCAATTTAATTTTTTTTGACCTCAGAGGCTCATTAAAATATTCAGGGGTCATGATCAGTTTTACTGGAAGTCATGCCTAGGCACTAATGAAATCTCACATCTTTTGAAGTACTGAAATAAGTATATAATTTCATACCAAATATTTTAGGGGGGAAATATTGCTATGATTAATATTTCTCTATAGACCCTGACTTGCATCCCATGGAACATAAATTGGCAAATGCTTTTAATATATAGCTTTTCTTATGTGTTTAAAACAGAACCTTCAGGAAGAGGGGGAAAATGCACACACATCAAAAATAAGATTGGGAGAAATCACCTTCAGTATTTTCATTACTTTGACAAAACGATTCCTAGATCATTGAAAATCTGTGGTGTAAAGAATAACTTAAATACATTGTTTCTCATATTATTAACAGAGATGTTACCTCTTGACCTTTCTTTGGCGATTTTTAGAACATTTGAGGCAGCTGATAATAGTTTAATATCACTTTCTTCACATTGATTAAATACACTTCATACATCAGTGAACAATGAGTAACATTCAGCCAGGCTATCCACTGAGCTGCCTGTAAAGATGATAAAATAAAAAAAATTAATCTTCAAAGTAAAGTCAAGCCTGAAATTGAAATCTTTGACGCATACATTTCATAATTAGTTCATTCTGCTAGATAAAAAAAAGTAAGCAGAGTGCCCTTAAAATAATCCATATCTTTTTTTTTAATGTAGAAAGTTAACAAACAGCCTCTAGCTTCCCTGCCTTTATACTCCTCACTAAAATTTTATTTTAGGTTTTATTTCAGAGTTTTAGAAAAGGGTTAACATGTATGTATTTAGTCAGGTCATTGGCATTGCATTTTATAGGTTTGTTAGTTCTGGAAACGGCTCCAGGCTATGTCATGGAACTATAGGTTGGCCAGGGAAGGGGGTGTTCTAGATAAACGAATATTCAGGCTAATATGATTTACCACTTAGATTGTATCTAGAATTCCATTGTTCAGTGATTTCAAATACAATGCACCTTTAAAATCAATTATCGTTTAATTATATAGGATAGAGCCTGAAGTCAGGAAGACCTGAGTTCGAATCCAGCCTCAGACCAGCTATATGATCCTGAACAAATCACTTGATCTCTGACTCAGTTTTCTCATCTATGAAACATGGATAATAATAGCATCTCCCTCCCAGAGTTGCTATGAGGATAAAATAAGATAATATTTGGAAAGTGCTTCCCAAACTTTAAAGCACTGTACAAGTGATATCTATTATCATTGTAGGCACTGCTAGGTGGTGCCATAGTACATACAGCACCCAGCCTGTAGCCAGGAAGACTCATCCCCCTGAGTTCAAATCCAGCCTGAAAAACTCACCAGCTGTGTGATCTTATGCAAGTCACTTAAGCCTGTCTACATCTATTTCTTCATCTGTAAAATGAGCTGGAGAAGGAAATGGCAAACTACTCTAATATCTTTGCCAAGAAAACCCCAAAAGGGGTCATGAAGAGTCATATAGGACTGAAAAAATGACTAAACAACACTTATCTTTGTAAAAAAATATCTTCATAAATCTGGTGGCTGAGGCAAGAGTACCACAGAACACCTAGGGAGAAACAGGGGAGCAGATTAGGACCAGAGACTTTAGCACTCAGGACAAACTAAGGCACAGGAGGCTGGGGAGGCCCCCTCTAACAAGAAGACCAGAGTGGGGCCAGTAGAGAGGAGGTCACCCTGGGTGTATCCATTGAGACACTGTCCATTGTGTGTCCACTATCTCCAGGGACACAGCTGCTATCAAGCATTTTCCAGTATTAATGAATTAACTAATCATTCCTAGTAGCAAGATGCTAAGCTCAGTTACTTGTGGCTGCTGTAAGAATTCAAATGGTGTCAGCACCCTCTTGATTTTAATCCTTTGGGGTAAAGCCCATGGGCGTTACAAAGCTATCACAGACTCACACGGCTGGGAAGGGGCCCCAGCAGCCATCTAATTCCACCTGTGTCCTGAACAGAATGCCCACTACAATGCCCCCAACAAGTGGTCAGCCAGCATGCGTGAAGGCTTCCACTGAGAAGACCACCCATCAGCCCCAGAATCAGCTCCTTCCACCTTCCACAGTTCTGATTGTTAGGAATTTTTCCTTACCTCCGGCCTTCATTTTCCTCTTGTCCCCTTGCATCTTTCTGCCCTCTGGCACCAAACAGAATAAATTCAATCCCTTTTCCACGTGGTGCTTCTCCAGATCATTGAGGACAGCTCCCAGGTCTTCTGTGACCTATAGCCCAGCTTTGCAGACTCTCGGGCCAGGGCTCTTTGTCTTCATCATTCTACTCATCCCTTTATTTGGGATTTTTCTCACTGCTTATGCATAGTTGTGTGTGTGTATGAACCTGTGTGTATACTTTTATGAGTTAAATAAGGAACCAAAGAAAGCCACAGTTAAGATGGCTGTGACCGTGACATTTTATCTGTGGCCCTGGCTGACAAACTCATATTGACTAAGGCTCAGCATCTTTCAAAATAGAATATCGCATAATACCACTTTTAAAATATGGATCCCTCATAGTGTCATTTTAAAAATTCAACATCAGCACAGTTATGATTGGATACTTCACAAAGAGGAGGGCTAAGCATCTAGTTTGTAAAAGGAAGCAGATTATTTGAGGGCAAGTCTTGGTAGGTGAAGACTTTGCAAGTTTCAGATATTTAAACAAGCAGGAAAAAAATAGGTGATATTCTAAACAGATCCATCAGTCAGATTTTTGGTTCATTTGTTTCACAAATGTTGACCCTGAAAGGAAGCACAACATGGAAGGTCTCGCCGGTGAGAACTACGAAATAGAAACAAACCCAGTGGAATTCTGGCACTTTCTCGAGAGGCAAATGTGTAAACATTTGTGACACTAAATACAACTGTCTTTTCTTGATCTAAAACAAGTGCCTCTGTGTGTGCGTGTGCGTGCGTGTGTGTGTGTGTGTGTGTGTTCAGTGTTTTGCCAACATCTGTTAAAATAAATGAAGGTTTTCCCCCCCGCGTTGAATGTGTCCCCATTGTGACATTTCATGTTATTAACATATTTTGTGCCTCATGTCCCACAATTAGATGAGTTTGTTGGTCATTAAAAATTTTAAAATGCCTACTGTGTGCCAGGCACCATGCTAATTGTTTGAGATTAAAACAAGGGAAAAAGACAGTCTGCTCTCAAGGAGCTCATCGTCATTTTTGAATACTTTCATTGTTCAGAGCTGGAGTTGTGCAAATCTGAGTGATTTTCACCTTGATGACCCTAACTGATGATGACCCTAACTGGATGATCCTAACTACATTCTGTGGTTTTGTTTTTGATTGGGTTTTGGAATGTTTCGTTTAGGTGTACTAGGCAGCTAGGTGGTAAACAGGGTAACATTGCTGCTGGACCTGAACTCAGAAAGACCTGAGTTCAGATCTTGCCTCAGAAACCTACTAGCTATGTGACCCTAGACAAGAAGTGACTTGCCTCTTTCTGTCATAGTTTCCTCATCTATAAAATGGGGGTGAAAATAATAGCACCAACATCACAGGTGGTGGTAAGGATCCAGTGAGATACCATATGTGCAGCGCTTTGCAAACTTTTAAAGTGCTATGTAAATGCCTGCTGTTATTAGCAATGTCTCAGAACTATTGGGAAGAAATTGAATTGTGAGTTTGTGAAATGCACTAAGGTTTATTCCTAGGCTGGCACCTTGTGACAAGAATTTTGGGCATCGTCACAGGCAAACTACATGACTATGATTTTGTTTTCTATGGAAAATAAATTTTGGCAAATCAAAGTGAAAATGTCATAGGACCGCTAAGGGGGAATAGGTAAAATTCCCCTTGGAAGTCAATGTAAGTGTGTGTGTGTGTGTGTGTGTGTGTGTGTGTGTGTGTGTGTGTGTGATTGAGGAATATGGAGCCTTTTACATACAAACAGACAGAGAGGGTAGTTTGGAATAGAGGAAAGATCTTAGAAAATGTAAGCCTCTACCCTCGCCAGGTGTTACCCAGACCCGAAAACAGGCTCAGAAAGGACCCGCCACCTCTGCTCTCTGGGTTTCCATTTCCTGTCTTACAGGGTGATGGTGAGGATTAAATGAAATAATGTGTACAAAGCACTTTGTCAACCTTATGGTACTAGGTAAAAGCAAGCTATTCTGTTATTCTTGTTTAATTATCTGATTATAATTGTTATTATTAATTGTAATTAGGAAAGGCAATATATTCAGTAGAGTTTAGAGGACTGGGCCTTGGAGTTTGGAAGTTCTGACTCTGACACAGACTAGCTGTGTGACTGTGGGCAAATCACTTAACTTTGCAGTGTCTTAGATGTAATCTAAGACTTACACTCAAACAGTTACTAGTATGAATCAATGATCTTTGCTAGAATTTCCCTACTGGAATGAAATTATGGCTTTGCCATTCTCTAAACACACACACACACACACACACACACACACACACACACACAGAAATGAGAGGGTTATATGATCTCTAAGATCTCTTCTAGCTTTAACTTTCTATAATTATTTGAATGGATTTCAGATCTCATGGTTTATAGGAAAGGGTAGGGCTATGATAGGATTAGGATATAGTCATGGGAGTTGTAGGAAGCAGGAAAAATGAAATCACACACCGTCCACGGACTTCCACACAGTCATAAAGCATTAGAACTGAATAGATCTAGTTATGATCAACTCCTCCTACTTCCCTCCATCTTCTTTTATAGGTGAGAAAATGGAGTTAAAGTACATTGCAGGAGGTCGTTCCACTTGTAGGAGAGCCAAGACTAGAAAGCAAATCTCTTCATTATTAGTGAAAACACAGGAACATTTTGCCCTGGCACCAGGAGATGCCACCGAGGCCCTTGATTGTATTGTCTCTCTTCTCTCATGAGTGCCCTGAGAAGTTCAAGGGCATGTCCTGAGAATAGAAATAAGACCATGGAGATGAGAGCATTGGAAGTCACAACACCAACAAGATGGAGGAAAGGCACGTTCTCCAGTCCTCACCAGCTCTCAAAAACACCGTCAAAGAGGAGTTTTGTACAAAAGGTAAAGGAGTTGCATCCGTCTCCATGGGCCAAGACAATGAGAAGCATGACAAGGTTACAGCCTTATGAGTTAAAAGCAGAAAATATTTAACCCTAACTGGTTTACTAAGCACCTTCCCCTACCAGTTCCTATATGAGCTATTGACTTGTGGTCTGAGATCACCCCACACTCCCTTGCTGCTGCTGCTGCAGTCTTTGCCAGCATACTCAGCCCTGCCCTCAACATCCCATCATTTGACAGCGACAAGCAGAAGACTCACTTTCAAAGCCTGTTCTGCTTGGAATAGCAGCATATTGTGCCTTGGGAAGGGCACCAGTATATCCTTGGGGTTTCACCAGGGCTGAAGGAATGGGGACCTGCATCCAGCTGGGCCTACTCCTGTCCCTAAGAAGGACATAGGCCAATGAAAAGTGCATTTCTCAATGTGGGAGGAGGCTGAGACTTCTTTGAGCTTCAGCACCCAGGGACTGCCCTGAAAGGGGAGTAAGTCAGAAAAGCAGCAATAAGGAATATAAGGAAGAAAGACTAAAACTATCAAGATATCTTAAGGAAGAACCCTCAGTTTTAAAAAATGGAGCACAAGCAAATAAATCCATAGGGTAGATATTAAAGCATAATACAGAAGACTCTGTGAATTTCCAAGAGAGCATAAATCCACAGAAAATGTTCCCAAAATCAGAACCTTGAAAGAAGCTAAAAAGGAAACAAATGGCAGAATTTGTGGCTTACACAGGAGAAATAATTAGCTTAATAGAGAAACTTGACTCCACAGTAGCAAGATTTGCTAAGAATAAACAACTGATTGGGAATATAAATCTAATAAAGTGAAGGACAATACAGGAGAAGTAAAAAAAAAAAAAAAAACCAGCAGCACCATAATGCAAGAAATAATACAAGAAAACTGTCCAGAACTTCAGAATATAGAAAAAGTGCCAATCAAAAGAATCTATAGATTGCTCCCAGAAATCATAGGTTTACACCTGGAAGGAATCTTAGCAGTCTTATAGTCAGGCCTTGTCATTTTATTTATGAGGACACTGGGAGACCTAAGAGGTTAAGTAATATGCCCAAAGTCACACAAAGTATCAGAGTCAGGATTCGACCCCAGTCCATCTATTTCAGCCCATTTTCTCATTTAATAGATGAAAATACTGAGGCCTAAAGTGACTTATCAAAGGTGTTGCTCATGAGAACAAACTCCAAACCTGAAAAAAAGTTTTAGAAAGAATTTATTAGGTTGTTTGGTAGAGGAGAGAGAACCAGAAGAGAGATGTGGTTCCCTCTCCCCAAGTTCTGGAAAATTTAAATTATATAGGATTTTGACAAAGGTCACACACAAATCACATGTACTTCAAGCAATTTCACAGAGAGGGCAACTTGAAAGCAAGGTAGATTGAGATGAGTATGAGTAAATGTAACTATTCAGTAAAAATTGGGTGAGGTCAAAATGCAAGGGGACCTAAAGCAGAAGCATGGGTGGACCCAAAATAATAATGCTTTCAGTGGATCTAGGACCTGGGGGATCCCAAAATATTTTGTAGCCATCTTTACATTCCTAAAGAGTTACTGGGGTCAGGTGACATTCTGGGTGCAGATCACATAAAGCTGGATTTAAACAGTGTAATAATTTTCCCAAACAATATAACAAATAATTTTTCCCACAAAGGTCACATAATACTGGATTTGAACCTGGGTCCTCTGGTTCCCAATCCAGTGCTTATTCCACTCCACCAAAACACCTTATTTTCTCCATCTCTTTTAACAGGTGTACTGAAGCCCTACACTTACCTTCTGTAGTCCTGAGGCTGTTCACTGGAAGAGGGATGGGAATCTTCTACTTAAAAGACCTGGAAAGAGATGAACTGGTAAAGAAAAGAATTTGGAAAAGAAAACATTCAGAAACCCACATGCCTTAAAATTAAGACATCTTTGCCCTATTGCTTTTTATGTCAAACCAGGGTTGTAATATAATCCCACCACAATGTTACTGTGACTGAGGGGACAAATCTCCAACTAGTAGGGATCAGCCAACCTCTTACAAAATAAAGGACCATCTCAACTGGTTTTCAATGAAATGTCGTGTTTTCCATTCAATGGTAAATACACGTCATTAACACTATTTCTATCAGGGGTGGCCAATATTCTCAAGTTAATGGTATGGTTTCTTGAGTAGCTGGAAGAGCCCCTCCTTTCCCTGTCTGCTTAAATGATCCCTGAAATTCCTTCAATATACATATAGACTAGAGCCTTTAACTAGACAGTTAGAGATGAAACTTTAAATGCAAATGGTCCTGGGAAAGGCAAAAAATTTACTTCAATTCCCATTAAAGTAAAAATGGCTAATATCTCATGCAGAAGAGCCATCACACCAGTCTAGGACCTCACCACTCCTTGCTTTGACTTTTACAATAACCTACTAACTGGTCTCCTAGGTTCCAGTCTCTCCCCTTCCAGTGCACCTACCACACAGTTATCAAAATAATATTTCTAATATACGGGTCTTAGTTCTACAAAAAAATCTCCCCTGCCTCCCTGTTCCTTAAAAGTAAACTATACTCTCCTTTGCCTGGTGTTTCAAGCCCTCTACAGTCTTGACTCCAATCTCCTGTTGACTCCAAGCCTTTTCTCATGGTACTCCCCTACAACTCTGTGTTATAGCCAAACTAGGCACTTGATCATACCCCAATTTTGTCATGTACTCTACCTCTCTGTGCATTCTTACTGGACATCACACTGTCCTTTCTCATGTCTGGAATATATTCTCTCCTCATGTCTGTTTGTCAACATCCTTTGGGTCATCAAGGCCCAACTCAGGTGGCATCTCCTTCATGTCATCTCCTGGCTGACAGTAAGCCTTAGACTTTCTGAGGGCATTTGCCTGGATCTCTCCTTTACTTCTCTGTCATTCTAGGCTTATGGAACTACAGCATCACAGAATTCACAGATAGAAAGGACCTCTTTTAGCCTGAGCCCTCCTCAAATGTAGGTCCCCAAAGCTACACTTAGAGTCAAAGGCACACATTGGGTCAGCATCCATTCTTATGAATTCTAGATGCTGCTTCTTTTTTTAAAGACCTAATAAGAAAGCATATTGATCCAAGCAAAAGTCATTAAATTAAAATAGAACAGCAGGGTAAATGACAAGGAATCCTCCTTCCCCAGTACACATGGTAACAAACTTTCCCGTGAATTTTCTTGTTTGAGAAGGAACACTTTTAGTGAATGCACATGGCCTTGGGACACTTGTGGGAAATACATATCTTGCTGCACCCACAAAGCTTCTGGTATCATGTCCTGAACTGTCTTTCCCACTGTGCTGCCATTCTTCCATTTCTTCCCTTATTTGCAGCTGTGCTTAAGTCTTCTTCCCACACAGCAATAGCCAGCTATCTTGTGAGAAAGCCCACAGCCCAAATCTGTTTCACCACTTATGAGTTATCTTCAACCAGCCAAACAGCCCTTAGGTGGGCAAGTCTTCCTTTTCAATTTTTTTTTATGTTTTCCTTAATGATTTCTCATTTAAGCTTCCTAGCTATTTGAGGAAAGTTGACAAAATTCCTTTCAACTCTCATCATGCCTGTGGCAACTAGCCTTGGACATGTAGATCACTTAAGAGCAGTTCTTAATCGTTTCTGGGTATGTAATGGTCTTCTTTGGCAGTCTAGTGAAACCTAGGGAACCCTTTTCAGAATAATGTTTTAAGTGCATAAAATAAAATACACAGGATTACCAAGGAAACCAATTATATTTAAATAAAGATGTAATTTTTCCCATGCAAGTTCACCTGAAAAGACCTCCTGAAATCTATCCACTGACCCCTGTCCTTATACCCCAGGTTAATAACCCCTGTTTTAGAGTCTCACTCTGTCAATACTAGAGGAGTGAGCTGAAACTGAAGACCTTTGTCCAGTATTCCAGACAACTCTGGGGTCAGTAAGCCAGCCTTCCTAACTGGAAATCTCTCCTTCCTCCTTCCTTCAGGTCTCTAAAATCTGGCCTTCTACAAGAAGCCTTTCCCAATCCCCTTTAATTTTAATGCCTTCCTTCTGAGATTACCCCCAATATATCCTGTATGTATCTTGTTTGTGCATAATTCTTTGCATATTTTTGGACTGTGAGCTCCTTGAGGGTAGGGGCTGTTCCTGCCTTTCTTTGTATCCCTAGCACTTAGTACAGTGTCTGGCACATAAGAGGCATTGAATAAATGCTAGTTGATTGACTGACTGATTTATTGACCCAGTCTAATGTTTTGTCTATCTGGGAGAAATTTGTTTTAAAAGAATAAAACCAAAAGAGACTGTTGGTTGAACAACCAGAAAGGGTATTTTAATTAAAATCTGCAGTGAAAAGAAACTGAGCCACAGAATTCCAACCATGGACTTTGAGGCAGTTTGGCCTAGTGAAGAGAGTATTGTATTTAGAGTCAGTGGACCTGAGTTCGAACACTAATTCTAAAACTATGTGACGAAGTCATTTGACCTCTCTAGGTTTCTGTTTTTCCTCACCTACAAATTGAGGGGATTGGGCTAGATGAAAGCTAAGATCCCTCCAACTCTAAATCCTATGATTATGATGCCTGAAAACTCAGCTTTGTTCAATAGTATCTGCACTGTGGTTCTTTTGCCTTTTTCTTCAGGGTTATTAGGTGTAGTGCTACTTTAATTCTGGAGCTATATAAGTGTATATAAGAATGGATGTATGATGATATTAAAACACATAGATTCTAATATAATTTTATACTAAATGTTTGTCCTAATATAGAAGAGATTGAAATGTTTTTACTATGTTCTTATTTAAAAAGACTGAGTTACAACAAAAGCTCTCTTATCAACTAGAAATCAGTCTTTTTTACTCTTTTAATTCAATCCAATAAGCATTTATTAAGTGCCTGCTATGTGCCAGACACTACTAATAAGCACATTCTTCTTTTAACATAAGCATATTCCATATAATAACCCAGAGGGACCAACTGAGATGAAACAGACTAAACTGTAACTCTGGGAAAAGAGAAGGCTGAAAGAAAGGATAGCACTGGTATTCAAGGTGGATGGAATGATGATAACTGATGGTAAAAAGAAGACAAATCTACTTAACTTCTATTTGGCTGGTTTTCTCTGCTAAGGAGAATGAACTTTGCACTAAAACAGATACAGCAAAGATGGGACCTGTTTCCCAAAATAAGCAGGGAGATTGATGATGATGATGATGATGTACCTCATTGCCCTTGGTGATCTAGAGTCATGTCAGACTGAACTTACGTTCCCTTTTGTTACCAGCCTGGTAGATTAGGATAATGCTGTAATACAGTTTCCCTTTGTTGTTGTTCAGTCGTTGTCAGTCATGTCTGATTCTTTGACCCCATTTGGGGTTTTCTTGGCACAGATACTGGAGTGGTTTGTCATTTCCTTCTCCAGCTCATTTTACAGATGAGGAAAATGAAACAAACAGGGTTAAGTGACTTGCCCAGGGTCACACAGCTTATAAGTTTCTGAAGCTAGAATTGAAATCAGGTTTTCCTGACTTCTGGCCCATCATTTAACTTAGACCCAGCCCTCAGAGGGGCAGCTAAGTGGCTCAGTGGATAGAGGGCTGAGCCTAAAGTCAGAAAAAACTCATCTTCGTGAGTTTAAATCTGGCCTCAGACACTTAGTAGATGCATGACCCTGGGTGAGTCACTTAACTCTGCTTGCTTCAGTTTCTTCATCTACATTATGACCTGGAGAAGGAAATGGGAAACCATATCCAGTGTCAAGAAAGCCGCAGGTGGGGTCAGGGAGAGTTGGGCATGAGTGAACAGCAGAAACCTTTCAGAGGGAGAAAATGAAGCCCAGAGTCTAGAGATTTGTCCAGTGAATTCCATTCTCTCGATCCTGGCTTGATACCCTTTCCATATCTCGTTCATCCCGCAGAGTCCATGGACCACATTTTGAGGTCCTCTGATTTCACCCATCACCTCTTTAAGTTTTCTCATCTATAAAATGGGAAGGTTTGACGACATAATCTCTAATGTGTCTTCCTACTTTAAAACCCTTTGTCGCTATAATCTCATGCATTCCCAGTACTCTACCATGCCTCCTGATGGAGACCAATTCATTGTTTCTTTTACAGGGATATGTGTCCTATGAAGAATAGCGGAACAACCCGAAAGTGACCATCACTGAACAGGAAAAAAGGCAACTCCTCCTCAATCATTTCTCCTCAGAAGAATCCAGACCTTTTGAGCCATGTACAAGACAGAGAGTAAGCAGAAGAGTCAACTCATTCAATGCACAAAAGACATTCATAATGCAGGCAAAGTTGGCCTCCAGCAGCTTTTTAGGCCTTATTTATAGTAAATGGGTTTGTAATTTTATTTTCTGTTCAGTTACTTAGTGGGAATAGCATGCCCACCAACATTCTGATTTCAACTCCTTATGCTTTTCAGAATGTTCTATAGGCTTGGCAAGTTATAAGGGCTTTTGATTGATTCTTTATGCCCATGTGTCTGGGTTGGGAGGATTATGGCCCTTCTGCTGTAAGTATGGGGTTGCAGAGAGTGATATTGGAAAGTTTCCATATCTAATACAAGGAAACCCATCGGAATACTCAGAATTGGAAATAGTGAATCACATACTTAATCGGAGAATAAAGACAGGTGTAGCTGTAACACTCGCCTCTTAGGTTTGCTTAAAGGCAAGGTGGCCACCTCAAGTGATTTTTTTTAAAAGCTACTTTGCTATTGTTTTAAATAAAACATTAAAGAAACATCCCCCAAACAAACACGAACGGTTCTCTGTATATGCCAAGATAATTCCTTTCTTCTGTGTGGTAAATCCTTAGGTATGAGGATCCTTTTTTATCATACATTCCCCACTTCTTTTTCCAAAATCATGACTAACCCATTGCCACCATTAGCCACCAAATCCCTTCACTCTTCTTTCTGCTCAGCTCTGATTTTAGGATCCTGTGGGGCTATTATGCCTGGAGCCAGGATGGTTGTGAGTAAACCTCATATTTGGGTAGAAGAAGAATCACTTAAAGAGTCAAAGGAAAGGCAGGAGAAAGAAAATGCCTCCAAAGCTGAAGATGCTTCTCAGGAAATTCTGTAAGTACCCAGTGTGGTCAAAGGACCTCAACCAGTTCAGCTTGGGTGTTGAGGGAGGGAGGTAATTTTGCTCATTCCATTTAGTTTGTTTTCTAAGAAGAGGTCTTTAAAACACTCTAAGTGTATTATATATTTAACGTCAGATGAAATTATGGAATTGTTCAAAATCTGACTAGTTTGGATAATGAAACTGGACATTGGCTTTTTAAAAAGTCCAATAAGATTTATCTATGTATTAGGAGTACTCCTTTTAGGAATTCATGGAATCATAGCACTGGAAAGAACTTGAGAAATTATGAAATCCAGCTCTTTCTTTCAATAGATGAGAAGATGGAGTTTCATTGAGGTGAAGTGACTGGCTTAAAGGCACATTTATTAAATGAAAGCTCTAGACCTCTAGACTAAGGTCTTTGACTCTCAAGTCCCATGTGCTTTCCTCTACACCACAGTTCATTTCTTTTTCTTTCCCTCCAGTGTTCACTTATGACAACTGTCTTGATAATTGGGGTTTTGTTTTTGGGTGTGTGTGTGTGTGTGTGTGTGTGTGTGTGTGTGTGTGCTTGGTCTTAACTCCAAAGTGGGCTTGACTATGTAGTTCTTGGACAAATAAATCTCACTGAGCTAACATAACAGGTCATTTATCATCTTAGGAACAAGGAAGTTCCATTTATATTTTGTTGGTCCCAAACTCAAAGGGGCCAGTTTTTTACCACAGCCCAAAAGGAAGTCAGACTTCCATGAGAACTTAAATGCCACATTGTGTCTGGCCAATGTTTTATGCAATCTGAAAATTTGCCTTACATCAAAGAAAGCATGTTTGTTTGTTTTTTAATTTTTGGGGGGGGCAGTTGGGGTTAAGTGACTTGCCCAGGGTCACACAGCTAGTAAGTGTCAAGTGTTTGCTCTGAGGCCGTAATTGAACTCAGGTCCTCCTGACTCTAGCATCGGTGTTCTATCCCCTGCACCGCCTAGCTGCCCCCCTGTTTGTTTGTTTTTTGAGAGAGTATGTCAGTTGCCTAATCCTCTGGTTAAAAGTGGACAGTGAACATCCCTCACTTCCCTTTCATATGCCATTTAACTTCATTTTTACTTAAAGGACATATTCCCTTTCAAATTCCGAGTTATCTTTCACTTTAAAAAGAAAAAATAATATTGAAAAGAAAGGCTCAAGGAGGTGGAGGAGCTTGGTCCTACAATCACTGTGTTTTAGATTTGGAGGAGATTATGGAGATTATGTACCTTCCACTTGGTGGAATCCCATCTACAGTGTTGCAGAAGGTGTTTATCTAGTCTCTGCTCAAACACATCCAGAGATATGGAGTTTACTGTCCCCACAAGGTGGCCAATTCCATTGTTAGACAGCTCTTATCATGCTCTAGAGCTGCTTTGAGGACAATGCCTTTAATTCTGCCTCAGGAGACCCTCCACCTGCCAGCCCTGGTCTTGCCCTTTATTGCTACACAGTATAAGTGTAGCCCTATTTTCCAAAGATGACCCTTCATAGAGTTAAAGACAGATGTGATACCTCCCCATGTCTTCTCTTTGTCACATTGAACACATAGTTACTTCAGCCTCTTCATGCATTAAAACCATAGACTTACGAGAGCCACCTAACTCCAACTCCCTCATTTTAGAGATCAGATTTTAGGTCTCCTTCCTCCTACTCTAGGGTGATTTCATACAACATTGCCTTATTTCTTCTCTGACCTATTGGTAGCATTTAGTATTGTTGAATACCTCTACCTTCTGTTCTTCCCTTCTCTTCTCTTGGATTTGAAGAACTCATTTGATTCTCCTCTTCTTGAACTCCTGTTTTCTTCACAGGCTTTGTATCCTCTTGTATCCTCTTTGTATCCTTTTAAGTGAGTGTTACCAAAGGCTCTGTCTTCGATCCTCTTTCCTTCTCCTCATGGCAATTGTATTCACTTTTAATCAAGTTGCCTCTAATAAAGTGATTCTCAGACTTATCAGTGCTTAGCCTACTGCCTGCCACACGATAAGAAATGCTTGTTGACTTACTGATATAACCATCACCATCCTTGACCTCTCTCACCAGCTCTAGACCCACATCTATAACTGCCCATAGGATAGTTTTCTCTGAAAGCGTAATTGGCCTTTCAAATGTGTATTGTCCCAAACCCAACATATTCTTTCCTTACAAAACCTTTACTTCCTTATGATTTTGCGGTTTCCTTCACTGCTCCTACCATTCACCTTGTCACCCAAGTACAAATCCTTATTGTTTTATCCTCTTTTTCCAGCTTTTGCTATCTAGTTACTAAGTCCTGTTGCTTGTATCTCTAAAAATATCTCTTGCAACTAACTGTCTTTCCTCCTTTTCCACTACTGCCATCTATCTGGACTAATTCAATAACCTGCTAATAGTACTTTAGCCTCCACTCTCTCTCCCTATTCTCCCTGCTCAGAGCTGGCCTTCACACAGCTATCAGATTTCTCATCCTTATGCATAGATACAGTCTCTAATTTCAGTTTCAATTTAGTTTTCAATAAATTTCAATTAAACCTGGAATTCAAGATCTTCCCCAGTTTGGTCAAACTTTTCAGCTTTATTTAATGTGCTTCTGCTTCCCAGACTCGATAATCATCCCAAACTGGACTAACCTCAAATCCTCCCTTCTTCTCCACTTCTCTTTTACTGCCAAGAGTACCTCCATCCTGCCAGACCCTCAGACTCACAACCTCAGTGTCATCTTTGACTCTTCACTCACGATCATCCCCAAATCCCAACTGTTCTTGAGTTTTATCATTTCTATCTTTGCAACATCTTGCATATACATCTCCTTCTCTTGAACAATACAGATACCAATTGGTGCAAACCGTATTTATCACCTTTCTCCTAGACTACTACAATCACTAGTGGTTAGTATCCCGGCCTCGAAGTCTTTTTCCATTCCATTCACCTCTACCTGCCAAAATGGTGTAACTAAAATGTGGGTCTCACCATCATTCTCCCACCGTTCCAACGCAGTAAACTCAAGTAGCTCCCTATTAATTTCATGATAAAATATAAAATCCTCTCTTGGTTTTTTGAAGCCCTTCACAACCTGGCCCTTTCCTGCTTTTCCGGTCTTTTCCTATTTTACTCTCATCTTTTCATACTTTATTCCAATTCTTCTCAAATCTAGCAACACTGGCCTTTTGGCTATTCCTCACACAGGACGCTGCATCTTCCACCTCCATTCCTTTTTAACTGGCTATCCTCCGTGCCTAGAATGCTCTCACTCCTCATTTCCATCTCTAATTTCTCTGGCTTCTTTCAAGAATCGGCTCACATCTCATTTTCTGCGGGAAGCCTTTTTGCCTCTTCAATCCCCTTCATCTCCTCCATTGTTGTTGTTCAGTCATTTTTCAGTTATGTCTAACTCTTTGTGGCCCCATTTGGCGTTTTCTTGGCAAAGATAAGTGGTTTGCCATTTCCTTTTCCAGCTCATTTTACAGATGAGGAAACTGAGGCAAATAAGGTTAAATGCCTTGTTCAGGGTCACACAGCTAGTAAGTATCTGAGGCTAGATTTGAACTCGTGAAGATGAGTCTTCCAGATTCTAGGCCTGGCACTCTATCTATTATACAACTGAGTTGCCACCCATACCCTACATTAGTGCCTTCTTTCTGAGATTACTTCCCATTTATCCTATATACACAAAATGTACACACACAGTATATGCATATGTACACACATATATGTGTCTATATTATATGTATACAGTTATTTGCATATTGTCATTAGAGTATGAGTTTCTTGAAGGCAGAGATAATTTTTGCCTTTCTTTGTCCTCCCAATGCTTAGCACAGTGCCTGTCACATAGTAAGCACTTAATAAATGCTCATCAACATAATAATAATAGTAACAACAACAACTACTACCATTTGTGTAGAGCTTTTAGGTCTGCAAAGTTCTTTATAAATGTTAACTTTCACACCCTACACACCCTGCAGTTTCCAATTTATATATCTTTGTTCACAGTTCCTATGGACTGGAACTCCACCTTACCTCTCTGAATGAATTCTTACTCATCATTTAAATGTTCTCTTCTTTTCACATCCTCCTTTGTCTCTTATCAGACCCTATTTATACTTTGCACCAATCTCAGTGCTTTCCACGGTTTTTGTTGTTTTGATTTTGGTTTAGTTTGTAGTTATTTATGCATGTAACATTTTTCCCTACTAGATTTTAATATCCTTGAGAAAACTTACCTTTCTTTGTATCTCTACCAAAACCCGGTCCAATGTTCTGAACATAGCAAGCGCTTAAATGTTTCTTGAAATTGAATTTGTTGAACAGGACGCTAATGTAAGATTTCCTCAGGATTTAGAGATTCTTGCCTAGAGATTTTTAACACCACAAAAAAATGGATGGATTAGAATGTGATCATTGGTGAGAGCAGAAATTAAGACCCGAAGACATTTCTTGTCTTCCTTTGGGCCCTGGGGCTCTGTGGCCAATAGAAATAGGCATAACATGGAGCCAAGAAGAGTAGGACTCACTGTGGGGCCAGGATTCTCAAACAGTAAACATCTATTAAGTACCTACTGTTTATTAGTATAAATTATTGTAACATTATAAATGATATTATTAAGTACCCCAGTCACTGTGCTAAGCACACACTCTCCATCTCCATTTCACCAGAACTGAGACTTGCAGAATGAACTTTATCACTTCGTTAGTGACATAGATCAGAGTCAAGATAGGTTTCAAAGGACAGCTTAGAACTGACTCTCTTTTTGTCTTCACTGCCCATCAGGCACCAGTCTAGCACACTGCCTTATTAGACACAAATTAAACCTCCAGGATCTCCAGGAGAAGCTTGTCAAGCCCTTGCTTAATAAATTGAATTAAGAATAAAAACGCTCGGTTTCTATTTTCCTAGTTATGAAAATACAACGTACTCCCTACATGGTCATAGAAATGTGCCGGGTCTGGGGTGGGGGAAGCAAAGCTGCACTTTCTTTAGAGTCCATTAGGTGGCACTATTGCTTTCTTTAAGGCAGAAGGGACCTGCTCCTGCTGAAGCTTACAATAGCCATCAGTCAGTAAAGAAGCAATTGTCCCATGCTCTGTGTGTTACACACGGAATAGGCTAAGTCAGCTCTGCTGATGCAGGCCACCAGTGTAGGCCTAGATGAGTCGTCTGGTATCACTTGATTCTGCAACAATCAAAGACACTTTTAGGCATTCTTGGGATCTAAGGCAAAGAGGAAACGTAGAGTTCATCTCTTCCTCTTCCTGCAGAAGAGGATCCTGAGTCCCGAAGAAGTCCAGCGATTTGCTCAAGGCCATTCAGATCATAGGCCTCAGAGCTAGGATTTCAAAGAACAGGACCATTTCAGAATCGCAGACTCAAAGTAAATCCATGCCCCAGTCCCCAAAGGATCCCCACTCCCCAACAAGTAACCATCCCTCCTCCACTCAAGGAATTCACATTGCACGTTGTGAGCTCCTTGAGAGCAGGGGCTATCTTTTATCTTTCATTGATTGCATCCCCCACCTCTGAGAAAAGTGCCTGACACCCAGTAGGTGCTTAATAAATGCTTGTTGACTTGCCATTCCAAAGCTGCCCATTTTACTTATTCAAATCCAACTTATCTGACTCTAAATCTGGCTCTCTTTTCCATGCCTCCCTGGTGTTTCCCAACTACTCATAACTTCTCCCAGAAACCTTGTCTATCAGGCACATGTAGCTTGGAGTTATTTAGATATATTTGTCACTTTTCAGGCCCCTTTCCCCTTCCACTATTAGTGCCTTCCCTGTGAGATTACTTTCCATTACACTCTATTTACTTTATATATACATAGTTTGCATGCTGTCTCCCTCATTAGGTTGTGAGCTGAGAGAAAGGACTGTTTTTATTGTGGTGGTTAAATTATTTCCGTTGTGTCTGACTCATTGTGACCCAATTTGGGGATTTTCTCTGTGAAGATACTGGAGTGGTTTGCCATTTCCTTCTCCAGTTCATTTTATAGATGAGGAACTGAGGCAAACAGGATGAAGTGACTTGTCCAGGGTCACACAGCTGTTAAGTGCTTGAGGCTTGCTGACTGGCCCACTCCCTACCTTGCCTTCATTACCCACATCTCTGATTCTAGATTATAATCCCATTGAAGGCAGAGCCTTTGCCTTGATGGCTTTCACTCCCAAGCAGGATACAAATTGATCTGTTACTTTTGCCTCCACTCTTGGGCTAAGTTTGTTTTCTTCAAGTCAGTCAGCAGCCAGGATACTGGTTTTCCTCTCCCTTGATATTTCAAACAGAGGAAGGCTTCTTCCTCTCCAAGGCCTTAAACGTTGTGTGCTTAGATGATTCGATGTATGAGCATCAGTGCCAGAAAAGAAGTCCAACAAAAGAAGATTCCTCATTTTCTTCCTATGGACAATGTTGAATATTCTCCAGGAATATGGGGATGATTATAAGGAGCTAATAGATTTCAAATCTCACTAAGGAACATGGCCTAATGGAAAGGGCACTGAATTTGAAGTCAGAAACTTGGGTCCATCTCACAACTCTATTCACTTCCTATGTGTCCTTAAGCAAGTTATTAAACCTCTGTCAGTCTCAGTTTCCATCTTCGTAAAATGAGGAGATTGAACTAGATTAGGAGTTCTTAACCTGGGATCTCTAGGTAGATTGGGGGAGGTGGGGGTCTGTGAACTTGGATGGGGAAAATTGTGTTAACCTCCAGCTGAAACCAAACATTTCTTCCATTAATTAAAAACATGATTCTGAGCAGGGGTCAATGGGATTTTCTAGACTGCCCAAGGCATCTGTAACACACAAAAATTTTAAGAACCCCTGAAACAGATGATCCCTAAAGCCTCTTCTACCTCTAAATCCTGTGATGTTATATGTAATGCTGCTCAGTTTGCTTCTGGTCCATGGGGAGATGATGATGACATCAAGACCTAGTAGGTTGAGACTTTTAGGAGCTAAATAACAGTTGTATTGCCTCTGAGAGATAGTACATTGCTAAATCCTACTGAAAGCATTCCACATTCCAAAGATTAGTGTTCCTTATTATGTGATTGAGTCATTCTGTTTATCATCTTCGATTCCAAGATGGAAACCAATTGCATGGACCTTCATTTTGTGTTCTTCCAAAATATGAATTCTCTGTCAAAAAAAAAAAGAGATGTCTTTTTTTGGACTAATTTTTGTGTGTCTTCTTTTGATTTCTAAACTTTTCAGTTCCATAAAGGAGCATGATAAGTAATGAAATTACACTGCTGAGAAATCTCCATGAACATCTGTCTTCATTCTGACATTCCTTTTCATGTTTTAACTTTTGTTAGAGATTCACATGAAAGAGACCTTGTTCCACATCAGAAACACCACAGGGTTGCCTGGCAGCTGACTTCCCCCAACTCTGAGGATGTACGGGAGGAACAAAGAGTATTCAAAAATGTTGACTCATTCAAGAAATTAAGGTACAAGTGAGGCAAGGAAACATGTGAGAGAGGATGTGACTTCATGACTGTCCTGTGGGCAAATATATTTCAAAGGATTAGTGATTCAATGCAGTGATCTTATTATTAAGTCCCTACTATACTGAGAGCTCTGTACTAAGTGCTGGAGAAGAAATAAGTAAGAAGTGATAACAGTTGGAGCTAGCAAGGACCTGAGAAGTTATTCAGAACAACTCCCTCTAATTTTATAGAAGAGGAAATTGCAGCCAGTCCAGAGAGATAAAGATCATAGGTCACCGTGACTTACCTAAGGTTTCATGGATGGTTAAGTACTGGAAGTTAAGGTTCTAGGGTAGAAAGAGACGTGAATTTAGAGGTAGATGAATTGAGTTTCAATCCTGAATCCGCTAGTTCCAACCTGTGGAATCTTGAGCCTAATCCCTTTCAGCCTCAGTTTCCTTATTTGTAAAATGAGGCAGATCTTTAAGGTCTCTTTTATCTTTAAAATCTGTGATAAGTAATGGAGATCAAATCTGAACCCTGTTTTTTTGCTCCAAACCCAGTGCTCTCGCCACCTTTTAGAAAAAGGCCCTAGTACACAAAAGCTGAAATTGTGAGCTTATTTGATTATGTTGTCACATGTTTTGGGGGAAAAGGCATGTTTTTTAGTGCATGTGTATCTAGCATGTGCTGCCCCACCTAAGCTCTTAATCCATTCTCTTTCCTTCTCTCTGTCTTATTTTTTGTTGTTATTAGATGCAAGGCTAAGAACGTAAATTATTACATGCCATCTTTTTATCCCAAATAAATCATTTGATATTGCGGCAATTTTGTATTTGGAAGACAGACACTGGAAGATTTGCATTTATCTTGCTAAAACATTTCAAGTTTAATAAGTTTGTTTAATACTCTGAGGTCCCCAAGTGCAGACTTCTTGGAAATCTGAGATATCATCGAATTACCTTTATTTGATTCTATAGCCAAGTATGTGGATTGAGGGAATGAGAGCGTCCATTCTTGTGGGCCTGACAAAGTGAACCTAGTATGGAAAGGAAGTCAGCCTTGTTTCTGCAGAACACGTATGCCCGCCTCTTCTTTCTCCCCTTTCCTCTTTGCCATGTCTTAGCTGCCTTCCCCAGGTCAGCTTTCCCTTATTTACCAAATGACTTCTTTTATTTGATTTTCTCATCTCCATCCTCCTAAAACCAGAGTCCCCCAGAATATACTGACATCAGTTACAAGTGAAACTCAAAATTCCCATTTATGCTGGCCTGGACACTTAGTGACCAGCAGAGTCGTGGCTCTCATTGTGCTGATCCTGGACCAGGCCATGTTACTGTGACTCACAGCAGGCCCCTGTCTCTCCTGAAGAGCTTACAATCACCAGGACATCAGGTTCACAGGGTGTTTTTCTGCTGCTAATGGACTTTTCTGTATCTCAGCAATCAGATAAAGCATAGGATACTACAGAAGGCCTGCCATCAGCAGTTTGAATTCAGAGATGGGTGTATTGTCAACTGTTCCATTCCGAACCTTGTCTTGGGGGTCCAGCGTCTCAACTTGCATTCAGGTTCTGGGGTTGTTCTGGCGAGGAAGAAGTCTTACGACAAGTATCAGAAGTGGCTGCACAAGGAAGAGAGCAGGTAGGAACCATTTTGTTTTTGGTGAAAATATCCAAGGTTGAGTCAGAGGTTTCGATGGCAGAGCTCCAAGGGCTTGGGATTTTATTTGATCCCGTTCATTTGGCTTGCTTTTCTTCCTGTATGGGGGGAGGGGTGTGTGCTCAGGAGGTGGAGGAAGACCATAAATAAATGTTCCGTACATACCTAGCCACCTATCTGGACTCTGATCAGTTAAGATACGTGCATTCTGACCTACTGGGTGCATTGGTTATATTATTATCTGGCCGTGTAGTGCAAGAAGAGATTGGACTATAATTTTAAAATATGCCATTTACAGATCAACCGAAGATTCTAAAAAACCTGTCATTTTTCACTTTTGCCTTGTTTTACTCAGACTGTTCCACAGAATTTGCAAACTCGTAGATCATCCACTGACTGGAAAAGAGCAAGTATAAACAGTGTAGCCTCCTTAGCTTCCATTTCTAATTTGGGGGGTAGGGCTCTCCCGCTTCCTTGGCCCAAGGGCATTGGATTTAGGGTCTGAGGGCCTGGGTTTGGGTCCAGGGCCTTCCACTTACTGTCTGTGTGATCTGGAACAAGGCACTTCCCCCAAGTCTCAGTTTCCTCATCTGTAAAACAGAGTGAAAAGGGAGTCAAAGTGAATGATTTCTAAGGTTCCTTCTAGCTCTGAATTCTCCCTTGGAAGTGTGTGTGTGGGGGGGAGGGGAAGCCCCTCTTCTCAATCCTCTTTTAATTCTAGCAAGGGAGCACTGCTACCTTTGCTTAAGAGAAGCCAGGGAAAGCATTGTCAATATTAATGAGAAATAACTTCTCTCCACTCTACCTCCAGCTTTTCTCAAATGAGATAATATTTGTAAAGTGCTTAATGACCTGCACACAGTAGGCACTTGGGCAATGATTGTTCCCTTTCCTTTCCTTTCCCTGGTTCCACAGAAAATTTGCTATGGAGCATCAGCTTTGATCCACCTGTGCATTTAGGCAAGGGGGATAGTTAGCTGTGGACCCATTTTGGCATTCTACTCTCTTTCATTGTTCAGTCGTTTTTTCAGTTGTGTCTGAATCTTCATGACCCCATTTGAGGTTTTCTTTGCAAAGATACTGCAGAGATTTGCCATTTCCTTCCCCAGCTCATTTTACAATGAGGAAACTGAGGCAAACAGGGTTAAGTGACTTGCCCAAGGTCACACAGCTAGTAAATGTCTGAGGCCAAATTTGAACTCAGACTCCAGGCCTGGCGTTCTATCCACTGTTCTACTTAGTGGCCCGTTTTACTCTCTAGGAGGCAGCAAACACCTAGGAAATCATAGTTTTATGATTCACAATCTCCCCATTCCTGAAACTCACCCCCAAATAAAGAAGTGTTAAGGGAAGTCCCCACATATCCAGGGTCAGCCGCATAATTAGAGAGGGTAGGTAGCTGCCTACTTGGAGTTGTTGGAGACTAGGAAAAGTCTCCATGCTCCAAAGAGAGGATGCCTGAAACGGAGGCTCCACGGATGCCCAGAACCTTAATGTCACCGAGTGATATTGGGAATATAGACCCTGGACCCTGGAGCCAGGACGCCGGACTTCAAATCTCCGTGTCACCCTGGGCAAGTCTTTCAGCCTCTTTTTTTGTCATCTAAAAATACTGAGGGGAGCACCATGCTACACGGGGTTTTTGTGAGCATCAAATGATACAACATATGTAATCACAATTACTAGTGCATAGATAGCCCTTGGAAGTTTGCAAAGTGCTTTATACACCGTATCTCATTGGCTCCTTACAACATTCCTTGTGAGGTGGCTGCTTTCATTATCTCCATTTCACAGATGAGGAGACTGGGGCTGAGAGACTAAGTGATTTGCCACGGGTTCGCATAGCTGCTAAAGGTCTAAAACAGGATTCGGATTCAGGCCTTCCTGACTCCAGCTGTCAGTGCTAGATAAATGTTACTATTATTGTCATAAATTGCCATGGAGGTCCCCTAGTCTAGCCTTTTTCTGAAGCCGTAAATGTCATTTAAATATCCCCACGAGTGATGATCCTGCCTTTCCTTAAATGCCTCCGGTGATGAGGAATCCTTCTCTCAGGAGGCAGTCCATTTCATTCTTAACAACTTGAATTGTGAGAAAGTTCTTCCTTAGGTTACAATAACACCAGTCACCCTGTGACTTTCACTTTTTGGCAGATTTCTTCTTCCTAGAAGCCCCTAAAATATGCCCAATCCCCCTATCACATAATCTTTTAGAAAATGCCAGATTTCATCTGTATGGGTTGACTTAGTTGAACAATTCATGTCACATTCTCTCCACACCTTACTTAATGGATCTTCGTGAGTTGCTTTGGCTGGAAACAATTATCAGTGGGTAGTGATAATTCTGGTGATTAGCTTCTCCAAACCCACCTACTAAACTAGTTCTTGGACAAAAGTCGTATAGTTTTTTTACCGGATCCATATTCGCTCTTTCCAGCTGGACAGGATATCCCAGAATTTGCCCTCCACTGACTTTTGAAAACTCAGTGTTTCTTCCAGATCATGATAAAGCATCTAAGTAAGGCTTTAGTGGAGGTCCCTATGATAAAGATAAACCTTTAAATCACAGTTTTGAAGACCATGATTTCATCCTCTCCAAATCTTCTCTGCTCAAAGCTAAATTGCTCACATTCTTTCAGTTGACCCTTCTATAAGATTTTCTAGTCCTCAAAAATCTTCATATACAGATAGTCCAGGAGATCTTAGAAAGAGTGAAGCAAAGATAGACTCCCAGAGAAGTGTTGAGGGTGGGATTTGGGAGAATAATCAAGATGAATTCACCTGTTTCACAATTCTGTTGGCCCTTGTAACAAGTCAGGATCAAATGAGATAACATTTAAAGACCATCCTCATCATCAAGGCTGAGTCTCCCTATGTTGCCCAGGCTGGAAGTGTCCTCTTTCTGATCTGGGCCAGGTAGGTGTCTGGTGCCAATATGGCACCAGATTTAGTGTGGACACCTGATCAGCTTTAGCCCTAATGAAGTTCAGAAATCCCAATCTCAAGAGATTCACCAGCTGCTCAGCTTTCCAGTCCTAGGAATTATACCACAATAATAGTGATGCTAGCTAATAGTAACGGTAACTCTTTCAGGCCATCCAGGACAGAAAGACAAATGAATTTTAGTTGTACCATTATTCTCTTCCTTTTCAGCCCCATTATTTAGAATCAGTTCTCTCACTCTCTTGGTGTTTGTTTCTTCCAAAGACCCAATTACATTCTTGCCCCGATATCCTGAAATGAATATGACAAAAAAAGCTTAGACAGACCCAGAGGGACAGCCACATTCTCCTGCCTCAGACATAATTGACTTGCAGATTCCTGAGAGATGATATGTTTACTCTAAAATCTGAAAGAAGAAAATAAAAATATATACACACAAACATAATGCAGCAAAGACCCACATCAGCACAATGGATGGAAACATGGGAAAAATTGCTAGCTCTATTATGAATCTGGCTGATAGATGTCCAAATATATAAGGTGGAGCACACTCCATTCTTTGCTTTTTTATAATTAAAAAAATGAGTTGATGGAAACACATTTTGGACTCCACGTAGAGACAAGTGATATTTAATGTTTTCTTTTGTTATGTTTTTAAGGGATTTCTCAAAGGAAAAAGATGAGGACTTTAAGAATTTATTACATTTTGAAATCAATGAGCTTCACCATTTGCCTCACACCACATATTTTATATATGCTACACATATTATAGAGATCTGGGGTTGAGAAGAGGGAGGGAGAATTGGTATCCAAACCTTCCCAAAAAGCCACTAATGGTTGAAGAGCAATGTCCAATCTGCCTATGGCACTTTGCAGCTGAAAGGACTTCTTCTTCCCCAGGACATTTCACCTGATGAGCAATCCAAACCTGGTACTTGCAGTAGCCCTGCCCACAGGATCAACAGAGGATGTTGCCGAGACCACAAGCTACCCTGTTATTGTTCAGGTAAGCTTTGTGTGGGCTCAAGAGTAACAAAGAAGACTTTCCTTCTCAATATCAAGTTTTAAGCTATTAGAGCTTGTATCTACACTAAGATGCCTGAAACACCCCGTATCAGACCAAAGTTAGTGTTTCTTTGATAGAGTTTTTGATCTAGACCTCTGATGTCACCAGTGTAGAGAACTTCCAATATGGAAACCCTTTCCGTGGATGCAGTTCAACAGCTGTTCTGGACCAGGCCTGACCCAGAGCCCACACTTGCAGATCATTCAGCAGTTCACAAAACCAAAAAAAAAAAAAAAATCCTTAATCTTTACAAAAGAAGAATGTTCAACAAGTCTAGGTACTGAGGACACGTCAAGTTGGTTCTGCTGATCAAAGTCCCTCTGCTTGGGCTGGCCATTGTTTTCCAGCATTGGAGCATTGGAGTGTCTAGAGCGTCCTTGTAGCTGTTTTGTACTCAGGCGACCAGGCAGTGATGTCCGCAGCCTGAGTCTTATGTCTCCTGAACCAACCAATGGGTGGTCTTGATATCTCTAAAAGAAGAAATAGCCTAATTTGCATGGCAGCAACTCTCTGTATCTTACGGTCTTAGAGACTGGCCTGGAACACCAGCCATGGAACACTCCATGACCTGCTCCTGGTCTCAGACCCAGGATGTGTCAAAGGCGGCACTGGAATCCAGGACTTTTTGCCTTCAGGATGGTCCCCCTGTCCACTATATCATGCTGCCTGTCAATGCATTTTTGTGAAATGGTGGAAGAGAATGCCTGCCAAATTCAAATGCTGATAGGGTTGGCTTGAAATAAAGGCCTAAAACTCTTGAAAATATGTTCTGCTTTGATTTTGAGCTTGGCTTGTGAAGGTTGTATAAGCCTATGGATAGTTTTTATATACCAAGTTTCCAATGAAATACCAAACAGTAAAAACAGAAAAGTTACAAGAACATTTTCTATATTCTAGAGAAGTCTGTGTTCCTTTCCTATATTGGATCAGTTTGTGGAATTTTTACTAAAAGGCAATGGGGTATAGTGCTGGGGTGTCAAACTCAAAGAGAAATGGATCCCTGCCTCTGTATATTGACTTAGAAAACCACAAATTAACATCTATGTTGTATTGTGAGCAGCTGGGTGGTGCAGTGGATAGAGCACTGGGCTTGGATTCAGGAAGATCTGAGTTCAAATCCAGCCTTAGTCACTTACTAGCTGTGTGATCCTGGGCAAGTCGCGTCACCCTGTTTGCCTCAGTTTCCCCATCTGTAAAATGAGAAAGAAAGGGCAAACCACTCCAGTATCTTTGCCAAGAAAACCCCAAAAGGGGTCACAGAGAGGCAGACACAACCGAACAACGACAAATGTTGTATTTTGATTTATTTTGTCAAGCATTTCCCAATGACATTTTAATCTGGTTCAGGCTTCCCTGGGAATTTCTGGGAGAAGATTTGGAGTTTGACACCTCTGGTGTAATGGATAGAGTGAGCCAGCTATGTGACCTTAGGCAAGTCACTTAAAATACCTAAACTTTAGGTTTCTTATCTGTAAAATGGGTCTAAAAATAAGTACATTCCTCACCAGTGATTATGAAGCTCAAATAATATCTGTAGATGACTTGGCAAACTTTACAATTCATACATGTTAAATATTATTATAATTTATCTCTGATTTTTAAGTACTAAACCCCTACCCCCCACCACAAACAAAACTCACTAGATGAGTATGTTTGTTGGGTATGGATTAGACAAAGAAAGAGAATATTTCAGAGGACCTTAGCTCTCCCCTTGCTTTGTATACAAGAACAAAAATTACCAGAAGTCATGTTCAATAAACATATTATGTCTCTGCCTGACATCTAATTTATTCTGTACATTTTTTATACCAATGATGCAACTTGACTTACAATGCCCTGCCTCCAAAATTAGGATGTAGTAGTCTGGATAGAGAGTAAAGGTTAACCAACTCTTCTGTCCAGATGATAAATATGGGCTACAAATTTATTCGGGGTGACACTGTGTATATAATGTTATATTCCTTTTTATCAGATGCCTTTCTAGTATGGACTAGTGAAAGAAAGGCTAGCTCACACAATAAACACCTCCCTCTATTCCATCGAATTATATCAGTACAAATATTATTCCTGAAAGTCCTAGTTTTATTCTAAATGAATTTGATCCCAAAGTAATTTAAATTGTCTTTGGGGCTTTTTTTATTTATTGGATTTTTGTGCTTCTTTAAGTAATCAGCTTGTGAGAGTATGTTGAAGTGCTTGTAAAATAATTAATGTGATGGATGTTGAACTAATGCCAGGCAACCCCTCTGTCTTCTGCTAATATACAGTCATTCCATTTTCTGGGGGTTCTAGAGATGCCACACTGGCCATTCCCTTAAAAGCAATTCAGAAGGCTCCGTGTCCTTTTTATTGCTAATCCTTACCTTGGCACAATAGATGCTATTCATCGCTTTTTTATGTCTTTGGTTTGTCATGGTATTAATTAGCACCGTCAGTTGAAGACTATTCTCTTTCTTGGCCTGTTTTTAAATAAATTGTCTACAAGATCAGCAGTGATGACTTGATTCTTATTTAGTGCCCGCATCGTTGTCCTTTTTCTCAAAGAGGAAGCAAATGACATCACCATGTTGGGGTGAAGGTATGAGTGATCATACCAACACAAATTCCAAAGGCTCTTCCTTCCATAGGTTGGGCACAAATAGTCCATACAGGTGCTCGCAGAGAAGAAAGAGATGGTCCAATGACAAGACAGCAATGTAACATATGAGATATATGAGCATTATACTTTGAGCTTTTCTGGTAAAGGTCATTTCAGTTGGAAAAATGGAACTGTTTCTAAGATTGAACCAATTGACAGTGCCAAGGACTTGGGTGTATGTATATGCATACATTCATATGTAGTTGTTGTTCAGTCATCTCAGACTCTTCCTGGCCCCATTTGGGGTTTTCTTGGCAAAGATACTGAAATGGTTTGCCATTTCCTTCTCCAGCTCATTTTACAGATGAGGAAACTGAGGGAAACAGGGTGAAGTGACTTGCCCAGGGTCACACAGCTAATAAGTTTCTGAAATTGGATTTGAACTCAGGACTCCTTGACTCCAGGCCTGGTGCTCTATCCACTGTACCATCTAGTTGTCCCTATTCATACATATACATATACGCCCATCTATAACCCATATATATATACATATATGCATGTGTGTATATTATGCAGATATATAGATATTTTTTATTTTAGTAAAAAGAAAGAAATGTGGCATCTGACAGGAGTTACAGTTCTTACTGTGGTCAGAAAAGTTTACAAGATATAGAATAGTAAGGCAAGTCACAGGCCATTTCCTCCAACCACATCATTTTACCAGTGACAAAACCAGGGCTTCAAAGGAGGAAGTGACTTGTTCAAGGTCACTCAGCTAGTTAGTGAAGGGTTGGGGCCAGAATCTCAATCTTCACAGGGGCTCTTTCTACTATACCATGTTGCCTGTTTTCTTTCTTAATCTGTTGAAGGAACCAGAAATACTTCAGGGACTCATTGTTTCCCTTAATTTTCATGCCCTCCCTCTGTTGATTCTCTCCAATTACTCCTGCCCGCAGTTCCTTTGTACATAGTTGTTTTTGTATTGTCTCCCACATTAGACTGTGAGCTCCCTGAGGGCAGGGACTGTCCTTTTGCCCTTCTCTGTATCCCCAGAACTGTATGCCTGGCACATAATTGACATTTAGCAAATGTCCATCGACCAACATTCCTACTTGATGGTGTTTGCTTTGCTATTTGTTTTGACAGAGATATAAACCATATGGTAATGGGGCTTCCAATCAAAAGTGGCTTTACTTGAAAAACAGTAATGTGCTGAAGGCCTTCTATAGCACAAAGTTGGACATAGAAATCACGACGGCAAACCTCGCCGGTGTTTGTACATCAACTGTGGCAAAGGAAGAGAAAATTGACCAAGTAGTAAGTGGGTATCTACAATGGGCAGATGGCCACCAGGCCAAGACATTCTTTTTTTCTCCTGGAAAATGACCCAATGACCTGAGTAGGCTGTTGTCTGGGGAATGATTTGGTGTGACTGAGAAACCTAAATGAAAGAAAAAGGTATTTGTGAAGTTTTCCTGATGCAAACCACTTGGCTCAATTCGGGGAATACAGATATAATGGCCAAGCAATTCCTGCTCTCAAGGAGCTTCCATTCCAGTAAGATGAGCTACAAGTTGGACAGAAAGGCTTCCCGGTCCTTGGAGAACAGCAGTGGGAAAATAGGGGGTGGCCCATCTTCTTTAAAGTCATTTCATTTGAAAAAATGGAACTATTTCTAAGGTTGAACCAATTAACAGTGCCAAGGACTTTGGTGTATGTATATGTATACATTCATACATATACACATATGCATATCTATTACCCCAATATGTACATAGACATATACATGTATACATTATGTATATTATGCTTATATAGATGTCTATACATATATTTATAGTTATACATACAGCTATCATATAGATGTACATAATGTAGATATATTGATATAGTTATTTCTATACATATAGATGTAGTTTTAGCTATGTGTATATTGTACAGATTTATTGATAAGATCATATTTATATGTATAGATATATGAGCAGCTTGTTGGTTCAGTGGATAGAGTGCTGGGCCTAGAGTCAGGAAGACTCCTTTTCCTGAGTTTAAATCTGGCCTCAGACACTTACTAGTTGTGTGACTTTGGGCAAGCCACTTAACCCTGTTTGCCTCAGTTTCTTCATCTGTAAAATGAGCTGGAGAAGGAAATGGCAAACCACTCCAGTATCTTTGCCAAGAAAACTTGAAATGGAGTCATGAAGAGGTGGACGTGACTGAAATGACCGAACCATAAATACCACATACATATATATGGATACAGTTATATCTATATGTATATTAAGCAGATATATTGGTGTATTTGCATACAGATATTTTGCTGTTGTTTGGTTATTTTCAATCATCATGTCTGACTCTTCGTGACACCGTTTGGGGTTTTCTTGGCAAAGATATTGAAGTGGTTTGCTATTTCCTCCTCCAGCTTGTTTTACAAATGAGGAAACGGAGGCAAATGGGGTGAAGTGACTTGCCCAAGGTCATACAGCTAGTATATGTCTGAGGCCAGATTTGAACTCAGGAAGATGAGTCTTCCTGCCTCCAGGCCCAGCACTGCATTCACCAAGCCACTTAGCTGCCTGACATATAGCTATATATATAAAAATATCTATCTGCATATTATAATATATACATTTACATTTTAGTGTGTATTACAGGTTATAGATATGCATATATGCTTATGCATGTGTACATATAGTTACATTTATATCCATCTATGTATAGATATAACTATGTGTTTAAATGACTAAAATAAAGCATATAGGATTACCAAGGATACCAATCATAGTGACAATAGAGATGTAAATGCTTTTTTTCCCCCATCCTAGCTAACAGATCCCCTGAAATATATTTCTTGGGGGTCTCTGGATTCTAAGAACCTTTGATTTAGGGTATATTAGAGCCTGGAGACTGGGAATCTGGCTGTCCCCATACCAGGGTTTCAGAATCCTGAGACCCTGAGGTAAAGTGGGAGCAGAGTAAGGGGGGGGTGTTGAAAGCCAGGCCAAAGGGTTCAGAATTTGGGCAATAGATGACCAGAAGGCATTGTAGGTTTCTGGTCAGAGAAATGACATCCCAAAACCCTCCATGTCCTCATCTGTAAAATGGAGATATTTGTGCCACATCCTTCATGGTCCTGTTGTGACAAAAGCATTTTGCAGAACTGTATAAATAGGAATTATTATTTTTATTACTATTAGCAGAAACAGTGGTAGCCATGCCTTTTCATAGGGAATGTAGTTGAAGTTTGTCAAGAAACAACCCTGTGCTTTTTCTCTGTTTTATTTTGTTTTTGTCTGGACTTGTGATTCATCCTTCCAGGGAACTCATGGCATGAAAATTCCCTCCACCAGTGTAGATCTTTATCTCTTCTGTAGCTCATAGAATCCCAGATCAGGAGTTTTTAACCTTAGGGGGAGAGGGGGAAGGCCATGGACCCCTTTGGAAGTCTAGTGAATACCCCTTCTCAGAACAATGTTTTTCAACACATAAAATAATAGGATTACAAAGGAAACGAATTATAGTAAAATACAGTTATTAAATATACATATATATATATATACATATAAATTCATTGACCTCAGGTTATCAACCCCTGTCCTAGAGAAGTGCATGAAGTCACTGAGAAGCTATAAGGGGTGCTCCTGGTCATACAATAGTATGTATCAAAGGAAAGAAGGAAGGAAGGGAGAGGGGGAAGAAAGGGAGGGAAGAAAGGAAAGAAAAACGGAGCGAAATGAGTGGTTACTAAGTGTTTTACAAGTATTATCTCAGTGATCTTCACAATAATCAGGGGTGGACATCACTATTATTATCCCCATTTTACAGATGAGTAAACTGAGGCAAATGGGGGTTAAGGGACTTGCCCAGGGTCACACAACTAGTAAATGTCTGAGGCAGGATTTGAACTCAGGTTTTTTGTACTCCAGGCCCAAGACTCTATTCACGGTGCCACAGTGAACCCTGGTATTTCTGACCCCAAGTTTGGCCCTTTGATGATGATATGAAAATACCACTTTAAGGTTTGCAAAATACCTTGCTGATATTGTTCAACTTGATCCTCCCAATCACCTTGGGTGCGATTATTATTCTCATTTTACCAATGAGGAAACAGGATAAGAAAAGTTAAGTGACTTGCCTAAGGTCACACAGCTAGGGAGTGTCTGAGGCCTCATTTGAACTCTGGTCTTCCTGGCTCCAAGGTCAGTGCTGTGTCTATTGTGCCACCCAGCTGCTCATGTCACTCATACCCTTCTATATACATGGATTAACTCTGAGTGTTTTGCACCAGCCTTGGAGAAATCAGTGAGATAAGAGAAATGGACCTAGACTATCTATGTAAATAAGGAAATCCAGGTGAATTTAAAGACCACACCTACCATTTCCTAGGGCTGGGTTATGCTCCAGATTCTTACAGGGAGTGCTGGGCTGATGCCACATTCAGAGAATCAGCTCCCTGATCTCCTTCCTAGGGCTACCACTTCCATCCCCCGGGCTGCAAGACTAAGATCAGGATCTGCTTGGCTTGCGCCCAGTCCATGGTTAACCGGAAAGATTTGAAAAAACTGCCTCCAGGGAACAAGTTCGCCTGTGCCTTTGGTTCAAACCAGGTATGTAACACACTGAGGTCTGCTAACGCCACACGGCAATGGGCGCAAAGCTGTGAAGTCCTTGGTTTTCTTTGAATGTTCTTAGTTTTTCAGCCTCTTTGAGAAAACTCATTCTGTTCTATTCCAATGAGTATTGATTAAGTGTTGACTATGTGCCGGGGGTGGGGGTGGGGGGTGGGGTTGAGGGGAGGGCGGCAATACAGGGTGTCCCAAAAGTCTTAGGGAGGTATTTATCTAACAGCTATTAAACCTTCAATCTGTTCTAAGTAAGACTTTGGGGACATCCTATCCAAGAAATGAAATAAAACAGTCCCTGCCTTCCTGCAACTTCTGTCTCTTTCTTCTCTACTCTTTCAGTTCTTCCCCTGTTTGAGTGATCCCTTTCTTTAACCACTTTATCTAAATTAATTCATCATTTTCCAAGTTAGATTAAAATACATTTTCTAATAATAGTCTGAATTTTACCTTGATGTCTCTTGACACTTCTGCTGCTCTCCGCCCCTCATCTACTGTTCTGCTCTTTATTCAACTTAATTTAAGTTCTTTTTTAAATTTTATTTTTAATTTATGGAATAAGGCAAGCATTTCCGTAACATAGTACAATAAAAAAGATGATTGCACATGAAACATGAAATTAAATTGCAAATTTAATTCAACAAACTTTTGTAAAGCACCTACTGTGTGCAAAGTGCAAGCATCTACTAGCTGCTGGGGGATACAGGGACAGAAGTAAAGCTTATCTTCTGCTAAGGAGATACAACATGTTTGCACATTTTTTAAAATGAGGTATTTTGAAGAGAGAGAGGGCTAACAACTGGGAGGGACCAGGGAATGTTTTGAGAAAGACATACCACACAACTGATCCTTGAAGAACCTAACATTTCTGAGAGGCAGGAATAAGGAGCAAGTAAATTCCAGGGCTAGTACACAGTGGGAGATGGAATGAGGCTGAGGATCTAACCAGAAAGCCGGCCAGTTTGTCCGAAACCTAGAGTACATAAAGTGAACTAATAGTTCGCAAAGTTAAAATAGTACCAAGCCCTTCTGTGGCTTTATGTGGGCACTAAAAAACCCTAACAACTCTTCATTGATGCAAATACACTCAGGGAGATTTGCTTTGCTATCACTAATACACCTTAGCTCAGTTACCCCCATCTCAATTTATGTATAATGGCTGGAGAACAAATCACCGCCAGACAGACCAACCTGGGATCTCAGTTTATACCAGGGTGATTTCAGCATCCCAATTAACTTGTAATTTTGTGAAGGATTGTTTTACATGATTGCACATGTACAACCTATATCTGATTGTTTACTGTCTCAGGGAGGAGGGAAGCAAGGGATAGAATTTGGAGCTCAAAACTTTGAAAGAAAAACAAATGTTAAAAAATTGTTTTAACATGTAATTTGAGAAAAATAAATATTATACATTAATTTTGTAAAGGATAAGCCTGTAGTGGAATTGATCATTGTTTCACCACTATAGCTAAGGGGCAGATCCCTGGAACAAAATGCAGTGAACATCACTGAATAACAACAGCTACAAAAATATTTTGCTCTGGGCATAAAACATGCCACAATTTACTTGTCTTTCAGTCAAAAATATTTATCAAGTTCATGCTGTGTATGTACCTTGCACTGTGCTAAGATTGGGGATATGAAGAAGGGCAAAAAACAGGGTTCTTGCCTTGAGAAAGCTCTCATTCTAATGAGTGATTCAACAATTACGTACGTCCAATGTACGTGTACAATATATGGAAGGTCCCCTTAGAGGGAAGGCACCAGTAGTCATGGGGCAGGGGAGGAATGTGGGAAGAGAAAGAAGACTGGGAAAGGCTTCTGGGGGAAAGTGGGATTTGAGCCAAAGCTAGAAGGAAGGCCTGGAAACCAAGAGGTGAAGATGAGAAGGAAGGACATTCCAGGCACATGCAAACTGGTTTTTCGAGGTTAAGAAAAGCTTTTGTGTTCTCTCTCACACAGCTCTCGCACAATCACTCTGCTCTTTACCTTTACTCTTCCCTGGTCATTGCCTCTGGTGCCCCCTCTTCACCTTTAGTAGCAGTGGAAGGTAAGAGAAAGGATGAGGACCAACTGGTGCCAGAGAGAGTCAGGGGATTACAAGCCCAACAGGTATTCCTCTAAGTGGCCAGGCCATTGGAGGTCCGAGAGGAAATGAAATATTACTCACGTGCCATGGCTTTTAGTAGAAAGAGCGTTGGAGTGAGAATCAAGAGATATTAGTTCTTCTGGTTCTGCCTTCAGTTATGACCTTGGGCAAGTCATTTGCCTTTTTTTTTTCTTCAGCCAAAGATAAGGTTTATTAGAACATCCGTCATATTGGGCAGACTCTTAAGGAGTCTGAATGTTAGTAAGCTAAGAATCTAGGGAGTGGCTAGATTATAAGAATTGGAGCTGTGGCTAGATTTTAAGAATCTAAGCACCTTAATGTAGACAAGATGAACTTTATATACAGAAAGGCTATGGGAGGGATCTAGAAGTGGCCAAGTAGTCTATGAGGTAATAGAATTCCAGGGACCTGGATCATGTGGCCAAGGGAGAATGGAGCATAGATAGGATTAAGGGTGGGAAGTAGCCTGGGGCCATGGGAAGGTCCACAATGAAAGGCCAGTTGATGGGATTATAGCCTCAGGGGAACCCCAGAGATTTAGCCATGTGGGAAAGTCCAGGGTTTTTCCTTTTATGGAGTCTAGATCTCATCTTCATCATTCCCCCTCAAACAAATGGGACCCAAATTCTTTTGGGGTAAGGGGTGAAGGTCTCGGCTTCTGAAACTGCCTCCTGCTCTGGCAAGGGGTGTAGAGCTGTCCCTGCCTCGAGGGGGTTCCAAAGAGGAGGTTGACTGGAACTGAGCACAGGCTGCATCCAGGGAATGATGAGGCAACATTGACTGGTACCTGCTGCTTGCTACCAACTGTAGGGGAATGACCTGTAGTCTGGAAGACACAAATCTGACAGAAAGAACTGCAGGGCCCACATACAAAGCAGGGGCTAGATTCAGGGCCCAACTCTGAGAGGATAACACATCCTTATCTCTGTTTAGTTTCAGATAGTTCAGTCTTTCAACCATGCAGTATCAAGTCCACCTCCTAGCTAGACTCAGGAATAGCCAGATGGGTAACATTCCCTTTCAAAGGAACACAGTGGGGAAGCTGAGTCAGGAGGATTCCATCTTAGACTGAGCCTAAAATTGTCCTCTCAGCTTTTCCCAATGCTGACTTCCCACCAGTATCACATTCTCTGAGTAGCTTGTGGCATTTCTTTCAGATGGTGGATTATTGATTATCAATGGATTATGATCCATTAGACAACTCAAAATAAAATCCTATGAGCTTTTACCTCAAACAGCAAGTTTTACTAATCACAGCTTAGGAAAAACTTTTCCAGGATTTACATCTCAAACTTAAATTTGTCCTGGTGTAAAAAGTCAATCATTAGAGATTTCTATACGCTTGCAAATTCTCAGCAAGCTATAACCCAAACAAGCTTTTTGGCTAGTTTACACATTAAAACAATAACCAACAATAGCCAAATTATTTTAGCGGTAACCAAATTATGAAAAGTTGCTTGACATAACTGATACAAAAAGTTCACCAATTTGAAACTTGAAACAAACCCATTACCAATCAGGTGACTTCAGTTTTGTTAAATTCATTTCCAAATTACTTTGCACAGAGAATCAACATCTCATTATTAACAGTTAAAATTACAAATTTAAAAGAGTGTGCTTACCCAAGTTCAAGTTCGGAGGTCAGCTTTTTTTTTTTTTTTTTTTTTACCTTGAGCAGGGTGTGCTGAACCTGGGTGATGCTTCCAGGCAAAGGTTGCCCCAGGGCCCAAGGCCATTGCCAGGGGGATCCAGGCTGTAGCTGCTGCCCCTCCCCCCTCCTTCCTTTCCTAGGTGAGGGAGAGCAAAATCAAAGGTGAGGAGTAAAGGGTGAAACTCTCTTCTTCTGTGAGAGGAGTTAACATACCCTCTTGTCTCAAGGGAAGGGGGTGGGAGAAAGGAGTGACCACGGTTGTAAGGAGGAGTTTCAAAACTCCTTAATGATCAATCAGAAAACCTCCAAAATCTGGCAAGATATTTTCAGCTGTTCTAACTTTTCCCTGTAACCTCCATGAAGGAGGATTCAGAGGTGTAGAGGGAAGGGAGTAAGTAAGCCTCAGGGAACCAAAAAGCAACTGCAGTTTTCCCCAATTCTCTAGCGCTGAGAGAACTGACAAAAGTGGGCATACACTTTCAGATGAGGCATCTGTCCTTGTCCTCTATGTACCCAGGTCCATGGCCTCGAACCGACCCAGTGGACCGAGAGCCTGAGAGTGTCAGGTCGGGTGCGAGAAGCCTCATAACTGTCTGCCGGAAAAGGACCTCTGAGCCTTGGTGTTTGGAGAGCAACCCCAACTGCAGAGCAAGAAAGAGAGGTGGAGGGGAGGCTTACATACCTTCCAGTCTTGGCTAGAGAAGAACTTGGGGTTAGGCAGTTTCCCCGTATGGGCCACCAGAATGATGAGGTTTAGGGGCTTAGGGGTGCTGGGACCCCAGAATCAGAACATGCCGATCCTCCCCAAAAGAATTGGACCCAAGCCTTCTTTCAGCCAAAGACAAGGTTTATTAGAACATCCGTCATATTGGACAGACTCTTAAGGAGTCTGAACGTTAGTAAGCTATTGGCTAGATTCTAAGAATCTAAGCTGTCTTCCTTTTTTAAAGCACAGTTTTCCCATTTTACAAATGAGGAAAAAACATCCTCCCTAAAACAGCCTTCTGTAAAAGTCCGTGTCTCTTCGATGCTAATATAATGATTGTTTTGTTTTCAGGCTGATAAATTGTTGTAATAAAAGTATTGTGTGAATGTAGCCTGTGCTTCCCTCAAACATGGGCCTCTGAAAGCTAAACTGAGATCCAAGGCACGCTTCGGATTAGCATCTAATCAAAGTGACAGCTCACAAGTCCCCTAGAAATGTATTTTTTTCCCTTTTAATAAGCCAGACCAGAGGATGCATTAACGTAAAGCAAATGGTATTTAATGAAAATGTATAAACAAGTTCTTGTTATAGTCAAATAAAAGGGAAATATCCCACTTTTAAAATAAAAAGGGAAACCCCTCTTTTCCCACATACATAGGAGCAGTCTCTCTCCTAATTTTCTATCCAATGGAAGCAGAAGGAACATGAGTCAGGAACACACAGCCTAGAGCACATCCCAGGCTCTCTTCTGATCTACAACGCTGCATCACCAGTATCCTCGTGAACATTTTGAAGCGTACGTCCTGTAGGCATCTATAACTCAACATGTCCAGAACAGAACTGAATGTATTTCTCCCCAAACCCATGCCTCTTCCACACTTGGTCAAGCACACCATGTTCTTAGAGTCCCCCCCGCTCCCACCAGGTTCACAATCCCTGACTCTTTCTTCTGTCCTTTCTTTCACTCACCTCATATACAATCAATTGCTAAATATTGTCCTTCCCACTTTCACAACATCTCTTGCCTGGCTGCCCTTTTTTTTCACTCACAAAGCCCCTACAGTTCAGGTCCTGATCTCCTCTCCTCTGGAGTATTGTAATAATCTTGTAAATGGTCTCCCTACCTTTCCTTATTCCAACTCTACATAGCTGTCCAAGTGATCTTTCTCAAATTCAAGTAAACTAGTAAACTCCAGTGTCTTGAATTGAGGAAAGAGGTCTATAGTTCAGGAAATTTTAGCTCTTTTGTGCATCACACCCAGGGAGCCAGAAGACTATCTTTTTGAAATCTTTGATTCTGCTTCAGCTGCCATTCTCCCAGGCTTGCCTGCTACTTGATCTGGGGTGAGAAAATGCCTTCCAACCCCCATCATGCTCCTCTAACCAACATTGGCCACAACAATTTTCTTGGAGTTTTACTTCAAGATTGGAGGAGCAGAGAAGAGACTTGGGACATTTAGCATGCATTCTTATAGTTATACCCACATCTCTGTTCTCCATACACTAGTAAACACTTTTGGGGCAATCATGTGGCACAGGGGATAGAGCTCTGGGCCAGGAGTCAGAAGGACCTGAGTTCAAATTCAGTCTCAGATGTTTAGTAACTCTGTGACCCTGGGCAAATCACTCAACATCATTTATCTCAGTTTTCTCATCTGTAAAATGAGCTGGAGAAGGAAATGGCAAACCACTCCAGTATCTCTGCCAAGAAAACCCCAAATGGGGTCACAAAGAGTTGGACACAATTGAAAATGATTAAACAACAAAGTAAACACTTTTAAACATTATTGTGAAGTTTTTCTTTTCAAAAACATGTTGGGATAAGAAGAGATTTATCTCTCTCTTTTCATTACTCTCTCATTAAGATCTCTTTGAGATGGTCTCAATACAAATTTTCCAATACATTATTAGATGATTGGTTTTCACTAGATGATACCCTTTTAAATACATTTTAAGAAGAAGAGAAAGTTCTGGCAGCATTCAGATGTGTTACCTTTTAAAAGTCATTCAATGCAATAAACATTTAGCAAGCACCTATTGTGTACAGAGCACCATGCGAAGACCTGGGGGAGATAAGACATAACTCCAATCCTCATAGAGCTTGTGCTTTTAGTAGATTACTCCCTATGGTCCCTTGAAACCCAGCACCATCACAAATTAGAATTTGGAAGAGTAAGACAAGCTCAAGAATTTTGAACTCAAGACATTTATGTTTACTATCTCCCTGAAACTGAGTTACTTCCTCTATAAAATGAGACGTCTGGTTGATTCCTCTCCGAGGACCCTTCTGGCTGCAACAGGATGTGGCATTGTCATTTCAGCAATGGTGTTTCATAGTTGGTGAATTTGCCTTTGGAACCCTGATAGAAACGATTGGGGACTGTCCAAAGTGCCCTACGTGCTGACTATGGTTTGTGGCGATGTTAGGATGCCAGGAGTAGCCACGCAGCCTTTTAGGTTAGTCAAAAATTTAATTACTTAATTTTCATGTAGAAATCTCACAAGAGTATGAACTAACCAATGCAAAACATAGATGTCAAAAAAAAATATATATATATATATATACTTACCATGTGGAGATGGAATTTGGTCACGCCAAAACAAATATTTTGTCTCAGGAAATTTATGACAATAAAAATGTCATCAGTATGCTCTGTGGTGTTTTACAGGGTGATTTATCCTCTTGCAAAAATGAAAATAGTCCAAGGCATTATGAAGAACTTCTGTTATCTTTTAAACGAGGAGGCTCCACGCAAACTTTATCACATAATATTTTGGCAGCCATGAGCCAGAGGCCGGTAAAAGTAATTGCACATAAAAACGGAGCAGGATCCGCCAATGGCAAATTAATTGTGGCTCACTCTTTCCCTGTGGTAAGTGACTTCATTGTTCAGATGCTAGCTTCCTCCTTAGACGTTCTGATATCATTTTTTTTTCTTGAGATGTAGTGGCCCTGGATGGTAAAAACTCTGAACAACTCCAGAGCTTGCAAATGATGTAATTGCTATTTTCTTTCCTACCTATATGTAAACTATTTCCTTGACCAAAGAGTTACAACAAAATGAGAAAACAGAGATAGCTTTTGTTTTGTTTTGTTTTGTTTTGCGGGGCTTGAAATATAGGGGGTTAGGGGACAATGTGCGGAGATATCAAAACTGGGAAATATTTAACAACATAAAAATACAATACAATAAAAATCACATTACATTTTAAAACTAAGCCAATGTACAGCCCACAAGGATCCTTATGTATTAATTAGTGACCCCCATTTCTTTTTGAGTTTGACACTGTTCTTGTAGGGGATAGACTGTAGGACCTGGAGGTTGGAAGACCTGGGGTCAAGTACTACCTCTGACGTTTGTCAACTCTGTGACAAATGACTTAAACTCCAAATTATTTAACTCCCCTAAGCCTCAGTTTTCTTATCTGTAAAACTGGGATTATCTTAAAGCATCAACTTTTATATGATTGTTATAAAGCTCAACAGAGATATTGGAGAGATAGATAGTTTTACGTATATATGTATACTTAGAAATACTATATATATATTTAAAAGACTAAATAAAAATGTCTTAGCTTTATACATTGGAAAGGATGCTGGATTTGTAGTGAGAGAATGTGGATTCAAATCTCAGATATGCCAGTTACTACCTGAGCAAGTCATTTACCTCATTTCCTCAAATGCATAACTTGAGGGTTAGATTATGTGATCTCAGTGGTTCCTTTAGGTTCCAAATTTCTCCTCCTATGATCCAGTTGACTTCCAGATATTCCTATGCTAGACCTAATGGATAATAGATGTGAACCTCTAATAAATTAACTACTTAATTGATTCAACATTAAGTGCCTATTATTCTTGGCCCAAAGGGAAAACATAGAAATTTAGAGAAGATGTGGTCCCTGGCCTTCAAAGAGCTTATAGTCTAGGGGCATAAGATATAGTTAACAGGTTTCTACAATATAAAGCAATAATATACTACAATATAAAATCATGAATTAATTAGAGAGGTTTTAAAAAGTTGCTGTTAAGGTTTGGGATGGGGATATTTGTTACTGAAATGGCAATATCAAGGATGTTTCACAGAGGAAATGATATATGAATTAGGCTTTAAAGAATAGGTGGAGATTTAATGCATGAGGAATATCAGGTTGGGCATTCTGGGCATGCTCTGTAGAAGAATCTGGTTATTCATTTTCTAATTGGTTTTGTGCACTTAAAGGGACTTTCAGTTAATTCCCATCCATGAGGAGCAGAAACTATGTTAAGGTACTTGTATCAGTCTGAGATCTCATTGATGTAATTACTTCCTCCATCAATGCTAGTCACAACCTGTCCATGTTTACTGACCATCCTCAGTGAGCCTTATCTAGGTCTCCCTGTATATCCAGGACAAAGGAGCCACCCAATGTTGCTGGGGGAAGGGATTTCCTCTAGCTCTTCTGACATGTAGGTACCAATGGACATACTATTTAGATATAAATAAACTATTTAGACATAAATAAATAAAATTTGTTGTCCTTTATTCTCACTATATGACTCACCCATTCCTTTTCGTGTTATACATATCTTTGGTCATATTTATAACTCACTTGGTGTATTTTCACATGGAGATTGTTTCAAATAAAAATAGACCAACAGACCAATAATCATGGTATTTGCCTAGTAAACCTCTTCTATATGAAACGCTGTATAAAGTATAAAGCTCAATGCTCAGGTAAGGTCTTAGTATTCATTTCTACCCATCCCTTCACCTTACTACAAGGTGCCTCCATACATCTGTACCCATCAGAGGACTTTTCTAGAAGGGAGAGCTAATTCTTCTGAGCTAAATCATCCAGCCAAAATGGGGACCCAGTATTTAATTGATCACCCATATATGTGTGAAGATATGTCAGTAAAACTGGAGCCTATGTTTTCAACAACACTAGTAATGGGGGGAAAAACAGAGATCACCTGTAATTAGCATATTATTAGATTGGTTTTATAGGCATTTTTGTTGAAAGATAATGGCTGATCCTTTGTTCTCTCCCTTGGGTCTTAAACTAAGACTTGCCACCTCTGGGTTCAGTAATAATTAATCCCCTTCAGAGTTTTCCAAGTGTGATCTAATTTGGATCACACCAGAGGCCAGTTAGCTTTCCAGAGACTGTGTTCTCCACACATCAATGGCACCCATTTCAGAATTCACGGGAATTTTGTGACCAAAAGATGAAGATGAGAGAGTGTCCCAAAGATGCCCAGCACACTGATGGAGAAGTGGCTGTAAGCATACATCCTGGGGAAGGTGAATCAGGAGGCTTTAGGGTTAGGCAGTCTTTTGGGCTGGTAATGTACTTTATATGATCTCACTGGGCTCTCTCAATGAGACAGAGGAGGCCTGATCTATAGTCTCATATTTAGATACAGAGGATAGTACCAGAGCTAAGCACAAGAAAACAAGGCAAGAATTGACTTGAGGTTCTTTCTTGCTTAAAAAAAAAAATAGAGGAGACAGTAAAGGAATTCTCTTTATAGTTGAACATAAATAATGTTTATTGGGAAGACATTGGTGCTCAGTGAACTAACAAAAGCTGAGGAGCCAGAGGCTCACAGGGCTTCATCTAGGCTCCATCACTGCCTGGTTTTGTGGCCTCAGGCAAACAATTTAACCCTCCTGCCCCCTTCTCCATTGTAAATTGGAGGTAATGACATTTATCATCCATTTTCCCAACAGCTTGGTCATGAAGGTTAACTAATCATTCATTTCAAAGCAGTTTGTACATAGGAAGTACTACAGGAATGCTAAGCCACATTAGAAGAACAGCATTGAATGCTCTTTTCCAGGACTCACTTCAAGCAAATACCTTGATCACAAAATGTGCTGAAATGTCCCGTGTGTGTAGGGATTTACCACCGAAACAAATGAGGGAATTGTCACAGGACGATTAAACAAATGTCACTGGAACCTATAGACTGTATGTATGTATATGCATATTGTATAGATACACACACATATACATATATATTATGCATACAGGTATATATTAACATATACACCAATATATAACACATACACACGTGCTTTATATATGTATACATATATGCATATAGGTGTACGTGTGTATATTACACACATATATACATACACATGCATGCGTGTGCATGTAGTCTACGTATGTTTGTATTATGTGTTATATGTACAGACATGCCCATATATAGACATATATGTACCTATGCACACATATATCATATGCACATCCATATCCATATATACACATGTGCTACTAGGTAATATGTTATAGTTTGGAGTAGAATTCCTGAGCATTCAATGAGTTGCTGTACCAAACTGAAGAGTGATATTCTTCATGTTTTAGTCACCATCCCTGACCTCCTACCCCACTGCCTAGATTCTTACAGTATGTATTTTCCAGCTTCTTTCAGCATGCACGACACAACTCGGTCTGACCAGAGCGGCTTCTAGACTCTACACATATGATGGTACCACCATTCTTAACCTAAATGATTTAATTTTGTGGGCTGTGAATGAATCCTTGAAACACAAAGACTCTGAAGAAAAAAAATATGTATTCCCAGAGGAGAACAAAGAAATGGTGATTCAGAGTACAGAAGGTAAGTCCAACATGGCAGAGTTGAATTAGCCCTGGAATATTAGTCAGAAGACTTGCACTCTAGCCCTGGGCTCTTTTACTTACTAGCTGTTTGAATCTGAACAGGGTGCCTTCCTTAGCCCCTTGGGCCTCAGAATTCTTCAGCTCAAAAATGATGGAGTTGGACTTGATGACCCAGAAGTCTCTTTCCTCTTTAATGTTCTTTAATTCTAGGTTTCATAGCAACTGTCATTGGATTTAAGAACTGGAAGGGATCTTAGAAATCGTCTCTCTTCCAACCTCTTAGTTAGAGATGGAGGGAACTGAGATCCCCAGAGGGCAAGTGATTTGCTGCAAATCACACAGTGAATAAATTCATTCCAACAGCATTTTTCTAGTAATGCCAGTGCCTTCTCTCTGTTGAGTGCCTCCAATTTATTGTGAAGATAACTTACGTAGAAAGAGTTTGAGTGTTGTCTCTGCCATCAAACTGTGAGCTCCTCAAGAACAAGGACTGTCTTTTGTCTTTCTTTGTCTCTTCTGAGCTTAGCACAATGCCTGGCATATTTATTATTATTCATTCATTCAATCGTATCTGACTCTTTATGACTCCATGGACCATAGCATGCCAGGCCCTTCTATCCTCCACTATCTCCTGAATTCAGTCCAAGCTGCCTCGCATATGGTAGGTGCTTAATAAATGCTTGTCCACTGGCTTACCAGTTCCATTTATGGAAAATCACTCATAAACCGAACAGGTTATTTCATTTACTTACTCTGAAATATTTCTCAAATCTCTCCCCAACCCTCCTCTCTATTCTCACTGCCTCTACCCTAATATGGAATCTTATTACCACTGCCATGGATCATTTTAATAGTCTTTACAGTCCTTGACTCTTTGTCTACTCTTTTCAATTCATCTTTCATATTGTTACCAGATTAAAATTTGTTATGCCTAGATCTGGTTGTGTCATGCCTTGGCTGAAAAATCTTCTGTGGCTGCCTATTGCCTCCTAAATGAATGGATGGATGGATGGATGAACAAATGAATGAATAAACAAGCATATGAATGAATGAATGAATATATGAATAAATAAATAGACAGATGATACTTATTGGTTGGTCCAAAATATAAATGTCCCAGAATATAGGCATTATTGCTGAAAATGGATCCCGAATGAAGCAATAAATATAGGCTTTTCCATTCAGTCACCAAATAAAACCAATTATATCTGAAATGACATTGGCCATTAGGCTATGGATAGATCATAAAAACCACTTCAAAAGATCTTGCCCTGTTGGTATGTAATCCCTGAATGAGAGTAGTAGGTTCTTACTGGGAGCTAGGTCTTATTTGCTTGCTCCCTGGCAGATTTTCAAAGTATTTATGGAAATAATATTTACAGTGAGACTCTTTTACCCACCACCTTGTACAGTGTGAAATTTCTGATATGTTTTTTCTTGCTTGGTACAAACTTCCTATGAAGAAGCCCAACTCCAACCATGGTGTCTCTCAATTTTAAAAGAAAAGATAAAAAGATAAAATTAGGAAAATTTCTCTGATTTTTAGTTGAAATAATCTTATTGTTATCTTTCTCAGATAAAAAGCCAGACCAAGGAGAAATCAAGTTATCTCCACAGACCATGATGTCAGCCTGTTTACATTCTTTCAATACTTCTTTGCTCACCCTCATTCTCAAAAATCCTATAGAAGTCTGGGTTTCATGTGGGGAACCATTTATACCTCTGGATGGTAAGAGAGAGGGAAAAAAGGGAATCAATTCCCAGTTTACTTTATGGAAAATCAATTAAATGTGTGTCCATGTCAACCTAGTGCCACATTTATGCAAAGGATGAATAGTTGGGTCTATCAATTCATATGTGCAAGAGGATGGATGGCTTCATATCCCAGATGTGCCTTTTTTTCTTACAGGAATAGAATGTTTCATCTGGGAAAATGTCTAATTTAGGTGATAAAGAGATTCTCGATGTACAAGGCTGCAAATAATGGTATACATTACAAAATAACAAATGAGTTTAATTCACCACAAGGAAGACCTGTCTGCACATCTTCATTTTTAAGAATTACCCCCTTTAGGCAATAGGTGGGTGTTTAAAAAACAAATGATTCCAAACCAGGCTTCCATCACCACTGAGTAGATTTGGGGAGCAGGAGATGAAAGATGGCCCTTGCATATGCTAAATCCTTATAATAAAGCAGTGGCTCTATTTTTTCCCCTCTTTGATTCTGCGTGGACATGCTTTAAGCTCTGTCATCTTTCAAAGGTGTTTCTTTTGATGACCCTCACCTTTTAATTACTTGTCTCTAATTGGATCTATCTCATGGACTTCCAGGGGCATTACATATTATCGGCTTGTGTGATAAATTGCTGTTGATAAGAGAATTCAAGATAAAGACCCTGGGTTTCTATGATTACAGCTTTGCAAAGATCAGAAAAACTTGAGAGAAAGAATTGGCTAAAGAAGGACAGAATTTTGGCTGATCTGGAATTCATGAAACACAAAATGAGACAGTTAAAAGGTTGGTATGGAAAAAAAAAACAGTATGTTCTGTTTAATTCAGAATATGACCTCAATTTACGGATAGATGTTTTACTCTAGATAGGTATTTAGCTAATGAACTATAGACAAAACACAGTTATGAAAGCAGTATAAATCTCACGGCTAATGCCACATTTCTTGACTATCGATTTTATTTTAATAGTCACATAGCAGACACCCTGCCCGTGTTACAAACTCAACCTGTCCCAAACTAAATTCAGCATCTTCCTCTTCTCCCTCCCACTTTTCTTCCCCCTGCCTCTTGAAATCTGCCCCTCTTCTTGACTTTCCTAGATTTGTCAATGGCTACACCAAAGAGCTAGCAAGTGATGTTGAAGAGCGCATTGGTTCCAGAGCCAAAGAACCTGGGTCCAAATAGGGCCTCTGATGCTATTCTCTCTAAGACCTTGGGCAGATGACTTGAACTCCCTGCGTCCCTGTTTCCTAATCTGTAAAATGAGGTATATGGATTAAATGACCTCGGAAGTTCTTTCTCCCTCAAGTTCTATGATCATCTCTTTCCCTGCCGATGAGCTTTCAAATCTGACAATCACTACTGACTATTTTCTTTACACTGTGACTCCATAGCCAGAGTTCTCTCCACTGACCACACTGAATCCCCAAAAAGGGATTCCTTCTCCTTTGAAACTCACTTAGCTCTTTGACCTTTCCTTTGTATTCATGATATTCTAACTTAAAGCTCTTTCAATGCATGACTCATCCCTCTGGTCATTGAGGGCAAGGCATATGACATTTTTTCATGATTGCGTCTCTGGGTTCTCATGCATGGTTTCCACAGTTAAGGGTTGGGGCCTGTATCTTCATCAAAGTAAGGAGCACCTTTGGAGCGACCTCCTTCTATCAGGGCAGATCATCACCTGCTTGATATCTTGACAGTCTCAGAGTTTCCAGGAGGCTTGGGAAATGAAGTGATTTGTTCAGGGTTATACAATCATTATATGTCAGAGGCCAGGCTTGAACCCTAGTCTTTCTAACTGGGAGGCCAACCCTCTACCCACTCTGCCATCGTACATATCCGTTGACTTTACTCTAGCAATTGTTTTCTTTGAGAGGCAGCATGGCATGAAGAGCTAGCTTTAAAGTTAGGAAGACCTTGGTTCAAGTCCTGACTGATCCCATATTGGCTGTGTGACATTGGACAAGCCACAATCTCTCAGTGTTCTAGGCACCTCTCTAAAAATTGCGGAGAAGGTGGTAACCTGCATTAGTAGAAAGAATTTCCTCATCTGGAATTTCCCTTGATATTGAATGAAATCACAGGTCCAATTCTTTATTATTTACTTTGGGGGAAAGTGGTATTCCATGCCCCACCTTAATGAATACTATTATATCACTGTACTGATTACATTATATTAATTGAAATGGGACTATGGAATCTCTTCCTTATATCTTATATGCCATTTGGGGGAGGGAATACAGTTTAAGACACATGGCCTTCCTAAAATTAATCCCTGAGCTTAATTTTCATTGTCTTAGAGACTGGCGCTAGAGTTGGTGGTTGTACTTAGATATCCCTAGGGAGATTTCCTGAAAGTGAAGGAAGTGCTCCCTCAAAGTGATATTGTCAGAGAATTAGAACCAGAAGAGACCGTAGAAAAATCTCATTGCCACAGTTTGGTCCGGACAGGTTAAGTAAGTGATTTGGCCAAGAGCACAGAAGATTTGAAACTAGATTTTCTGTTTATAGTCCTCCCTATTATGACTCTGGTAAACTTTCTACCAGACTATACCCTAAACTTTAAATGTTCTCCAAATTCTACCCCTGTATACTCTGAAGCATACCCACATTGATCTATTTTGATAAATCTATAAACCACTGTACTGCCAAAAATATAAACCATGTTCACACTTTATACCTTCCCGTTTTCCAACAAAATCCATCACCCTCACTCCCTGATCCATACACCCATCCCTGTATATACAATTGTTGTTATTGTTGTGTTGTTGAGTCACTTTTTAGTCATGTTTGACCCTTTGTGACCCCTTTCTGAGGTTTTCTTGGCAAAGATACTGGTCCAGTTGACTATTCCCTAAATACTCTTGTCCCTTCTTATTCTCTATCTTTCTATCCCTTTAATATACCATGGTTTGTCCCTCTACCGTTTCATACACAAATATAAATGCTGACATATAGACATATTTATATATTATATGAAAATACATGAATATTCATATGTACATATACAAAAGGGTAGCTACCATAACAATAATTTATAAGCACATGCAAACACACATCTTTATATACCCAAAAAGTTGGTTCATACTTGATGCATATGCGCTTGAGAGAAAGATCCACATTTCTTGACTCCTAGTTCAGCATATAATAAAATGAGAGCTGGGTATAAGATAGGGGATTGATTGTTGGCTGAAAGTGGTTGTGAATGAAATGGAATGAGTAAAATGCCACCAGATAACTGGTGTTTACTCTTTTATATGCTGATGTTATAGTTGGGGTAGGGATGGGGGTGCTTAATGGCATTTAAAAATCAACCATACTACCAATGGTCATCTTCTTAGTTATTCAGTCCACATTGACCTGCTTCCCGAACTGAGGATTGCATTTCCCCTCTCCATGTATTTGCACAGGTTATCCTGCACCTTTCTCAGCACTATCTCTTAGAAGGTCTATCTTTCTTCAAAGTTCCGAAGGTTGTACATACCATGGTTGGACTGCATAGAACCTGAGAACCAAACTAAGCTTGGAGAGGCTCATCACCTAATTGGTCATGGGGTGATGAATTCTTTCATCCACATTAACTTCTTTTTAAGATTTTTATTTATTTTATAATAATTTATAGGAAGTCTTTATTGATTCCCAAATCACTAGTGCTTTTTTCTTTCCCAAATTGCCTGGTATTGACTTACCCATATAACTATTGTATTCTCTGTGTAAAATATAAGGTACTTGAAAGCTTAGTACAGTGTCTGGCACATAGTAGGTACTTAATAAATCTTTTTTTGATTGATTGGAAGCAGCAAATGTTTTTCATTTTGTGTGTATCCCCAGCCCATAACACAGCAACTTCAACAAAGTAGGGACTTAAATTATATTGAATCAAGGCCACAAAACAGACATATATGAGTATGAGAGATGGCTCCGTAAGAAAAATAGAATTAATGTATTCCATAATCATTTGAGCAATTTTCATAGCCTTCCCTATTGGCAATCTGATGATCAGATATTATAGATCTTTGGGAAAACTTTTCCCCCAAATGGAGCCTCTTTGTGCAGTCTATGGCAGGGGTGAGCCCCACTTTTGTCTTCTATCCATGAGATTCTGATAGCCGAGTGTGAGTTCAAGTGCGACAATTTCCAAAGGACAAGTTGGCAAAGACAGATAATGCTTACAGGTTCCTGAGTGCACATGTCCTGTGTGTGGCCTTCAACCACTTAAATAATCCACTTTTGTTGTCATTAACTATATATCTTTAGAGTGATGTGCTGTATAAGTAGCTAAAGTGCATCATAAATAAAATGGCATTATGTTAAAAAGATGCTAGTAACAATTTGCTTGCTATAAATTAATAAATGCTCATTTGTGATTAGTTGGGTAAAAGAACATGTTTAATATGAAACAGATGTATATATCATACATATGCATATATATGTATATATATGTGTGTATATACCTTTTACCAATAGCATTGCTTCTATAGCTCATTGGCTGATTGAATCAATTATATTTTTCTTACTAGATCTATCAATTATATATGCATGCTTACTGTACACATGATGATCTCATTTTCCTAAAAAAATCGCCATAGATCCTAAGTGTTATGGATTTATGAGCTAGAAGGAATGCCAGAGACCACTGAGTCTAATGCCCTTAGGAACCAGGCCCTTGTTCTTTCCAATACCTTGCACTGCTCTCTCTCAGTTGGTATCACTTCAGTTTCTGATGGGTCCTAATTATTTGAGTTATATAATAATGTATGACTTTAAATGCTTCATGCAGTATGCGAGAACCCTTGCATATTGTAGTGGCCAGACCCTCAGGAAATCAAAGAAATGTCCTTGAGAAGAGGGAGGCATGAATGAAGGGGAAAAAATAGTATTAAGTCCCTACAACACGCCAGGCAGCAGCTGGTGACATGAATACAAAAGGCAGGCCATTCTTACCCTCATGTAGATCATATTCTCATAGAAAGAGACTGAACATGTGGAGGAGTGGCGGTCAAAGGAAAGAATTTTTGGAAAGAGGTTATGGGGATGATATGGTAGAGACATCCTTGGATCATTTTACACCCTCTCCAGAAGCAATGGGAGTGCTGTTTTTATTACTGTTCCCTGAGAAAGAAGTGTGTGTGTGTGTGTGTGTGTGTGTGTGTGTGTGATGTTGGCTATTCTCTAGTGGGTGCTGGCATGGAAGGATGCATGGACAGATGGATGGATTTTAATGCATGCTCTGGGGCCATCTAGAGAGAATGGGTTAAGTCAACATGTACTTCCTCATTCACTCACAAATGAGGACAACCCAGACCCAGAGAAGAATTCTAAAACTTATTGGAATAGCTCCTTTACAGATCGCATAGTCCTTATTTTAAATTAGCAGGCTAATCTCACCCCAGTGGGAATGCAAGAAAGTCTGCCTAACCACCCTGCTCACCACCTTCTACTCCAAAATATTTTCAGTTATAATTCTCTTGTTTTGAGAGTCATGAAAAGCCAGCTTTGGAATCAGGATGACCTAGGTTCAAATCCTGCCTCTGAAGCATCCTTTTTGTGTGACCCTGGGTAAATCACTTAACCTCTTAGTGCCCCAGAAAACTCTCCGGGACCATATGTTACAGAGATGTTATTCATCTGCTTTAGTGGAGGAAGTTGCTATACTAGAAATTGTCTACATTAGTGAAATCACTGGGTTGGATCTAAACAAATAAATAAACACATTATAGCCTAGTTCAAAGATTCTCAACCTGGGATTTCATGGATATATTTCAGGGGGTCCATGAACTTGGATGGGAAGAAAATTGCATCTTTATTTTCACTAACCTCTAGCTGAATATTTCCATTTCTATTAATTATGAAAATTGGCAACAAACCTTATTCTGAGAAAGGTACTGTAGGCCAAAGGGATTCATGCCAAAATAAGGTTACAAACCCCTGGGATAGTGGATAAAGGCTTGGATTTGGAGTCAGAAAGTCTTGGGTTCAAATCTAATCTTTGACACTAGCTTTGTGACCATGCATACATCACTTAGCCTCTCCTAATCTCAATTTCTTCGTCTGTAAAAAGAGATCAGTAATCCCTGTATTACTACCTCACAGCAATATCAGGCGTTAGCAGCAGCAGCAGCAGCAGCAGCATCATCATATAATAACTAGCCTAGATATAGTACTTTAAGGTTTGCAAAGTGCCTTACAAATATTACCTCATTTTATTCCCCCACCAACCTGGAAAGTAGGTGCTATTATCCTCATTTTACAGAGGAGGAAACTGAGGCACAGAGGGCCTAAGTGACTTGCCCAGGGTCACACAGCTAGTAAGAGTCTGAGGCTGTATTTGAACTCAAGGCTTCCTGAGATAATACACATAAAATGCCTTGCAAATGCTATATAAATGGGAGTTACTATTATTATTATTATTATTGACCATCTCTAAGAGACTTTACACATCAGGTCTATTTCATTAACAGTAACCCTAGACAAGTGGGAATAAACTTTGCCTTAGGATTTACACAAAAGTCTCAGAAACCTTATTTCTTTGATTGAATACCTTTTTGAAGGAACAAAGCAAACTCCTGCAGATGTTTGTAAAATGGCGAAAGAAGACATTTTAATATGCACATGTAATATTTTATTTATCTCTTCTTATACTCCTTTGTTGTATGTGGCCCATTTTTTTTAAAAAAAATGCAAAAATGGCCATGTCTTAAATCCTGGATAAACTATTTCTTAGTATCCAATATCACAGGCCGTTCTATCTTCCCAGTTTCTTTGAGAACAAAGGGTACAGAAAGGTGTCAGGAGCTAATCATGCTCCCAGGGTGTGATTAAATGGAAGCAAAAGACTCCTATCTCTTGAGTTAATATTATTTTAGAAATGCTTAATCCCCAGGCCACGAAGCTAATTGTGGGGAAAGGCTTATTATCATAGAAGAACAAAACATATGTTCCCGGTCTAATGGAGGTGATGGTGACAAGATAGGTCACCAGTGAATTCTTTCTGAGTAAATCACAGTGGAACTGGGCCATGGGTATTAGGCTCAAGAAAGGCACGGTGTTATTGCCCTGGCTAGTTAGCAGAAGAGATCTATTTATGGCTATCTGAAAGGCCTGAGCTGCAACCTCACCTTCAAGGCTCTCACAAACGTTCCAGCTTCATCTCCCCTTCTAGTGATGTATGCTCCCCCTAAACTGGGCTAACTGCCATGGCTTCAACAAATACTACACTTTTCCCGCCTCCACCCCTTTGGCCTTTTAGGGCCCCTCCACTATAAATCTTTTCATGGTATGTTCTATAAGAAAGGAACAAAAACCAACTTGTTGATGGGGAAGGAGCCCAGAGATAACTCTCTCCTATCCCAACCTCATGTTTGTCTGAATGAATGAACAAATGAATGAATGAAAAAAATCACCCATTAAGCACTTACCATATGCAAAACACTGCAATATGTACTGAAGATAGATGTAGAAAAGGAGCACAGTGTGTAGCACACAGTAAGTGCTTAGTAGATGCCCTACCTGACCTAATGCAGTCCATGCTCTTGAGAAACTCACATCCAAATCACAAGGACAATTCTACCCAGTTCAATTTTAGCCCAGTCCAAAAGCCACTGCCTCCAAGGAGCACAGAATCTTCTTGGTTTGAGCTTTTGTATGCCCACGATGAATGAATCAGTGAGCAAACTGTAGAAGCCAGCGGTCCCTCATGCCACCCCCAAACAATCCTGTTTCTCCTACTGTCTTGGAAAGGCAACTTTGCATAGTGGTGAGAGTATTGGATTTGGAGTCAGAAAAATACTTTTTAGTTTCAAATACTTCCTCCAGCTCTTACTAACAGGGTGGCTAGGGACAAATCACATCACTTATTTGAGCCTTTGGCAGTGCTTCGACTATGTACACATTATAGATGGGATCCAGTCTATCTTGTAATTCCCATACTGACACAAATCCCAGATCCTTCATGTATAACCATCTTCACTATGACCAGGGGCCATCATGGATATGGTGCTCACCTTGGAGTCAGGAACACCTAATTTTGACACCTATGATCTGTGTCACTCTGGACAAGTCACTTCTCCATCCCTCAGCTTCAGTTTCCTATTATAGAATTATAACTAAACTATATATGTATACTATATTATATATATTCTCTATATGGTAATATACTATATAGGCTATATAATAATATACCATGTAGTATATATGATCATAAATGTGCTAATAATAGCACCTCCCAGGGTTGTCATGAGGATCAAATGAAACCATATTTATAATGCACTTTTTAAACCTTAAACCTTCTAGAAATGTTAGAGGTTATTATTTAGCGGGAGGTATAAGCAAAGCACAAATAAAAAGTCTGATTCACGTAAAATCGAAAAGCCTGTACTTACTTGAAAACTTAGAATTTCTGAATTCTCCTTCTAGGGCGACGAGTCTTTAAGAGTAAACTTGGAAAAGTGATTTACACCAATAGCCCTGCTAGGCACACGGTAGTCAAAGGTAACTGGATGGAGCCCACTCAAGAGGAGAGGAAGTTACTGAAGCACATAGTAAGTGCTGAGGTATGTCAGAACTCAGCCATGACTCCTGCTTCTCTACCAACATCTAAAACAAGGTTGAATTGAAATGCATCTTTGAACTACCTCCACGTCTGGTCAGTTAAGAGTGGTTATAAAGTTGGCATTTGAAGCATACCTAAATGGATGGACAACTTCAATTGAAGTGTGTTTTGTTTGAATGGGGAACGCGAATTATGACCTTAGCAAAGACGAGAAAAAGGCCCAGTGGATATGTACATAGGCAATTACACTGAGTACCCGAAAGATGAGTCTTTTGGCTTCATTGCTCATCACTCCTAAGGGTCTGTCTCAATATGTGAAAAGAGCAAAGAGTGAAAAACTAATTGCAATGGAGACATTCAGAAGTGTGAAATTCAGAAAGTGGTTTCAATCCATATGGTTAATCAGTCAGGATTGCTGTTCATAAAAGAGGAGGGAAGAGAAAGGTCAGCTCTAGTGAGATGATTGGTGATGGGGACCTGTGAAAAAATGCCACATTTCCTCCCCTCCCCCATTCTTTGGAGACGTTTCCAACCAAATGTGCTGTCCCTACGTTGGAAGATTTCTCAAAGTTCTCGAAGATTTCTCAAAGGTACAGAGAAGTACAAGTCAAGGTTCTTGGGGAAATATGACATATCAGAAATAGGATTTCTCACAAGACCAAGGAGGCTGAAATACTGGCCAGAAGATGAGTGCACATTAGTGAATTGTTGTGAGCTTAAAGATGAATTGGAGCTCTGCCTGAGAGCAATCCAGAAATGTGTGTATATGTGTAGCTTAAGCAAGTGAGGACCCAGATTCTGAATCACAAAGCTTCCTTAAGAGGCTTTTCAGATAACAGAAATACTGTTGTGATTCTATTTAAAATACACATGGACTCACACACATATGTCCACACAAAACTGCACATAAACATATGCAGAAACCACATAGAAATCACTTATTCATATGTTTAATATGAATGTATATGTAGAGCCTATATCAGATTGCACACCATCTTGGGGAGGAGAGGTAGAGGGACAAAATTTAGAACTCACTATGGAAGTGAATGTTGAAAACTAAAAATAAATTAATTAATAAAAAAAGAAATCATCTATTCAAAGGGTTGAGTACTTACTGTTTAGAAAACTATCTCTCCTTCATGCCTTCCGTGCTTCCTCTTAATGTAATAGATGGGCACTTGTGTATGAATTAATAGTAGGAGATGGCCTAGAACTGGGAGATACGTACAGTAGTCTGTCCATGTCTCTGTGACTCTCTCTCTCTCTCCCTCTGCTCCCCCTCATATATATGTATATAGACACACATACGCATATATTTATGTAGCTGCACATACTGAATAATGTGCTGAGTCTAGTGTTGGAAAGAGCTGGATTCCAATCCTGCCTTGTACACTTATTAGCTGTGTGATCCCAGACAAGTCACTTAATCTCTGTCTGTCTCAGTTTCTTATCTCTGAAATGGGAGTGATAATAGTACCTACTTCCCACGGTAGTTAAATAAGATAATATTCATAAAGGGTTTTAAAGACTTTGAAGTGTTCTAAAATGCTAGCTATGATTATTAGTACTATTGCTTGGGAAGTTATTTTTTGCCCCAGGTTGTTTCATCTGATTAGGTTTGGTTCCTATATTGTTGATGATAAAGTAAATACATGTCAGTTGTTCTCTTTATTTGTTTTCTAACATCCCCACTCGCTTTCTTGATTCTTCACAGAATCCTCAATCTTCCCTAAGCTAAGGTCACTAATGTGGCGGTCCCTCATGCTCTTCTCTCACCAGGCACACCTTTCTGAGGTCCGGAGCCAGCAGACCAAACGCCATTCTCCAGGGTCAATAAAACAGTCCAACCTGTACATTCAGCCCAACACAAAAAGAGTCTTCGCCTACCTCAATGGTCGTGAACATGAAGATGTCGTTTATGCCTGGGGCAGATCCATTGCAGAGGTAAAATTCTGGGAGAGGCCATCAACTCAGAGGATGTCTGGTGCTCAGGAAGAATTCTGAATCTCGGGGAACACAGTCATGCATTGCCTTGAGTCTTTTAATTTTCCCTGATAATACACAAATGAGGAATGATGCTAGGTGCCAAAAAAGAACGAGGATGCAGGTGCCCAACTACATACTCTATATGTATTCATATACTGCATAGTGCATTTATTAATATACCATGTAGCATATATAATAATAAATATGCTATATATAGTAATATACTATACAATATATAATTTACTAAATAGTAATATATATATACAATATATAATAATATCTAGAATGATAATGCTATATTTAGTATATATAATAATATACTATTTAGCATATATATTTGTTGTTATTTGGTTGTTTTCAGTTGTGTCTGAATCTTCCTGACCCCATTTGGGGTTTGCTTGACAAAGATACTAGAGTAGTTTTCCGTTTCCTTCTTCAGCTCATTTTACAGGAGAGGAAATTGAGGCAAACAGGGTGAAGTGACTTGCTCAGGGTCACATAGTAAATATCTGAGGCCATATTTAAACTCAAGTCCTCCTGATTCTAGGCCTGGCACTTTATCCACTGAGCCACCTAGCTGCTGTGTGTGTGTATACAAAATACATACACATATATGTGTATGTATTACTCTATGTATATATTTAGAAATTTGTGTGTTATCTCCTCCATTAGAATGTAAAGTCCTTGAAGGCAGGTACCATTTCACTTTTGTATCCCCACTGCTTTGTGTGGTGGCTGATACCTAGGAGGTGCGTAATAAATGCTAGTTGATTGATTGCTAATATACTTTGTAAATTGCAACATGGTATATAAAATTCTATTCTTGGGTCCAAAAAATCCTCTTCACTGGATAGAGTGAAGACATAGTGAGACAATAGTATGTGTTTAACAAAATCAGACTTTTAGTGAACTGCAAAGTCAAAATGAGTCAACAGTTCAATATGGCAGCCATAAAAGCTAGCGCTCCACTGCATTGAGAAAGATAATTTCCCCAGGATGAGGGAAGTGATGATCTTGCTGTATTCTGATGAGATCACAGCAAAAGGACCATGACCAGTTCTGGGCACCGTATTACCAAACTAGAGGGTCTCCCATATGAGGTTGGTCAAGACGGTAAGAGGTCTAGAGACTAGCCCGTGCAGAAGAGTGAATTGAACTGATTATGGAGGCAAAGGACCTGGATTCAAATCCCTGCCTTATTATATCCTATTCATGTGACCTCAGGTGATTGATTTCCCCCATTCAGCGTACTGCTCCTCATCTGCGCAGTGAGGGTGTTGGACTATGTCATCTGTGAGGCTCCTATACCATGCTGCAAAAGTATTAGGTAAAGTGACTTGGACTGTTTGGCAGAGATAAGAGAAACGTTGCAGAGATATGACGGTTGCCTTCAAATACTTAAAGGTATTTTGTGTTAATAAAGTCTTTGGAGGGCAGAACTGGGGACAGTGAGTGGAAGTTACAGAAAATTCATTTTCTAATGTAACAAGATCCAAACAATCAGAGCTGTCCCAAAGCGAAATGGGTTGCTTGGGCAAGTGGGAGGTCAGAGGTGGAAGGTTTTCAAGCAAAGGCTAGATGACCACTTTTCAGGTATTTTATAGAGGGGATGCGAAGTCAGGAATGGGTTGGACTAGATGACCTTTGTTGTGCCTTTCAATTCTGAATCTTGTTGTAACTCTCAGCTGTAACTATTATTGTCATTACTTTGGTCAAGATCCTCTAGGGGGCATATAAAAAAATTATAGTCCTTAGCCTCGAAGAACATATTATAGAGTTAGTAAAATAGAGAAATACATATAAAAAGACAGGCAGCTAGGTGACGTAGTAGATTAGAGTATCGGATATAGAGTCAGGAAGACCTGAGTTCAGATCTTGGCTCAGACACTAATGAGCTGTGCTTGAAAAGCAATGAATTAACCTCAGTTATAATTATTACAGGGCAGCTATGTGGCTTAGTGGATAGAATGTTGGGCCTGGCCAGAGTCAGGAAAACCTGAGTTCAAATCTGACCTTGGACATTTACTAACTGTGTGGTGCTGGGCAAGTCATTTAACCCTGTTTGCCTCATTTTCCTCATCTGTAAAATGATCTGGAGGAAATGGCAAACTACTCCACTATCTCTGCCAAGAAAACCCCAAATTGGGTCACAAAGGATCAGTCATGAATGAAATAACTGAACAACAAAAATAATTTTTAGTAAAACCAAATGAGCGACCAACTGGTCTAGCCAGTGTTCATTGTAGAATTCCTTGGGAGGAAGAGATCACTTGTGGTTAGGATAATGGGGGAAAACAATGCAGGGGTGAGACTTGAGTTGGCCCTTGAAGGATAGATAAGATTCATGTAGACAGACCATCTATGACCAGGGAAACAGCACAGGTGCAATGACGTGTCTTTATACAGAATGTTTATACTTCAGAGAGAAGAACAGTATGGCTGGAGTGGGATGTGAATTCAAGGGACCAGACAGAGAGGAATCTACAAAGATAGTCAGGCTCATACTGGAGAGGGCTTGATTACTAGACTGAGGTCATCGCTGATGGCATTTGAATAGTTGAAAGACATAATAAAAGTGTTATTTAGGAAGATCAATATGACCAGGGTGTGTAATACAGATAATTACTGACTAATGTAAAAAGTTATCCAGGTTTCATGTACTCCTTTGAAATATTTTTTGAAGTCATCTTTGATCTCTTCAGTTTTGTCTCTAAGATATCTACTTTAGGGCCCTTTTAAGGAACTGAATGAAATTCTTAGTGATCAGTCATACTTCATGCATTAGTCCATTAAGTAAACATTTATTAAGTGCTTGCTTCAAGAAAGACATGGTGGTAGACCTTGGACATGTTTCAAGAATATTTTCCAGATTTGTGATTTCATCAGTGTTGAGAAAACATTGTGGAAATTCCCTCCCCAGCGTAGAATGATCTATCTCCAGTTTATAGTCCTAGAAGATTGCTGGGGAGAACTGAGGGATTAAGGAATTTGCCTATGACCACATAGCTAGTGCACATCAGAGGCAGGGCTGGACCCAGGTCTTCTTGACTCCAAGCCTACTGTCTATACATTATTACACTCCCTTGTCTAGATCTTTATGATACAAAGACAAGAACATAACACTACCTACCTTCAGGGAGCATATATTCTACTAAGGGATAATACTGTGCCCTCAGTTCTAGGCTGGGTTTCTAGTTTTATCATTCATGAGCCCCCACCTATGTGTCTACCATTAATAATCATCCAGTAGATTGACTTAACTTTAAGCGAAAGTATTTGCTGAGATAGTATAATACCATTTGATATAAAATATTTCTACCAAAAGCCTGGAGTGTACACTCTGACAAATATATGCAAGTCCTTGGGAAGAGTGAGTGCAGACTAAGGGAATAGGGACGTGTGTAGGATATATGTGTGGCAGACAGGTAATTGAAGTTCTTTCTTGAGTTCCTAGTTGGCATTCTTCCCTAGTACAAGGAGACATATTCCTTGAAGCTGCCTCCTTCCTTGGGTGACTGCTTTTCACTATCCATTTCTCCTTGGTGTGTCACTCTGTTCTCAGCTGAGTTTGTTGTGTGCTTTGAGATGGGAACAAAATGACATCCAAGGACAGACAGATACTAGCAGACAGGCACCTGAGGAAGGAGACAGTTGATTTTAGCTTGATGCATTTACTATCTGCTATAGATGACATGGTCAGTCTGGAGAGGAAGAGAAATAAAGTAATTTCTTTAGTAATTCTGTCTCAGGGGTTGGGCTTCAATTTTGGATCCTGAATCCTTAATTTGTGAACTTGGAGTCCTTCAAGACTAAACTGATTTACTGCTGGACTGACTCACAGTTGGACTGACTGTTCTGTGTCTACATAGCTAGAGAGGTACGTCTAATTCTTTCAGGCAATCACAAGATACTTCCTGTGTGGCATCATCTGCCTTTATACAAAAATCACAGAGCTATATAATCTCTTCAGATTAAGGACTCTTAAATGTAGGAAAAATATGCCTTCAACATCTAGTTTACTCTGTTTATTAAAGGTGTCCGGACCTTCTGTGATTACATTAATTGAGGACCTTACCCTTTTTACAAAAAGATAGGAAAGACCTACCACATGGGAGAAGTCAGTAGATAGGGAGAGTTTGAACATGGCAAGGATGAGGGGAAGTTGATCAATGGGACATATTCCTAAGGGAGATGGGAAGGGATAGGATCACAGATTGCAAGAAGAGGGGCCATCTTTTTGTCAAAGTCTAAATCAACAGGCTTCAAAGCAAGGTTGAGAAATGATATTTGTGGTGTAGCATGGAGAAGAAGATGGAACTCACAACAGATGGCCTCCATCTTCTTGTTATAATAGGAAGTAAGTTCCTCTCTTAAGACAGACAGAATGAAGGGCAGAGTATGAGGGGCTTGAGGAGGGAAGAGAAAGTTTGGAATAGCTATTGGGGGTGTGTGCAATCGAATTAATCATGGGAAAACAGAAGGATTGTCATGTAGCAGTGGGGGCCAGATGAAATTAGATCATACACATTTGTAGTGAATCTAGTTGGCTTAATCATATGAGTTCTGCCAGTGGTATTTAGCAGCTTTTGGGCAGGAATGAAGAAGTCACATGGCAGAATAAGTCACTGGGTTGAGAGTTTGTCAAAGGGTGTTGATAGGGTAAGGGGGCAATGAAGAGTGGAGTGGAGTGTAAGGCTGATCTTGCTTAACTATAGGATCAAATTTATGAAGGGAAGCAAAATGAGGTTACATGATGTACTGGAAGAACAGGAAATTGTGGAGTGGCTGGTAGTCATGGAGAGGATAAAAATAGACTTGGTAAGAGTGAGGCAAAGGGAGAGATGGAAAGATAAGAGGCTGTGGCTCGAAAGAAAAAAAGTCATAATTCAATATGTTGGAGACAGAGCAGTTATGGGTAAGGTGAGATTACCAGTATGATCAGCCCTGTGTGTAGATGAGGCAGAGTGAAGATTAACACATAGGAGATTGTCCAGCGGCAGGACAGATGGTAAGGCCCAGTGGTCTGGATAGCAAGTAACCCAATTAAGCTGGAGTGTAGAGGAAGATAAGGCTGATGTGCAAATACATCTTTACTGTCATTACAATTGATAAAACTGTATCCATGTGGTGGTGAGAACTCTGGTGGCAAGAACTTTCTTTTCCAGGTTGACAATATCTACATAATATGTGTGTCTATGTGCGTGTATGTGTGTACATATATATATATATACATATATAATATGTATGTATGTATGTGTGTATGTATATATGTCTGTATGTGATAATATTGTAATAATTTTTTATATTGCATATTGCACATAGGATACCCAATAGCCATGGCTGCTGAAGAGGTATAGACTGTAGGCCCAGCAGATACAGCTCTTAGGACCATATCTCCATGGAGGCTATTCCTTTAATTGATGGAATTTGAGTCAGACTGGACTGAGGGCCAGTGGCATAGGGGAAGTTGCTATTCATGGGGTTCTTGGGGACCTTAGTGGTCATTTCCATAGCACTCAAGGGGAAATGTTTGTCTTCCTTATGCCACCTTCTGTCTCTGTGTGGGGCATCTCTCTGTTTCAGCCAGCCTGGCTTGATGAGTAATTCAGATTTTTTTCTATGAAAGCAGAGAGTTTATATAGAAAAAGGACTCTGTGTAGAATAAATAGGGGATCGAAAAAATGAAGGGCTCTGATTTCATTAAAGGAATAGAGATGTTCAATAATACATATCAGCCCTTGTTCAAAACAAACTAGCACCACCATCAAAAACCCTTTATTGACTTTCCCTTTACCTGCTGAATAAAGATAAAATTCCTTAGACTGGAAAGATTGGTCAAAGCCAGGATGCAGAGGGACCAATCTTTCCAGCTTTGGGTCACATAACTTCCATCTCATGTTTTAGCCAAACTAGATGACTTCTCACCCCTGAACATGTTCGTTCTATTTTGGCTTTCCCATTTCTGTACCTTGTCCACAATATTTGCCTTGAATGCCCTCCCTCTGTCCACCTCTGACGCTTGAAATCCCTACCCTTCCTTTATGTCTTAGATCAAATCTCCTCCATGACATTTTCTTTGATCCCACCCATCCCCAGAAGGAAGAGAATTCTGGCTCATCTGAAATCACAGCATTTTATAATCTTCTCAGAAACTTATAAGAAACAGAATCATATAGTGGACAGAGAGTCAGAAGTTATAGGTTCACATCCTGCCTTTGACATATACAAGCTATGTGACTCTGGGAAAAATCACTTAACCTCTCAGTGGCCCAGAAAACTCTCTGAGCCTATACGTCGGAGTTGCCCAGGTGCTTTGATGGAGTGAGCTTCCTCACCGGGAAACTCCCTATGAAGTAATTAACATTGTGAAATTCAATAGGAATAGAGTCTTACACTTGGATGTAAAAAAAAATCAATTTCACAAATACAAGGTAGGGGAGGCATGAATAGTTGGCAGATTTTTTTCCTCTGAAAAAGATTTGGGATTTGTAGTAGATTGAAAGCTCAAAATGAGTTAGTAGGATTTTAAAAAAATAGTGATTTTGGGGCTACATTAACAGAGGTCCAGCTTCCAGGAATCAGGCAATAATCCCACTGCACTCTGCCAATCTCCCCTTAAACCCCATCTGGAGCATGGGGGTCAATCCTGGGCATCATGGTTTAACAAAGACATTAATAAGCTGTAGAGTATCTCAAGGAAGGCAAACAGAATGACGAAGGACCCTGAGATTATGTCATATGAAAATCAGTTGAAGGAAGTGAGCATGTTTACTTTACAGAAAAGAGGACCCAGGGAGTGTATTGTAGTCATCTTCAAATATTTGAAGGGCCATCATATGGAGAAGAGATCAGTTCTGTTCTATTTGGTCCCAGAGGGTAAAACAAGGAAGAATTTGTAGAAGTCCTACAAAATCAAATACAGATTGAATGTCAGGAAAAACATCACAACAATTAGGGCTGCCCCAGAGTGTATTGGGCTACCTTGAGTGGTGTTGAGTTCCTTACCTTTGCAGGTTTTCAAGCAGAGGGTGGATCACCACTTGGGGAATCTATTGTGGTAGAGATTCCTTTTGTGGAACTATTGGATTAAATGGCTGCTGAGTTGCTTTTCATCACTCAAATGTCGTGTGTCTGTAATCCTTGGAGTCCTTGTACAAATGAAACTACAGGTCCAGATTAAAAAAACAAAACAAAACAGAAACAAAAAACAAAGCATATTCCAGTGGGTGTTATATTTATCCATATGCACATCTTATTTCTGACTATCAGGTGATTAAAAACTTCAAGCACAGGGGCAGATTCTTCTTTATTTCCTTTTGTATCTTCCTAGAATAGTTCATTGTCCACAGTAAACCTTAATAAATATTTGTTGAATGAATGAATGGTCCTGGTACCAGATGAATGAGAAATACAGTAGAACCCATATTTCAGTATTTTTCTCTGTGCATTTCATATAGCAAATCAAACTAGGGCTACCCAAAATTTTGGTGCTGGCCCAGCCTTCTCTTTATTTTTCTCATAAACGTGAAAAGTCCAGCCAATTCAGCAACTTTCTACTCACCTTTTTCTACCCACCTTTGCCAAAATGACTCTTCTCTGCAGGTGGTCCCATCTCTTCCCAGTACACCAGAACAGCTCTCTCCTCTGGGTTTAGTAGCTGAATCTTCAAGCCCAGAGCTTTTCTGTGACTTAGCATCATAGACTTTAGAGTTGGAGGAGATCACAGAGGTCATACCGTCTACCTCCCCGCCCTCTGTCTCCCTCATTTTATAGATGCTGCATCTGAAGCACAGACAAGTTAGGCGACGTGCCTAAGGTCACGAGTGTAGTTAAGTCACAGCTGTGATTTGAAGCCAGGTCCTCAGATACCAGAACCAGTGTACTCTGCTGTCTGGCCAAGCTTTGTCTGGTCCTAAAGGACTGATCTCCTCCTACATCTGTAGCATCTCTCTCTACCCACTTTGATGAGACTTCAATGGATCTGTGATCTTGTCGATGTGGGTACTCCCTTCAAGGGTACAGATAACAACCTCTCTGTACCTTCTCCACCTTCTGTCAATGACCTCCAGCAGTCTTCCATGGGAAGGAGTGGGAGGGGGGAAGAGGGCAAAGCATTCCCAGATCCCCTCCTATCATATTGTCGTGTGGGTAGCAGTGGAGGGCACAGGCTGCCCATCAGTTGTCCTGCTGTTTGAACAGCCCATCTCTTCAGCAGGTCATCTCCCCTTCCCCCTCATCCTCTTACGTCCAATATAGCCTTAAATTTTTTAAAGTCTTTTTGTTTTTTCATTCATTGCCAGCCTCAGCTCATTCCAGGCTTTACCACTTTCTGACATTGTTATCACAATATCTACTCTTTTATAGTCATTCTCAATTTACCCACTTTAGCCTTCATTTTCTGTATTTTTTTTATCTCAATTTGCCACTGAGTTCCTTTCATATTCACATCAATTTCTGTATAGAGCTGCCTCTTTCCTTCTAAATCAGAATTTATTCTTAAGTTTTTCACATCTTTTGAGGCATCTTCCCTAATGGAATTATGAATGATGAAATGAATTAGGAAAGCCTACCTATCCTGTCTCTGGACTCTGAAATGTGCTCGCCGCCAGGGAGAAGTAGATAGAGCATTGGAAGACAGAGTTCATATCCTGTCTCAGACACTTTTTTAGGTTTCAGCCTCAGTTTCCTCATCTGCAAGATGAGAATAATAATAATAATGATACCACCTTACCTCGTAGAATTATTGTGAGGATCAGATGAAATGATATATGTCAAATATTTTGCAAACTTTAAAGCACCATATATATGTTCGCTGCTATTATTGTTATTTTTATCTCATTTTGATGGAATTCAGAGAGAAACAGTCCCAGGACAAGTCTCTATTATGCTATTATTCCTTAATGTTCAATGTTCTACAGCCTATTTCGTGGATGGATAAAATAGCTGCTTTTTATAATTGAATCAAAATATCAGGATTTATTATTACTCATTATTATTATTCTTAGTTGAGGTAGCAAAGAGTAGTAGATAGAAAGCTGACTTTGAGGTCAAGAAGGCCTGGTTTCAAGTCTCACCTCTGACATATACTAGTTGTGGGACCCTTGGTAAGAACTAGACAGCTCTCAGACTAAGTTTCAGAAAAGGTGCAAAGTTGCATCGGCAGAGGGCATTTCCTCTCTAGGAAGCTTCCTGTACCAAGAAAATCATAGGTCCATCCAGTCTCTTATCTTTGCTATCCTCCTGGACCTGTTCCTGACTTTCTGGACTTCAAAACCATGCAGTTTTTACTGCTGGCTCATCCTGGGACTTCCCTCAGCTCCCAGGGGTCTCCTCTCCTTGGAGTAGCCCACCACTCCTGTGGCCTGTTCACCCAGAAATATTTCACTGTGAGGCCTGCCCCGCCTTCTCCCAGTGGTGAGTTCCTCATGGATCCTGCATTTTGTGGAAGGACTGAAGCCAGTCTGTCTCCATCCTCCTTCTCAGCCTGGCTCGGAGTTTTCTGGCCTTCAAAACCGTGCCTCCACACTGGGCCCTTCCTCCACTCCCCCCTTTTCATAAAAGTTCTCCTGTGTGTTGACTTCACCTTTTAGAATGTAAGCTCCTTGGGGGCAGAGATTCCCTTTCTGTTTGTTTAGCACTTTGCACAGTGCCTGGCATATAGTCGGTGCTCAATAAATGCTTGCTTCAGTCCTACCCTCTCTCCTGTTGTCTTTGTCATCATCAAGGTTACGTGCCAAGGTCGCATGGCTAGTTCACCCTTGATTATGTGTCCCAAATTATAACCTCTTAAGGTACCTGTCATTTTTCCTCTGTTACCCAGGGTCTCCTTATTTCTTGTGCAGTGATATGTTAGACCAGATGGCTTCTAAGGTCCCTTTCAATGCTGAGATTCTTTGATTCTGTGGTTATAATCAGGTCAAAAACAGCAGTTCACCTCTTGGCTTCCTCTACTTTTGAAGAATAATTGAGTCAAATCAAGAATTTATCAGCTGCTTTACTTTTAATAGAAAGAAAGCTCACCATTCTACAGACAGTTGAAGCCTCCAATTACTACTCACTTCTTGCCTAAAGTGGGGGCACATCTGTAAAAGGGAGAGCTAATGATATATTTAGCACATCAACTGTATATGGCTTGCATCTTTTGGAATAAAGATTATTCCTGAAAATGGCTTTAAAATGATCATCTCTGTAATACTCGTATAACTGGTTGGACTTCATCTAATAATTCAACGGGAAATGGAATGCATTCAGCAGAATTTCCACTTAGAATTTAAAATAATAATACAATGGAATGAGGATATGTTCAATTTATAATTATATGCATTAAAATAGATTTATAAAAGCATTCCTAGTTATAGAATGCTTGAGCTGGACGGTATCTTAAATATCACTGAGTCCAACTCTGTTATTTTAAAGGAAAGGAAATCAAGGGGAAATGGCCTGCCCAAGGTCACATAGCTCATTAGTGGCAGAACAAGGACTAGCACCCAGGCCTTCTAACTTGCAGCTCAGTGCTCTATCCGCTGCAAAGTGCTGCCATCTTTTTCTTTGTTTGAAGAAAACAAAAGCTGGATCCTCACCCCACTGGTTTTCCTGGTTACTAGGGCAGAGGGCTCATTTGTGGCAACAATCCTCCGGACTGATGATCTGGAAATGCCTATAGTGGCAAAAACAAAAAGGCCTTAATAAATGGCTTTTTTATTTTAAAGAACAACCTTAAAATGAATTTAAATATCTTAACATAACTGCCTTTGACATGTCCAGGTAAGGAAACTCCTTCTCCCAGAGCAGATTGGCACCCACGTGGAACCCTGGAGTCCTATAGACACTTGCCTGTGGTGCTGAGAAGCCTAGTGATTTACCCAGGGTCACACATCCTGTATGAATCAGAGGCAGGGCTGAAATCCATTTCTTCCTGACTTCAAGGCCACCTCTTTATGTCCAAGCCAGTGGTTCTCAAACCACTGTGGTCTGGTGATCCCCACAGGGACCCCTGAGATCATTTCAGGGGATACACAAAGTCAAAGCTATTTTCATTGTAATAATATGATGGTTTAATTTCTAATACAGTCAATATCAAGATATAGAACCCAGAGAACAAAAGCTCTTAGAAGTGGAGGGGGGTGGTCCTCAATAATTTTAAAGAATGTGAAGGAATTCTGAAACTAAAATGTTTGAGAACCATTGCCCTAAACCATGCTGACTCATGCAATAGTCTAGAAACATTTATTAAGAACCTACTATGTGCCAGGCCAACGCCTGATGCAATACTTACCCTGGCGTCTTTTGAGGGACTATAAGCTTCTACATTGACTAATTCCCTTGAGATGCTGGGGTGCTCTAAGTTTTCCTGACACTTGGCTTATATCTCAGTTAGTCATTCATTTAACAAAGGTTTAGTAAACACTTCCTCTGTGTTAATGTGCCAAGTGCTGGGGGTACAAAGGCAGACAAAAACACGATCCCTAACCTCAGGGAGCCCACATTCTAACATGGAACATGACAAGCAAATAGCCCTATCCCTCCATATCTGGTCTATGACCTGAGAACATCTCGGTCAAGTGCTCTGCAAACCTGAATGCTTCATCACCGTCTCAGTTACTTTTCTTCTAACGATTATGATTTCTCCTAAGCCTGACTTTTCCTTTTCATTTCAGCTCCTGGATAGTTGCTCCCTGCGCCTCAGAATGACGTGCCCAGCCAAGACCATGTTCACCCTGGATGGAAAGCCTTTGACATCTTGGAATGATATCAAGAGGGACATGGTCATTTGTGTTTCTGCTGGAAATCATTTTGTAAGCCATAAAGGTACTCCCTGGTCTTAAATTTATCAGGTTTCAATTACCTTTTGGTAAACACTCACTTTTTTTTTCTCTTACCCTACAGAAGACAAAAAGCCTTCTGACTTTTAAAATCCCTCTACAGTGAACATTTCAAATGTTTTGCTTCCCTCCACCCCACCATACAACCACATGTTCTAGTCAATTAAATTTCACCATAAACTGAAATCTTACTTCCTATGCTTTACTCTAGTGGAGGATTCTAGGTAAGGCAGGTTACTTGTGGACTTCATCCAAGCAAGATTTCATTAAAAAAAAATATCAAAAGGTCTATTTGATAAGGTAAGCCCATAGCTAAAGTCCCAAAGACAGTATTTTAGTGAGGCACCTCGGTACGCTATGTCTGATGATTTAATATTGAATATTTTGTTAACCAGAAGTAAAACAACTTTTAGGCTTCCTTTTTTTAGTGCTAAGCCAATTTTTTTAAAATTTTTTTTCTTTTTTTTGCCAAGTCAATTTCTAGCTTAAGATCACTGATTTAGAGTAGGAAGGAACCTCTCCAATCATGTAGTCCCCTCTAGTCTCCTCAAGAAACAGGCCCAGAGAGTTTAAACAGCTAGCCCAAGATCATAGAGGCAGCAATTATCTGATCCCAGGGCCTCTGACTCCAGAGTCAACATTTTTCCCCATAATACCAGGCTGTCATCACTTTTAGCACTGATTTTTCATCTCTTATCTTATTTCTTTCATAAGCAATGTATCTGAACATATTTTTTCCCTCTCTTACTGACCCGTCTTGTAGACTTCTCGTGTAAGGCGGTATGCTTCTATGAAAAGAGCATTATCTTTCAAGCCAGGAAGCCTCTGTTTGAGTCCTGGACTCCGAGACGCTGACTAGCTCTTTAACTGGTGGGCAAGTTAAAAAAGAAAACCCAACTCAACAACGTGGTATTCTGGGAACTTTCAGGCAAACTGGTATCGCTTTAAAAAAGAAAAAAAAGCGCAACTGGAAAAAACATAAACCAAGTCATGGATCTAGATAAGGAAAGGGTTTCAGGGGCCACCTGTCCAAACCCCCTCATTCTACAGATGAGAAAGCTGCACCCCAGGGAGGTGAAGTGACTTGTCGCTAGGTCACACAGGAAGTAATGCTCAGAGGTGGGATTCGAACCCAGGTCCTCTGACTCCAGTACCCATGTTCCTTTCTACTGTACTAGGAATTTGGGTTGAATGTATATCATTACAAGGAAAATTTAGTGTCTGGATATAATGGTAGAACCTCTATAATGGTAACAACTCTAGACATTTTCCTTTAAAACACTTTCATCATTAATATGTATTCAGCTTATACATAGTGGAAGTTTTCAAAACTATAGTAATGATGGTATTGATGATGATCATGATGATGATAATGAAAACGATGGGCCACAGGAGTACAAAAGATATGGAAGGCTTGAGTTGGAGAGCAGAGCTGATACAGAGTGAGGAAAGTGAGGTCAGGGATGCTCCCTCTTCCCACTCTTCTGGAATTCTGAGCACGATACTGCCTCATCCTCGGCTCTCTCTTGTCATTAATTGGCTCCTTTCTCCCAGCTCCTCATTGCTGCTCACTGTGTGGCTGCCATGATTCTCTACTTACATCTTAATTCATGAGTATTCATGGAGTACTATCACTGAGTACAAGGTTTAGTCAAAGAGACCCAGAAAACCCAGGAGGTGATTAGAGAACAGAGGTATGGGTTCTTCCAAAGTAACCTGGCTCTAGGGTCTCCCAACCCCGAGGTTGGGAGCCATGCTTGTACAATGTCCCTGCCCTTATTGTCTGGCTGTTGCAGGAAGTCAACCAAAATAAGAGGGTATCTGGGTCAGAGACAGATACAGACTGCCTTCTCAGCAGTGGACATGCAGAGAATTATATGAAATAAGGAATGCAAATATCATCTTCATTGTCATTTATCCGCTTGGTAGACACAAAGGCCCAGGGAAAGGGGATGTTGGCAGGCAGCTCCATTTTAGATCCACAGTGATATCACTGTGAATTACCATTACTAAAAATGAGACTTCCCTCCCTTTGGAAGTTGCTTCCTGGGAGTATCTACTCTCAATGTTTGTTAATTCTCCAGATTCACATGAGGGCAGAGAATAAATTCCTGGTGGGATGTGGTACAGTGTGAGTCTTGACATGGTGACTTTGTGGCCTGGAAGAATGAATGGATTTCCTCCCAGAGTGTGACAGATGCACTGGGGAAAACTATCTGATGTCAATGACATTCATTTTATTTTGCTTCAGAACCTTATAATGGATGAATTGGGTATTTTTCTATTTATTTTATTTCTTTAAAAAATAATTGGCATGTTTCAAAAGGTACATTTCACAGGACTCCTAAGGAGACAGACTGAGGCACTTAGAGTATGCTATGCCTGGTTTTGGCTCCAATACACACCACATTTATGGGCATTGAGGGGCATTTAACTGCCAGGGAAGGTTTTCATTCCACACATGACTTTCCTATGACATACTGGCTAGACTTCAGTGGAGGAATTTTCTGCACTCGGACATAACCTTTCTTTTTTTTAGGTACCTCAGTAGAGTTCAGGGAAGTCGAGGGATATAGAAATGAATAATGGAAAACTCACTCCAGTTGCTTGAAAATGGATCTGATTTTTGCAAAAACAACCATAGAATGTTTAAATAACTTTCACCCCCAAATTCTTAGACACATCAAAATCAAAACAAGTCGTAAACAACAGTGAAGGAATGAATGCCATTTGAGAATGCTCCCCACCAGCTGTTAGGATCAGTCTCTTTTTTCCTATCTTGGACCTTTCCCTAGACCTCTGCTAGTTTTGCCGAATTTCGTTAATGCACAGCCTAGAGTCACCTGGCTGTCTGCCCTGAGTTCTCCTTCCCCCTAACTGCAGTCTTTCTGGATTTAACAGTAATACCTACTAAGAAGTTAAAAAAGGAAGGAAAGCATATGCAATGAGATAGCCAGGGATGGAGCAGACCAACATCTCTCTGAGTTTTTCATCATACCAAGGTCCAAAAAGTGACTCTGTATAAACATGATGATGTGTTTTCTAAAATGCCCTTTGCAGATATAAAGCGACGGGTGGCTATGCGAGCAAACTATGCCCATGTCAAAAAACTGAAGGGGGCTCACGCCACAGATATTGTTGTGTCTGCCATAGAGAAGCCACCATCCAAGGTAGGTTTCTGTTCCATTGATCCCTATCTGAATTGCTGTGCTCTGGGCTTGGTTTCATTATAGTATTTGATGTGTATACATTGACATACCTGCTATGAGATAACGATTCCAAATCGACCATAATTTCATGTAGCCTGTCTTAGAAGTTATTACCTTACACATTTTACGCAGAGTGACATTTGATGCCTCAAATCTTTTCCTGGAAATTCAATAAAACTAGACTAAGTAATGCCAGTAAAATTACTACATTAAGGCTATTTTTTTCCAGGAAAAAAAATGGCAGCTACTAGTTAATTCCAAAAGTTAATTCATCCTAGTCGATGGGAAAATGCTGTATTTTTGGAAAGCTTAGTGAGTTCATAAAACTCATGACTTGTAGTCAGCATGGAGTAGAACTCGGGGATGTCAACAGACAATTCTGTTGTCAAAGTCTATTTTCCTACCCCATACCCATTTTGTCTTCAGAAGCAGAAGGCCTGAGTTTGAATCCTCTCAATGCTTCTTACTACCTGAGTAACTTGGAGTGGTGCACTTTAACATGCTTATCTGTAAGAAAAAGGGAGGTTGGACTAAGTTAATTCTAAAACCCTTTCCAACCTAGTTAGGCCATAAATAGCCAACTGCTTCTCCAGGACTTAAATGCCTAATTTTCTTGAGCATCCAGATTTATCAGAATGGAAATGAAAGTGTTTCTGGTCACATAAACCCTTCTTTCCTTTCAATTCTGTTCCTCCCACCCACCTGCCTGCTCAGATATATGCTGGAGCCAGATCAGAAGGCTGCGGGGAGCCAGTTGTTAAATTTTCAATGTGAGGATGCTACAGATCCAGGCTTGATTTTTGTTTTGTTGATTGGCTACACTTAAGGAAATCTATCTCCTAGGCCCTCTTAATTGGAGGGACTTCCCTCTCTTAATTATTTCCTATTAATCCTGTATACAGTCAGTTTGTTTGCTCTTTGTCTCTCCAGTTAGATTGTGAATTCCCTGAGGGGAGGGAATGCCTTTGCCTCTTTTGGTATCCCCAGTGCTTAGCACAGCACCTGGCACGTCGAAGGCACTTAAGTATTTGTGACTGACAGTCTGATGGAGAAAATATTAATGCAGATTAAACTTAAAAAATGGATCCTGCATACTCCCCCTACCCTCAGAGAGCCCAATGTTAAACATTTACCTATAAACTGCTGCTTGTAGCAGAAGCCCTAGTATCACCCAAGGAAGACATTTCAACACCCTTTCCAAGAGCAATGAAAAAGGACCATGGCTAACAGATGAGTCAGAGAGTTCAGATTGTGAGGCACACCTGACCTCAAATATGGAAAATGAGCAAAATGAAGTATTTCAAGGAAAAAGTTTTCGAAGGGCATTTTTGCAAAGGGGGAGGATGGAGGGACATTGCCAGCTTTTCTATCCCAGTTACAAACCTGAAACAAAAGAACTTCATTATTTTTTTTTCAATGTAAGGGTAGCTCCCACCTTCACCCTCTTTTTAAAAAAAAAAAGGCAATAGTACCCTAAGGCAAAACACTGGTGAATTCATTTTTGGCTTCTGTTCAAAGAGGAGAATTTCCTAGCAAATGCTCTTCTTTCTTTCCTCTTCTCCTCTGGAAGCACCTCATGGCCTTGCCTGAAAATAAATTGCAACCTAGCTAAGTGTATACAGAATAGCAGAGCTAGGCCCATACCTCAATCCGCCACCTTAATGTGCTGCGGGAAGCTGTAGATCATTTCTCCTGAAGGGGGCTCATGGTAATCACTGCAAATGGCATGGTATTTACTCCCGTTTCTGCAAATCAGCAGGGCTATATGAATAAATTCCAGCTGCCAGGACCTGCTCCAGAAAGAAAATCACATTTAGGTGAAAATACACAAAACATCCCCATTAGCAGTGCTTTGCCCTTCCGTGGACCTCTTTGGGTTGGGATTTCAAAGCTTCCTGGGTGTTTATTAAAGAAATTTTACGACTCCAATGGGAGATTGATTTTTAGCATTATCTCCATTTTTAGGGATAAGGTTGAAGCCAGTGGGGCTAAGTAGCTTATTCTGCCGGCCAGCTTGTCCTATAAGGTCACTGTGTTAGCAGCTCATCCTATAGGGTCATTTCACTGGGGGCGCATTTTCATAAAAACATTTTTTAAAAATTACTATATGTGAAAAAAAATACCTTATCATACTGCCACTAAGGAAAAGCTGATTGGCTATGAAAATGGTCTAATTTCACCCTGGATCAAATGTGCAAATTTCTGTGAAAATCTGAGCTCTTACAGTGAATCCTCCTGAAGTGAAAATTGGTAATATCACACACAGCGATACAAGGTACCCAGAGACATAAGGCAAAAGTCTTAACTGAACTTTTCTATTACTAGTAAATGGGATTTCAGATGCAATATAACAGTCATCAACACATCACATTTTGTTGGTGAGGTAGAGTTACTCACTTCATGGACTCAAAGCTTGCCTGGTATAGCACCATAGTTCAGAGCCACTTGTAAGTTAGCAAAAAAAAAATCAGTTCCTGCTCCTTTTTTATTTATTGATGTTCCTCTTTGGTTGACTTTCTGGGTCACCCAGTACCAGTAACTAGATTTTCAGCCAGTGCCAGAGTGGAAGATGATTTTAGCCCTGTTCAGCCATCCTAGATTTTTAATAAATCTCATAATTTCCTTTGGGGATATATTTATCACATTTGAATCAGTTCCATATATGTGCTCATGTCAGATTTCAATATTTTTGTATCAACTGGAAACCATTTTATTTATTAAAATGGACTGCTTCTATCCCAGGGCCTTTTCAGTGAAATTTATAGCCTGCCATTTGTAAATACTGGTAAGGTGTTCCAGATACAGATCAGCCCAGCAGCATCTGTAGGATGCTATCCCCAGGGGAACCCTATTTTATTGCCTACCTTGAGTCCCTGTTGCCTGATCCCATGTGGGGACACATAGTTGCCACAAGAATGTGGTCATTTCCAAAGGGGAACCTCTTGGCATGCCTACAGTCAAATCCCAACAGCCTAGCTGGAGCCAGAATTTTTAGACTGTCTGACAAGGTATGTAAATGAGAGATATTTCATCTCTACACCTGTGTTAGTTTTCAAAGTTGATGAATGGAGAACGTTATCCAAAAGTGCAGAGGAAAATTTGTGGCTTCAAGGGGTACTGTCAAGGTTGGTATTGAGATAGAAATTTGACACACCATGTTTTGTGTGTGTACAAAAGGCCCATAAATACTTTCTGTGGCTTTTTAAATAACAGATTCAGGTCTCTTCTTCTGCAGAGAAAACAAAATTCACTTAGAAATCAATGCCGGCAGACAGCCTAGCCTTTCTGAACTAACCAATAATAATGGTCTGCTTGCAACAACTCATTGAGAGAAATTGGATTTGCCTGAGACAGCAAATTTCTTTAGTGTAATTTGGAGGGGAGTGATCAATAAGAGTAATAGAGTTCACATTGTTCTAGATTATGAAAGAAATCAGATGCAAAGTTACTTATTAATGGGGAGTTTTGGCAAGTTGCAATGGTGACTATCAATTTTTCTTTTTGAAAATTTCAGACAAATAGGTCAGACTCAATCGTATCTCTGTACACAACTCATTGTTTCGAGGGCTGGTAAGTAGAAAGAGCTCTGTTTTCTGTGAACTAGAGTTTGACATAAAAGGGAATCATTTACAGCAGGATGCTTTGCATTAAGCAGCCACAAGGCAACATCAACCCAGACCACTTAGCGGGGGGCTTTTGTGGGTGAAGCCATTGCTGACAGGTGTTTTCTGATGAGCATTTCCTGCTAGCTATGACATTTTCTAATCTTAGGAGCTTCTAATATGAAACCACTATCAATGAGCTATCTGCCTACGCCAGTCATCTAAGTACAAAGCCACAGAGAGAAAATTGGTGCCCATACATAGCCATCAGGTATTTTGCTGAACAGGAAGGAGGAAAACAAGCTATTTATAAACCCAGTCAAGATGTCAGGGGCATCATTGTGATGCAGCACCCATATTTTCATACTTAAGGATCCATGGTTTTAATGGTTCAGGTAATTCTTGCCTATGGCAACCAACCTCTCCTCGACCTAGTAGACAGCCCGGGATGAAGTGGATAGAGCACCAGGCCTGGAGTCAGGAAGATATGAGTTCAAATCTGGTCTCAGACACTTACTAGCTATGTGACACTGGGCAAGTCACTTAACCTCTGTCTGCCTCAGTTTCCTCATCTGTAAAATAGGAATAATAATAGTACTTACCTTTTAAAACTGTTGTAAGGAAAAATGGGATAATATTTGTTTAAAAAAAACCTTGCAAACCTTAAAGTCTTATATAAATGCTAGTGATGATGATGATGAGAAGGAGGAGGAGGAGGAGGAAGAAGAGGAGGAGTTGCTGTGACAAGGGCTTCTAATGGTGACCTTATGAATTTAGCTAGGCTGATTCAGAAAAAGGGCATGTAGTTAATGACTGGGTCTTAACTCAAAACCTTCTCAGCCTGGTGGGATCTTCAATCTCTTTTGATCCCCTGGTCTAGCCTTTCAGAACCCAGGGTCATCTACACACCACAATGTGGCATCAAAGCCACCTCCCTCCCCTGAGGCTTCTAGAATATTCTTTTCGTATGTAAGGAAATGAAATGTTTCGGCAACAGCTGCCAGGCTGTCCTTGAAAGATCCCAAAATGATGACTTCTGCTTGTGAGCTGGTACTCACCTTGGACACAGTTAAATGTTTCAGAATCACAGCTTGACTAGGCTGGATCACACAGAACCCCCTTTTGGCTTCCCAACTATGCTGCCGGGGAGGAGAGAAGGAGAAAATCCTCCTGAAGCTCAGAGGGCTTCAATATGTTTGCCAGCACTTAAGGTCTGCTTCGCCCTCTCCTACATGTTCATCTTTTTTACTTCCTTCTCCCTTCCTTTCCTCCTTCATTGTTGCATGATCCATTAACTTTTTATACATTTGTTGTTTTGTTTATTTCCTTTGTTTTTTTTTTCTCCTTGCCTCTCCACTCTAAATTCCTTTCAACACGCTTTATAAAAAATAGGCCACTTGAGTAATTTTAGATTCACCCTTGGATTCCTCTAACTTACTACCTAGTCAAGAAAATGAGCTCCATTCTAGGCTTGGCCCACAAACCAAAGGACCAGTAAGCTTTATTAAGTCTTAACTTCCAGAATGTAGGGAAATTGGTTCTATAAAAGGAACTCTTAAAAAAATTTTTTTTGAATTTATTTAGTATTTTATTTTTCCCAAGTTACATGTAGAAACAATTTTTACCATTCAGTTTTAAAACTTTGAGTTCCACATTCTCTCCCTTCCTCCATCCTCATCCCCTTCATTGAGAAGGCAAGCAATTTGATATGGGTTATACCTGTGTAGTCATGCAAAACATTTCTATATTAGTCATGTTGTGAAAAAAAAAAGACATAGACCAAAAAAAAAAACCTAAAGAAAAATAAAGAAAGTAAAAAAGTGTGCTTCAATCTGTATTCAGATATCATCAGTTCTTTCTTTGGTGACGGACAGTATTTTTCATTATAAAGCCTGCAGAGTTGTCTTGGATCATTGTATTCCTGTGAATAGCTCATTCACAGAAGATCATCTTAAAATACTCCTGTTACTTTGTACACAGTACATTTCACTTTGCATTAGCTCATGTAATTCTTTCTAGATTTTTCTGAGAGCATCCTGCTCATCATTTCTTATAGCACAATAGTATTCCATCATAATCACATACCATAATTTGTTCAACCATTCCCCAATTGATGGGTGTCCCCTCAATTTCCAATTCTTTGCCACCAGCAAAGAGCTGCTGTAAATGTTTTGTACATATTGTTCCTTTTCCTTTTTGTTTTTATCTCTTTTGGGATACAGACCTAGTAGTGGCAGTGCTAGGTCAAAGGGTATGCCTGGTTTTATAACCCTTTGAGCATAGTTCCAACCATTCCAAATAGAATGGTTGAATCAGTTCACAACTCCATAAGTGCATTAATGTCTCATTTTCCTCACATCCCCTCCAAAATTTGTCATTTTCCTTTTCTGTCCTATTAGCCAACCTAATAGATATGAGGTAATACCTCAGAATTATTTTAATTTGCATTTCTCCATTCAGTAGTGAGTTAGAGCATTTTTTCACATGGCTATAGATAGCTTTGATTACTTCATCTGAAAACTTCGTGTCTTTTGATAATGTATCAATTGGAGAATGATTTATTTTTATAAATCTGACTTAGTTCTCTATATTTTTTGAGAAATGAGGTTTTTATCAGAGAAACTTGTTTTAAAATTTTTTTCACAGTTATTATTGCTAACTGTATTTCCTTCCATCCTATTCCCCCTCCCGTTTATTCTATTCTGTCTCTCCTTTCACCCTGTCCCTCCTCAAAAGTGTTTTGCTTCTGACTACCCTCTCCCTCAATCTGCCCTCCCTTCTATCACAGACCCTTTTCCTTATCCCCTTCCCCTCTTACTTTCCTGTAAAGTAAGATAGATTTCTATCTCCAGTTTAGTGTGTATATTTTTCCCTCTTTGAACCAATTCTGATGAGAGTAAGTTTCACTAATGCTCTCACCTCCCCCTCTTCCTCTTCATTGTAAAAGCTTTTTCTTGCCTCTTTTAGGTGACATAATTTGCCCCATTCTACCTCTCCCTTTCCCTTTTTCCCAGTATATCCCTCTCTCACACCTTAATTAGTTTTTTTAGATATCACCCCTTCATATTCAACTCACACCTGTGCCCTCTGTCTATATATACTCCGTCTAATTGCCCTAAAAGTTTTAATGAGTCACAAGTATCATCTTCACATATAGGAATATAAACAGTTTAACCTTTGATTTCCCTTTCCTGTTTACCTTTTTATGCTTCTCTTGAGTCTTGTATTTGAAAGTCATATTTTCTATTCAGCTCTGGTGTTTTTATCAAGAATGCTTGAAAGTCTTTTATTTCATTGAATATCCATTTTCCCCTGAAGGATTATACTCAGTTTTGCTGGATAGGTGATTCTTGGTTGTAATCCTAGCTTCTTTGCTCTCCAGAATATCATATTCCAGGTTCTCCAACCCTTTAATATAGAAGCTGCTAAATAATTTGTTATCCTAACTGGCTCCACAATACCTGAATTGTTTCTTTTCTTTTCTTTCTTTCTTTTTTCTTTTTGCTTAGGCAGTCAGGATTAAGTGACTTGCCCAAGGTAAGTGTAAGTGTCAAGTGTCTGAGGCTGGATTTGAACTCAGGTCCTCCTGACTGCAAGGCCAGATCTCTATTCACTGCCCCACCTAACTGTCCCACTTGAATTGTTTCTTTCTGACTGCTTGCAATATTCTCTCCTTGACCTGGGAGCTCTAGAATTTGGCTATAATACTCCTGAGAATTTTCATTTTGGGATCTCTTTCAGGAGGTGATCAGTGGATTCTTTCCATTTCTATTTTACCCTCTGGTTCTACAGTATCAGGGCAGTTTTCCTTAATAATTTCATGAAAGATGATTCTAGGCTCTTTTTTTCATCATGGCTTTCAGGTAGTCCAATATTTTTAAAATTATCTCTCCTGGATCTATTTTCCAGGTCAGTTGTATTTCCAGTGACTATTTTACATTGTTTTTTTCCATCATTTTGGTTTTGTTTTATTGTTTATTGATTTCTCATAAAGTTATTGGCTTCCATTTATTCAATTCTGATTTTTAAGGAATTATTTTCTTCAGGGAGTTTTTGTACCTCTTTTTCCATTTGGCCAACTCTACTTTTTAACTAGTTTTTTTCTTCAGTGAATTTTTGTGCCTCGTTTTCCATTTTGGCAAATTCTGCTTTTTAAGGCATTCTTCTCCTCATTGGCTTTTTATATCTCTTTTATCATTTGGCCTACTCTGTTTTTTAAGGTGGTCATTTTCTTCAGGATTTTTGGTGTCTCCTTTACCAAACTGTTGACTTGTTTTTCATAATTTTCTTGCATCACTGTCATTTCTCTACTCAATTTTTTCCTCTACCTATCTTACTTGATTTTCAAAATCCTTTTTGAGCTCTTCCATGACCTGAAACCAGTTCATATTTTTCTTGGAGGCTTTGGATGTAGGAACTTTGACTTTGTTATCTTCTAAGTGTATGTTTTGATCTTCTTTGTCATCATACTAACTTTCTATATTCAGAATTTTTTCTGTTGTTTGCTCATTTTCCCACCCTATTTCTTGACTTTTAATTCTTTGTAAAAGTAGGACTCTGTTTCCAGGGTGGAGGGCATACTGTCCCAAGCTTCAGGGGTTTTGTACAACTGTTTTCAGAGCTATGTTTAGAGACCTGTAAGTTTTTAGTTCTTCCAAGGTGGTATGATCTAAGGAGAGGTGTGTTTACTACTCTCCTGGCCTATGCTCTGGTCTGTGAGTGACTATAAACAGTCTTTTCTGCCCTGGAACTGTGACAAGAGTTCCATGTCCATTGTGGCCACAAGCTCGGGTGTGCTAGTACTCCTCCTCTCCCTGGGACTCAGGACTATGACCTGGATCCAAGTATGGGCAAAGCAACAGAGTCCTGCCTCAGTGCTAGCAAAGAGACCCTGTAATCCTCTAACCAGTTGTTTGACCCTCTTACTATCTGTGGGCTGAGAGCTCTGGAAACAGCTGGACTGTGCTCCACTCTCACTCAGGTGTGACAGACCTTTCCTGCTGACCTTCTAAGTTGTCTTTGGCTGGAAAATTATTTCACCCCATCCTTTTGTGGGTTTTGCTGCTCCATGAATTATTTTATGGCATTAAGGTGAGGTGGTTTAGGGAGAGCTTAGGTGAGTTGCTGCCTTTTAAAAGGAACTCTTTAAAACATATTCAAGGCAAGAGCATTGTTCTTTGAAAAAGAATTTATGTACCATCTCCCCAAGGGACTCATTAAAGAGGGGCCATAATCCAGTGTGTCAGCACAGCCAGGAAGGCCGTGCTACCAAAGTGAATTGGTGGGGGTCAAGAAGCAGGAAAGGATCTGGAGTTGGGTGTAGCCATCTTTTTTCCGCAGAGAAATTCACTAGTGATGCCAATAACAGTAGACTGGGTGTAGCCAACATATTTAAGTGAGAGGAAGCAAAGCAAACATTCCTGTTGTATTGAAACTGAGCTCACACTTCTGCTGACACAAGGTAATCATGCATAAGGAAAGAAAAAAGGATTCAAATGAAAGCTTGGCTTCAGTGAGGCAGTGCTCCTGGGCAGTCCAGGTATGTGTCTCCCTGGATGTTTTTCGACATTGTATACTGCTAAGCCTGCTGGTACATCTCCTGTTTGGAAAAGGTGACCAGGAAGGCATGCCCTGTGTATTTCCCCAAAGATCTTTCCCTTCATGTGCTTGAGCACATGGGGTCAAACTGTCTTGAGATCTGACATATCAGACCCCTACGTGAGCAGGTCTGTGATGGGCTTATGTTCCAAGGTCATCAGAAGTTGTGCCCTTGATAGTACTTAAGAGGCAGTGTGTTACAGTAGACAGAGTTAAGGTCAGGAAGACCTGAGTCCAAACCCTCCCTCAGACATGTGATAGCTGTCTGGACAAGTCATTTCAGCTCTCTGGGCCTCAGTTTCCTACTTTTTAAAGTGAGGAGGTTGGACTCAATGGTCTCTAAAGCCCCTTCTAGCTTCAAATCTATGATCCTATGATTTTCTGAGACCACTGTCTCATCAAGGGGTTCTGTGTTGGGTGGGGAGCAGGGTCGATGCTAAGAGCTAGGGACGTAACACAGTTACCTAAAGGAGCAATGAAAATATTGTTTTGGTTTAGGGCTGACAAGCCAAAGTTTGCCACAAGGTCCTGAGCAGTAGAAGACGAAGGCTGCTGAGTTTGAAGTGGTAAAGCTTCCTATGATAATTAAACTTCCCTTCGATGGTGATAAAGTCTTTCTCTTTTAAAGGTCATAAAAACTATATAATGCCAGTACAGTGCTACCTGCAGAATTAATTTCCACTAAGGAGGATAATAATTTTGAGGGTGAGGAAAACAACCAGCCTGATTTGTGTGTTTTTTTCTACCCAAACATAGAGAGGCTCATAGGGAGGGCAAACTTCCCATGTCCTCGACCACAGTGACTCTTCCTCTATTTGGGGAGTTATTTTCTTTTTAGCTTATAAAACTACCCTGTTTTCCTTCAACATATGTGCTCCCAGTCTAGTTAATATGTAAGCCCAGTATGCTGAGGAAGCATGCCTTATCGGGGTGATCTTCTATGAGTACAGATTACTTTTCACATGAATACTGGCTCTTGCCATCACAAATGACTGAAAAATGTGAAGTCTTTAAATCACAGTGGCTCCTGGAAAAAATGAATTCTCAGGATATTTCTCCTCCCACATCCACCTGGCCTTATGAAATGAGTTAATCTAGTTTGGGAAATCTATGATGTTCCTACAAGTAGATGTTGTTCGTTCTTATTTGAAATAAGCTCATCTGGACATTGAAATAGATGCCTGTCGCCTTGAACATGTTAATTCCCCTCTCTGGGCCTCAGTTTACTTATCTTTAAAATGATGGGACTGGACTAAATGATCTCTAAGGTTCTTTCTAGCATTAACATTCTATATTCTGTATACTAAAGTCTCTTCCATTTTTAGACAGTTTTGTGATTACATTCTTGTTGATTTTTTATATGTTGATGGAGTACCATTATGCCTTCTAATAATGTATCTTTTATTTATTAATGTCAGCCCAATGAAGGAGTTCTTAATCTTGAGTCTGTAAGCTAGTTTTTTTTAAAAAGTATTTTGAATAACTGGATTTCAATATAATTGATTTCCTTTCTAATGCTGTGTATTTTGTTTCATACATTTATAAACATTATTCTGAGAAGAGATTCATAGACTGCCAAAGGGTTCATGAATATAAAAAAAAGTCTAAGAACCCCTTGTCTAGTGAACTAGGCTCATTTTGGTTTAACAACAGTTCTAGACATATAATAACAAGAGAGAACATGGTGTAATGGAGAGATGCCTTGCCTTGGAAGCAGAAAGACCTGATATCAAGGCCTATCTCTCACCTATTGACTGTATAACTATTGGCAAGAGATAGCCTCCTAAGTTTCAAGGTAATTCTATTAGTCACTGAACAGCCATTTATTAGTGGACCTATTATGTGCCAGGTACTGGTGATATAAAGACAAAAAAAAGTGAATAGTTCCCACTCTAAAGGATGAGTTTGGATCTGTGTATCAATGGAGGGAGTTTTCATTAAGGAGTTGATGATACCTATGAAATATCAGATCTTCCTTCCCCCTCTAAAAAAACAACCCCAAACTAAAACAAAAGAGACTATAACTATAGAGTGTCTCAAACAATTCTCATTTCAGAATAAAGTTAATGCTTTTCATGTTAAAGATAGTGTATAACTGCGCCTCTGCCTTGGCCTTCACTTGGCCTACATACATACAGTCTGCCTTGGAAGGAAGACAATGGTCACCCTTCTTCAGAAGTGAGAGGTCATGTGTTTGAGAAGTGAGAGCCTCCTCTGTGAACTGCATGCCCCCGGTACTGGCAAACCAGGGAAAGATAAATGGCATCATGTGGGGCCGTCTGAATTTTTCATATTAAATTAATCCTACAGCATCCCTAGACTCTTCATTCCATAAATCACAAAATAAAATCCACTCCCTCACAGGCTGTATTCTCTGTGACTCTGGCATGTGGTGTCATACATAATCTGAAAACATTCAAACATTTTTCCAAAACAGTCATCACTTTTTGGCATGAGGGCTCTGTGGTGTAGCATCGGCTGCCAAAGACAGCATGTGACTGGAGTTCAGCCAACGTAGGTGACTTCCAAATAGGAGTGTCTGTGTACGCTCTAGTGCAGAAGGATGCAGGACCCAGGATGTAGGACCTGGGATGCAGGACCCCAGCACATGATCATGACTCTTCTAAGGCTGACCAAGGCAGTGTGTAATATTAGACCAGGGTTCACCAGGCCAGCCTGGTACCTTAGGTTTCAGCCTGGCATGAAATGAGACACTCAATAATCCTTCTAACATAGCTGGTTTACTTAGCAATAGCAGAGGAAAGTCATTCAGAGCAGGCAAAGGATTTTCAGCTTAAGATACAATGTTAATTCCATTGAGTACAGCCTCCCTACCTCTGTGTTATCCACAGAGGTCTGCTAGAGAAGCCTCAGGGTCCAGCTGGAGCTCCTCATGACATTTTTAATGCATGATTTTTTTTAATCAACAAAAATCTCCCTTGGACCCTCTACCCCACTGGAAAAAGAAAAAAAAATCCCATGTAGCAAATATACATAGTTACTCATAATATTGTCCATGTTAGAAAAAAAGTCTCATTCTTCACTCTGAACCCATCACCTCTCAGAGATGGATAGTAGTATCATCGTAAATTCTTTGGAATCATGAATGGTTGCATTTTGTTGATTAAAGTTCTTACAGCTTTCAAAGTTGTTTACCATTATAGTATTTTGTTAATGTATAAATTGTTTTCCTTGTTCTGCTCATTTCATCCTTTATCAACTTCTAATCCTTCAAAATTGTTTGTTTTTATAATTTGGATATTAGAACATGAATTGTTCTTTTGGTTCTGCTCATTTCACATTGCATCAGTTCATACAAGTCTTTCAAATCTTTTGAAATCATCGATTTCCTTATTTCTTATAGTACAATAGTATTCCGTCACATTCATATACCACAACTTGTTCAGCCATTCCCCAATTGATGGGTATCACCTTAGGGTGTTACCACCACAAAAAGAACTGCTTAAATATTTTTGTAATGGAGGACCTTTTCTTCTTTTCTTGGTCTCTTTGGGTTTAGGCCTATCAGAGGCATAGTTGAATCAAAGGGCATGCTCTGTTTAGTAACTTTTTGCATATAATTCCAAATTGCTTTCCAGAATGGTTGTATCCATTTACAAATCTTAGAACAGTGCATCAATGTTACTGATTTCTCATAGCCCTCCAACATTTGTCATTTTTCTATTAAAAAATAAAATCCAATACCAATAAAATCCAGCAGGAGGGGAATGAAAGAGAAACTCCATTTAAAATATTTATAGATTGTATGATACTAGTGAATCTACCTACCTAGAGGCATAAGAATTATATAAATATAACTACAAACCTTTGTTTACATAAATAAAGATAAACCTAAATAGTTGGGAAAATATTAATTGTTCATGGGTAGGATGAGTCAATATAATAAAAACAACAACACTACTTAAATTAATTTACTGATTCAATGCCATACCAAATGATGCTACCAAAAGATTACTTTATAGAAATAGAAAAAATAATGAAATTCATATGGAGGTTAAAAAAAGCCAAAAATCTCATGAATTTTTATCATGGTTATCAAGAAGCCATACCAACAGCCTAAGCCTTAGCCCCTGAGACAATTAGTGTTGAGGACAGTTTTAATTCCTTTTAAGGCAACAAACCATCACATCCCCCATGGGGGAGATTCTGGAAGATTCCTACAACTACACAGGCAATTTTAGGATCAGCACACTGTGTTAGGCAGACATAGCATAACATAGCCAAGGGAGAGGGCTGGAAGTCACACCCCCTTGACAAGATAGACATTGGGCATCTAGAGAAGAGGCTTGTAGATACATGAACGTATCCCTGAATCCTAGACTGCACTGAAGGACTATGGAAGTCAGCAGATATAATTTGAACAGGAATAAACTCTCTAACTTCCCTAGGAACTGTGTGTGTATATGTGTGTGTGTGTGTGTATGTATGTGTAAGTATATGTGTGTTTGTATGTATGCGTGTAGATATGTATACATATACATACATATGTGTGTATGTATACACACACACACATATATGTATATAACTAAGACTCAGAGGGATGAAGTATTTGACTATAACCACGTGGTTCCTATGTACTTATGTCAGGCAGGTAGATGGTGCAGTGGATAGAAAAATGGACCTGAAGTCAGGAAGCCTTGAATTCAAATCTGGCCTCAGATAGTAACTGTATGGCCCTGGGCAAGTCACTTTAACCTTGTTTGCCTCAGTTCCCTCATCTATAAAATGAGCTGGAGAAGGAAATGGCAAGCCACTGCAGAATCTTTGCCAAGAAAACCCCAAATGGGGTCCAAAGAGTCAGATAGGAATGAAAAAAAGACTGAACAACAACAAAATCATTCCCTACCCCACTACCTCCACCACCACCATATTTTTTCATCTCCAGGTTCTTGAAGTGATCCAACCTTACATGCCACAACCTCTAGTCCCTTCACCATTCTTGTCTCTGAAGGTACTCAAACTCATTAATATTCTTTCAAACACAGGATGCCCAATATTAAACATGTAGTTGAAGTAGGGCATACCACCACAGGATTATTAACCTCATTGTTCTGGACACTCTACTTCTCAGTATAACCTAAAATTCAACTAGCTTTTTCGACTGCCCATGTCATACTTGTAACGCATATTGAGTTTTCTATCTATCAAACCCCCATATCTTTCCCCCTAAGACTGTTGGTGCCTCTCCTATCCTATCCTGTCAGGTTACTTTTCTTTGTATCCAAGTCAAGAGATCTGGAAGAATGCTCCCATCATATGGAGTGGACCCCTGAGGATGATTTATGGAAAGTTTTGGACAAGAGCTTCAGAAATGACGCACCAATAGTGGTTTGGAATTGTCACTTTTGACAAGAACATCAATATGAATAAAGATATGCTAAAATGTCATTGTGTAATCATAGTTTTAGAATAGGAATAGATCTGAGAGACCGTCTTGTTTGACCCTCTCATTTTACAGATGAGGAAACTGAGGCCCAAATTAGTGAATCAGTTTCCCAAAGTCACTTAGCTAATATTTGAAAGAGTTGGGATTTGAACCCAGGTCCTCTGGCTCCAAATCCTGTGGTCTTTCCACTGTATCACAATGCATTGAAGCATAAATAGGACTTTAAATTTATTCTTATTAAAATTCATCTTATTAATTCCATTGATTATTCCATTGATTCCATTCCATTGATTATTCTAGGTTGCTGAGCTCCTTTGGGAACCTGACTCTGGTATCCGTTGTGATAGCTATTGTTCCCATTGTTGTAGGGTAGGTATAAGCCCACTAAGTAGAAATGTTGCCCTTAGCTCCAGGAATAAGGGTAGGGGGGGAAGGAGAGGGAACAAATGTTTATTAAGTGCCTACTATTTGCCAGAAACTGTGCTAAGTGCTTTTTACAAATATCATCTCATTTGATCCTCACAACAACCTTGCAAAGTATGTGCTGTTAATATCATCCTTATTTTATAGTTGAAGAAACAGACAGAAGTGAAGACACTTTCCCTAATTCTAACTGCATCACCCCCTTTTCAAAGATAAATTTTATCTCATTCTTTCTTTCAAAGCAGTTTAACTCAACAATTTATGAGACAGTCACTTAAATAAAAGTGACTACTTTGTATAATCCTTTAATCGGTAGAGAGCACATCCCCCACCACAGCCCTGTGAAGAAAAGATATGATATACATATTCTTGTCCCCACTTTAGAGATGAGGAAACTAAGGGTCAGAGAGGCTATGTGAGTTGACCAAAGTAAGTGTCAGAGAAAGAATTTGCACCTAAAATCTCGACTTCATGACTAGTGCTCATGATATAAAAAAATAGAGAACTTGACTTAAAATCAGAAAGTCCTGGGTTCAAATCCCACTTCTGATACTTATTAGCTATATGTACTTGATCAAGTCCCTTAATCACCCTAAGACTCAAGTTTGTTGTTGTCATTCATTCAGTCCTATCCAACTATTTGTCACCCTGTATGGGGTTTTCTTGGCAAAGATATGGGAATGGTTTACCATTTCCTTTTCCAGTGAATTAAGGCAAACAGAGGTTAAGTGACTTGCCTAGGGTCACCCAGCTAGTGACTGTCTGAGGCCGGATTTTAACTCGGGTCCAGCACTCTATCCACCTAGCTGCCTCCTCAACACTTAAGTTTACTCATACATAAAATGGAGATAATGCTACCTGCACTTCCTCCCTCACATGGTGGTTATGAAGCTCAAGCAAAATAATGTAAGTAAACCATTTTGTAAAATTTAAAACACTTTATAGATGTCCATTGTTACCACATCTGACCCTTTGTATGTAAGTCAGTCCTCCTTATTTTCACAGAATCACAGAATTATATCACTAGTCCCTTAGAGATCATCAAATATAATCCTGTCAATTTCACAGATGAGGAAACTGAGACACACACATGTGACTGAGCATATGAAAACCACTTCTATATATCTTTAGCCTCTTCCCTCTACCTTGAGAAGGAAAATATGACAGCATGGCTTTCTTACAAAAGTCAGAAACCCATCAGCATATATATACTCTAAAGAAAACCCCTCAGTAGAGCTACCTTACCATTAGGAGATAACAACTTTCTCTCTCTCTCTCTCTTTTTATGTCTTTCTTTTTCCTGCTAACACTAAAGTCTGATATTAATGGAAAACCCATTAAAAAAACCTATTATCCTATGAGGGAAAAGTGAATGCACTCAAGTGTAAAAGGAAGACTTATCGATCAATTTTCTGTTAAACCTTGCTTGTCTGACACTTTGCAGTTGAGGAATGTGTTTTTATTGCCTGGCCAAATAGTTCAGATTTCCGGTCAGTCTTGGTAAAGACCCCTTTTATAACATTGATAAAATTTTATCACAGAGCTATGAAAACAAAATTAGATTTCATAACTCATACCAGACCTTGAAGGAACTGTCTCGATAAATTTTACAAATCTTATCAAGCTTAATGCATCAATTCTGATGAATTTGTTTTTTAATTTAATAGCGACTGTTACTGAGTTTGGTGTTTTTTCCCCTTCACAGGGAAAGGCCTTGTTCATCTGCTTCTAGACAAATGATTACAGTAGAGAAGCTACTTTAAAAAAATGAATGAAGACAACCTGAATTCAGATGAATACAATTCTCCAAACCCGATCTGGACATTTAAAGAAAGTTCCAAATTAGAAAAATTGCCTCTTTTGTTTAGAAAACTGTCTTCACCATCTGTCAGTTGGTGGTGAATTATATCCCATAGACAAGAGGAGATAGGCCTAGCCAAGGTAGTGCTCATTGTGGAGAAAGATGAAGATGTATATTGGCTGTGGTTTTCCAGTCTGCAGGAGCTGGTATGAAGGACCAATCCCCCAGAGGGACTGGGAGAGCCAATCGGAATGGCTCACTGTTCTTGCTATTAATCTTCTGCGATCTCAGTAATGCCCACTGGCCCATTTAAAAACTCTGGCTGGGGGGGCCGAAGTTTGGCCCTTTTTCCTTTTTCTCACCATATACCTGCCTGTCTGACACAATTAGCCTTTTAATGTGCCTAAGCCAAAAAAAAGTGACTTTTAGCAATCAAGGAAATGTGGTGAGATACCAGCTTTCCTGAGCTTACAGAACATCATGGAAATGTCAAACGTAGAGCTGAGGAGCCTCTTCTAGGACCACACAGGTTTCAGATGACCACGTTTGACTTCATGATAGGTCTACCTAATCTCCTCTGAGGTATCTTCAGCTTTGCTCCTGCAAAGCAGTGATCTTGTTTCAGCAGTCATGTGGCATCTATGGTTTGTCTTTGTTATTTTTAGATTAACCACCTCCCTCCTCCCACTCATCCCCACCAGCAGTCCTTGCTCTCCGCCCAGTTAACTTGTGGGGGAAAAAATTTGGTGGACTCTAGTCCATTTCAAGAAACAACGGTCAGTCAAATATATTAGCAATCTGTATACAATCCCTTCTCCCTCAAGAACCCTGGAAGTGTCACTTTCATTTCAAGTCATTGTTGACTTGAAATATATATGGACTGTTTGTTATTTTTAGATCATTTTTTGTGTCTGTTTATGCTCCTTATCCAGCTAGATAGACTTTCTCTCTTTTCTTCTCCTCTTTTCTTCCCTTTCCCTTCCCTTCCCTTTCCTTTCCTTCCCTTCACACACACACACACACATATACTCACACATCTCTGTCAACAGGCTTATTCACCAACTCCTGTACTAAGCCAAGCTTTCTTATATCTAGAAAGGCCCCCTTTACTTCCTTGTTACCTGTCCATCTCTACTTATTGATATCCTATCAGTCTTTCAAAACTTAGGTCAAAAGATCTCTAATTAAAATGGCAGCATGAAGGTTATAGTGAAACTCAATTCTCCTACTCTTTCCTTTTTTTTTCTTTTTTTCTGTTCCCTTCCTTTCCTTTCCCTTCCTTTCTCCTTTTCTTCTGCTTATAACACTTAGAAGATTTGTTTGCACATTTCTAACAAATAATTAGGTAGGAAGAATGAGCGATTGAATGTGCAGTCTCCCTTTCTGTGACTTATGCTGATGACAGAAAATTTAGGGGATCTCAATACAAGAGGTCTGCCCCAAATAGCAATTGTAACAGGAGTCAATGGAAGGATATGACATGTTTTACAGAAATCAATTTTAGTTAGCTTTTCTGCAACTCTATGGAGTAAAAAATAAATAAATAAAATTGTTCTTGGATGGGTGTCTTTATTTGCACATTTTTATGAGAAGGAATTAATCTTACCACTTGGGGACCCATGATTTCAACATTGTGGTTATTCTTTGCATTAGTGCAGATGACAACCGCACTTACACACTAGTTGATGGTCTTCATGAGTTTCTGTGGCCAAATAATTCATCACCTGATGATTAGCTCTCTGGTGGTAAGCCTCTCTGAACTTGGCAGATTTGATCTTCATATGGTAGTAAAGCAGTCTATCCAGGGGTCCAACTCAAAGCTTCTTCAATGTGAGAGAACCTGACAGATTTTATGCTTTGTGAGCCTATTCCTGAAGAACCCAGAATCACTTCCCCACCATGAGATAAGCCAACAATAGGACTTTCGTGGAGAAAGGCTGGTAATACACTTCAAAACTGAGAATTCAGCTAGGTGGTGCAGTGGATGGAGCTCCAGGCCTGGAGTCAGAAAGACCTGAGTTCAAATCCAGGCCTTACACACTTACTAGCTGTGTGACCATGGACAAGTCACTTAATCCTATTTGCCTCAATTCTCTCATCTGTAAAATGAACTGGAGAAGGAAATGACAAATGACTCTCCAGTTTCTCTGCCAAGAAAACCCCAAATGGAGTCAGAGTCAGACACACCTAAACAACAACTGGGCACAGTGAAGGAAGTCTCATCACATGAGAAGCACGATGGTATAGTGGAATGAATAGTGAGTCTTTTGGTAATTTTTTTATTTTAAACTTAAATACAAAATGAAAAATGCCATGTACACAGCAGACCGGAAGAAAGGATTCAGTATAAAACAAATTTCCATTTCAAGAAAACCTATATAATAAATAAATAAAAATAAACCTATATAATAAATAAAAACAAACCTATATAATAAATAAATAAAAATAAACCTATATAATAAACATTGTTTTCAAAGCTGCCCAGCTTTTCTTTGCTTCTTTGTTGGTTTTCTTTTGTTCTCTGCTGTGCACTTTTTATTTTTATTTTTTCCCCTTCTCCCCACAAGAAGGGTACAATTAAGCATGGAGACACACACACATGCGCACACAAACACATATCTATATGTGTGTATATATATATATATGTATACATATACATACACACAGATAACTATAAACATATACACATATACATATATACACTCATACCCATATATGTTAGACTAAGAATGAATACTGATGTGGGAATCTACAGATCTCTGTTCTAATCCCGTGTCTGATATTACCTAAGTGTGTGGTATTGTGTATGTTGGGTAAGATATCAGGAATCTGTTTTCCCATCTGAAAAATGACGGGCCCGATTGAGATGATCTTTAAGATACCTTAATGAGCCAATTAAAAATTTTGTATCACTCAAATCATTTTTTTTACTGTTTACATGTATATTTACATATATATATATATACATATATGTTTTTTAATCAAGCTTTTAAGAGAACATTTCTTGCATGTTCCATTTTGTTCCTTATGAACATCCAAACTCTATCTAGAATAGGATAAAGGAAAAGATTTCTCTTTTCTAGCATCTTGAAGACTTTGGAGACACAAAGATTGCACATTCCTTAAGAGGAGCAGCAATGTCTTATTCATCTTTGAATCTTCCAGGGCTCAGCACTATTCTGCACACAGTAAGTGCTTAATAAATGTTTGCTGACCTGAATATATCCTGAGTGAAATGCTTCAAATGGGAACCATCCATAGACTCATTTCAATTTTACAATTACAATGGTTTAGCATTTACTAAACGATGTGGATTCATTGGCATTTGAGGGTGATATTGGATTCAAGGGCATCTTTCCTAAGTAGAAATGGAGAAAATATATAAACTTCTCAAAATAGTGTTTTAGTATTAGGCATTCCTTGGAGAAAACTGTTACAACCATGGGAGGAAAGCAAATTAGCTTGGCATTTCTTATAATCACAAAGTCATTTAGTTTGACACGTTATTTCAGGCAGAGCTGAAAACAGCTCTGTTTCCTTTTTTTTTTTTTTTTCAAATCTGTTAAGGGGATAATGTGGCAGGAGGCTGGGGTGGGGGTTGGGGGATGGGTTTGCAGTCAACCACTGAACCTAGATGGAGAGGACCTAGATCTTGGTCAGTGATTGGCTATCCCAGGCCTTCTAATTTGGGGCTTCATGGGGAGGGAATCTTTCCTTTCTTAAATGAAAATTCTGTTATTTTTAGGCTCTTTGTATAAAAGAGGAAGGCTTCCCTTCTTCCCTTCAGACAACTTAGGCATATATTTCATTCCAAGTCATGCAGCAACGATTTCTATTCATTTAGCTAATATTTATTTGGCCGTCATTCAAAGATCATTCGTGGAGTTTCTTCTGATTTCTTTTAAAGTGATGTTTAGAAACCTGGTTGGGAACTGTCAAGCTTCCATGTCAGGGATAAGTGTGAGTGACAGAGGTAACTAATCTTGAAGTAGCTGGGTTTGCCCTGGATCCCAAGTTCCTCTTAGCAACCATCAGGTTCAGAATCAGCTCCTTCTGTAATCTCACCAAGGAGAGCTTGCTTAGTAGCCCAATGGTCCTTTCTGCCAGCTGTGTCACAGGTCCATTCCCTGGCTTCGAAGACTGTTTTCCCTATCTTATTCTAGCTCAGTTAGCATATTTCTCATCACCTAATGTGGTTCACCTTTAGGTACAATGACTAATGTATTTGAACCAAACCAAAAAAAAAATCATAGCTCAGTATTTCACAAAGGCTTTTTTTTCCATCTGATTTTGGAATGTGTTTATGTGAAATTTTTTTTTAACTCGTGGCAAACATTCCAAAAGTGCTCATTTTTGTTTTTGTTTTTATTTTTGGTGAGTATTTTATTTTTTCCAATTAAATGTAAAAATAGTTTTCAACATTCATTTTTATAAGATTTTGAGTTTCAAATTTTTTCTTCTTCCCATCCACCCTCCCCAAGATGGGAACAATCTAATATAGGTTATACATGTGCAATCATGTAAGCATATTTCTATGTTAGTCATGTTGTGAAAGAAGAAACAGAACAAAAACGAAAAGTCACAAAAAAGTGAAAGTAGTATGATTGGATCTGCATTCAGACTCCATAATTCTTTCTCTGGAGATGGATAGCATTTTCCATCATGAATCTTTTGGAATTCTCTTGAATCATTGTATTGCTGTGAAGAGATAAATCAATCATAGTTGGTCATTGCACAATGATGCTGTTACTATGTACAATGTTCTCCTGGTTCTGCTCACTTCATTCACCATCAGTTCATGTAAGTGTTTCCAGGTTTTACTCAAATCCACCTGCTCATCATTTCTTATAGCAAAATAGTATTCCATTGCATTCATATACCACAACTTGTTCAGCCATTCCCCAATTGATAGGCATTCTCTCAGTTTCTAATTCTTTGCCACCACAAAAATAACTACTATAAATAATTTTGTACATGGAGATCCTTTCCTCTTCTTTATGATCTTTTTGGGATACAGACCTACTAGTGGTATTGCTGGATCAAAGAGTATTCGCAATTTGGTTGCCCTTTGGGTGTAGTTCCAAATTGCTCTCCAGAATGGTTAGATCAGTTCCACAACTCCATCAACAATGCATTAGTGTCCCAATTTTCCCACATGATCTCTAATATTTATCATTTTACTTTTCTGTCATGTTAGTCAATCTGATAGGTATGATGTGGTACCTAAGAGTTGTTTTAATTTGCATTTCTCTAATCAATAGTGATTTAGAGCATTTTTTGATATGACTATAGATAGCTTTAATTTCTTCATCTGAAAACTGCCTGTTCATATACTTTGACCATTTGTCAATTGGGGAATGACTTGTATTCTTATAAATTTGACTCAGTTCTCTATATGTTTGAGAAATGAGGTTTTTATCAGAAACACTTGCTGTAAAAATTGTTTCCCATCTGTTTTCCTTCTAATCTTGGTTTTGTTTGTGCAAAAACCTTTTCATTTAATGTAATCAAAATTATCCACTTTGCATTTCATAATGTCCTCTATCTCTTGTTTGGTCACAAATTCTTCCCTACTCCATAGATCTGACAGGTAAACTATTCCTTGCTTTCTTAGTTTGCTTATGGTATCACCCGTTATGTCTCCATCATGTACTCATATTGACCTTATCTTGCTATATGGTGTGAGATGTTGGTCTCTGCCTAGATTCTGCCATACTATTTTCCAGTTTTCCCAGCAGTTTTGGTCAAACAGAGAGTTCTTATCCCAGAAGCTGGAGTCTTTGGATTTATCAAACAGTAGATTACTATAGTCATTGACTATTAAGTGTCATGTGCCTAATGTATTCCACTGATCCACCACTCTATTTCTTAGCCAGTACCAAATAGTTTTGATGATTGCCTCTTTACAATATAGTTTTAGATCTGGTATGGTTAGGCCACTTTCCTTTGCATTTTTTTAAAATTAATTACCTTGATATTCTTTATCTTTTGTTCTTCCAGATGAAATTTGTTATTATTTTTTCTAGTTCTATAAAATATTTTTGGTAGTTTGAGTGGTATATCAGCGAATAAGTAAATTAACATGGGTAGAGTTATCATTTTTATTATATCAGCTTAGCCTACCAATGAACAATTGATATTTTTCCAGTTGTTTAGATCTGACTTTATTTGTGTGAAAAGTGTTTTGTAATTATGTTCATATAGTTCCTGGGTTTGTCTTGGCAAGTAGACTCCCAAATATTTTACATTGTCTACAATTATTTTAAATGGAATTTCTCTTTCTATCTCTTGCTGCTGGGCTTTTCTGGTAATATATATAAATGATGATGGCTTATGTGGCCTTATTTTATATCCTACAACTTTGCTAAAGTTGTTAGTTATTTCCAGTATTTTTTTTAGTTCATCATCTAGGGTTCTATAAGTATACCATCATATTATCTGCAAAGAGTGATGATTTTTTTTCCTCATTGTGTAGTCTAATTACTTCAACTTATTTTTCTTCTCTTATTGCTACAATTAACATGTTGAGTAAATTTGAAATAACAGTGATAATGGGTATCCTTGTTTCACCCCTGATCTTATTGGGAAGGCTTCTAGCTTATCCCCATTACAGAAAATGCTTGCTGATGATTTTAGGTAGATACTACTGATCATTTTAAGGAAAGTTTCATTTACTCCTATACTCTCTAGTTCATTGGAATGGATGCTGTATTTTGTCCAAAGCTTTTTCTGCATCTATTGGGATAATCATATGATTCTGTTAGTTTTGTTACTGATATAGTCAATTATGTTAATAGTTTTCCTATTATTGAACTTGCCCTACATTCCTGGTATAAATCCCACCTGGTCATAGTGTATTATCTTCATGATAAATTGTTGGAATCACTTTGCTAATATTTTATTTAAATTTTTTGCATCAATATTCATTAGGGAAATTGACCTATAATTTTCTTTCTCTGCTTTGGCTCTTCCTGGTTTAGGTATCAGCACCATATTTGTGTCATAGAAGGAATTTGGTAAAACTCTTTCTTTGCCTATATTTCTGAATAGTTTATGTAGTATTGGAATTAATTGTTCTTCAAATGTTTGGTAGAATTCACTTGTAAATCCATCTGGCCCTGGAGATTTTTTCTTAGGGAGTTCATTGATGGCTTGTTCAATTTCTTTTTCTAAAATGAGGTTATTCAAATATTTTATTTCCTTTTATGTTAATCTGGGCAATTTATATTTTTGTAAATAGTCATCCTTTTTTTGCTTAGATCATCAGATTTATTGGCATACTTTTGGGCAAAATAACTCCTAATTATTGCTTTAATTTCCCCTTCTTTGGTAGTGAATTTACCCTTTTCATTTTTGATACTGGTAATCTGGTTTTCTTCTTTCTTTTTTTTAATCAAATTAACCAAAGGTTTATCTGTTTTATTGTTTTTTCCCATAAAACTATCTCCTATTTTATTTATTAGTTCAATAATTTTTCTACTTTCAATTGTATTATCTCTTCTTTAATTTTCAGAATTTCTAATTTGGTATTTAACTGGGGATTTTTCATTTGCTCTTTTTTCTAGCTTTTTTAGTTGCATGCCTAACTCATTGACCTGCTCTTTCTCCATTTCACTCATGTAAGCATTTAGAGATATAAAATTTCCCCTAAGAACTGCTTTGGCTGCATCCCATAAATTGTGGTATGTTGTCTCATTATTGTCATTCTCTTTGATGAAATTATTGATTGTTTCTTTGATTTGTTGTTTGACCCACTCATTTTTTAGGATTAGATTATTTAGTTTTTCCAATTGATTTTTAATCTATCTTTCCATGGCCCTTTATTACATGTAATTTTTATTGCATCGTGAGGTGAAAAGGATGCATTTAGTATTTCTGTCTTTCTGCATTTGATTGTTAGGTTTTTAATGCCCTAATACATGGTCAATTTTTGTTCCATGTACCTCTGACAAAAAGGTAAATTCCTTTCTATCCCCATTCAATTTTCTCCAAAGGTCTATCATATCTAACTTTTCTAAAATTCTATTCCCCTCCTTAATTTCATTCTTGTTTATTCTGTGGTTATATTTATCTGGTTCTGAGAGGGGGAGGTTAAAGTCTCCCACTAATGTATAATACAATATTACTTGGAGTTTTCATTTGGGGATCTATTTCAAGAGATGATTGATGAATTCTTTAAATGAATATTTTCTCCTCATTCTAGGATATCAGGGTAGTTTTTCTTGATAATTTTTTGAAAGATATTGTCCAGGCTCTTTTTTTGATAATGGCTTTCAGTTAGTCCAATATTTCTTAAATTATCTCTCCTGGATCTGTTTTCCAGATCAGTTCTTTTTTCAGTGAGGTATTTTACATTTTCTTCTATTTTTTTTTCATTCTTTTGATTTTGTTTGACTGATCTTGATGTCTCATAGAGTCATTAGCTTCCACTTGCCCAATTCTATTTTTTAAGGAATTATTTTCATCAGTGAGTTTTGTATTTCCTTTTCCATTTGGCCAATTCTACTTTTAAAGGAATTGATTTCTTCAGCAGATTTTCCCCCCAGTTTGGTCAATTCTATTTTTTAAGGCATTGTTTTCTTCATTCAATTTTTGTGCTTCCTTTTCCAAGTTGTTGACTCTTTTTTCATATTTCTCTTGCATAACTCTCATTTCTTTTCCCAATTTTTCTTCTACCTCTCTTACTTGATTTTTAAAATCCTTTTTGAGCTCTTCCAAGAGGACTTTTGGGGCTTGAGATCAATTCATATTCCTCTTTGAGGCTTCACATATAGGCATTTTGACATTCTTGTCCTCTTCTGAGTTTGTGTTTTGATCTTCTCCATTGCCATAGCTTCTTATGGTCAGGGTTCTTTTTGTTTTTTGCTCATTTTTAAAAGTTGAGCTCTGCTCCTGGGGTATGGGGTGCCGTTCTTCCACTGGAGGCCAGGGGCCTGGTCGCTGGCTTTCTGTCCTGTGGCTTCTGGGACTGGCTGTTTGCCCACTTCACTAGGGTGGCCTGACCTAGTTGTGTCTGTTGTGCTTTGGGTTCCAGGGCTGGCGGTTTGCCTTCTGCACTGGGACTGGAGGCCTCACAGCTGGCTTGCTGTGCCACTGGCCTGCTGAATCAGAACAGCAGGGCCTCAGTTGCTGATCTGTGCTGTGGCTAAGAGCCTCCCACTTAGTTATCTGGATACCACCTATGCTATGCTGCCTTCCCCTTTACCCAAGTGAGACAGACTTCTCCTGAAGTTCTTCTAAGTTATCTTGGGCTAGTAAATTGTTTCATTCTATCTTGTTGTAGATTCTGTTGCTCCAGAATTCTTTTAGAAGTTTGATTTAACATTGTTTCCAAGGGAAACTGGGGAGAGCTCAAGCAACTTCCTGGCTTCTCTCTGCCATCTTGGCCTATGTGAAATGTTTTTTACAAAGGATTGGGAATGGAGTCAAATTTCGTTATGTGTCTGATAAATCACTTTTATTGAAAAAAATCAAATTAGTCTTTTATGAAGAACGTCTTCATTGAAGCACTAAAAATTATAGACTTGATGGGCTTAATGTTTCTTTGCTTGAATATGTGAAGTGATGTCAATATCCCACCCAATGACAAAATAACCCCCCAAAAGATAAAATATTAGCTCACATTTATATGTATATATATATGTTTATATATAATTTACATGTTTAATATACAATTTATATATATATATACATATATACTTATAGTTTAAAAATCCTTTTTCTCTCTGCAAAACTGAGGAGGGAACAGTCAGGATAAACATTATTATCTCCATTTTGTAGATGAAAACACTGAAATCTAAGAAATGAATTGCTAGACCCCCAACCAGAGTAAGTAGACCATACTAAGACTTGGACTTGAACCTCAGAGTCCTAGTTCAATGCTACTTCCATTTTAATGATGTCCCTAAATGCAAATGCGTAATTACCTTAGTACCAAAAGACTTCTTTTTTTATAAGGAATGACAAAAATATTGTTGATAAATATGATGATAATACCTGGCATTTATTTATCACTTCAATGTCAGCAAAACACTTTACAAATATTATTTTATCCTTACAACAACCCAAGACGAGGTAGGTAATAAAAGTATGATGTCCATTTTATAAATGAGGAAACTGAGGCTCTGAAGAAGTGAGAGGATGTGCACATGATTATGAAGTTAGTAAGTATGTGCAGTACGATTTGAGTCCAGGTCTTCTGATTCCACGGTCAGCATTCTATCCAGTATATCATTACTGCCTTGTAAGAACTGTATGGGACCTATATAGAACCATCAGAAAGACAATCAACAAGAAATAGACGTAAGTTCACGTGTCTAGTCCAGAACTGCACCCAAAGATAGCCAGATACAATAGAGGCTGAGATCGGAGCCACACCAGAAAATCCAGGGTGAATCACAAAACAATAGGCTGAAACTGAGGAAATCTGGGAGATGGACTGCCTCTGGGAAACCAGCATAAATTCTCAAAATTACGCTGGAAGCCAGCCTGTCAGAACAGTCCCATCAGAGCCATTGATTAAAGGACCCTTTGCCATTCTGGTCACCCTCCTCAAGACATTCCCCAGCCTACCAGTTGTTCAATCATTTCAGTTGCATCTAACTCTTCATGACCCCATTTGGGATTTTCTTGGCAAAGATACTGGAGGGGTTTTCTGTGTCCTTCTCTAGCTCAGAAAAACTGAGGCAGACAGGGATGAGTTACTTGCCTGGGGTCACACAGCTGATAAGTGAGGTGGGATTTGAACTCCAGAAGATGAGTTTTCCTGACTCCAGGCCCAGCACTCTATCCACTTATCTTAAAATGTGGTACTCAGAATTCAATATAATACTTCAGTTAAGTATACTTCATCATATTCATCAACTATTAGCTTTTCATGCTTTCATCTGCTGGAAGTAATGTTCTAAAATCTAAGCTGGTTGATGATTTCCTTATTTATTCACCTCATGCTTTTAGAAAAATTCTTATTTTCCTTCTTACTGGAATTGTTTATCTTTGTGGCTTCAGAATTTCCTTCTTAGGAACTTCTGATATCTCCTGGGTTGACTTTCCCTATAGGATTTTTATCCCTCAGATCCTACTTGTTTTTCTCTCAACCTTTTACAATAGGTTATCCCAAAATCTAGGGTCCTCAGACTATGCCTGTAGTATCTAATTTGGTGCTTATACATGTGTATATATTTCCTTCTTTCCCCCCTATTTTTAAGCCATTTTGATTAGATTTGTGTGATATATTCTCACCAGCCCTTGTTAGATATGCACCGTATCTGACTAGGAGCTTTCCATGACTATAAGCTGTGGCCTAGAAATTCAATTTTCATTCTCATACACCATATTCTGAACCAGTTCTTTGCTTCCCAAATCTTTCTTTTTCTCCTAAGACCTTAACTTTCATTTGGCACCTGTGATGAAAACATTACCTATGCCCCAAGGGTATTCATAACCTTTAGCAATTCTTTCTAGATTTTTCCTGGAAGCATCATTTGTAGCCAAGTGATTTACCAGAAGTGGCTGGTAATCCTTAGGTTGGATCAGTCTTGGGAGGGTCTTTCTCATACCCTGGATATATTCCTCTATTTTTTTTTAAATCAGGTAAACTAGCTGCTTCAGAAGCTTGTCACTTATCTCTTTTATTCTTCTCTGTCCTTTGTCTTCTTTCTCTGACCATTAAATGATTGTTTCTGACCTTGTGTCACCTAAGAATTATCATTCCTTTGAGAATAAGCAACTGCTTTCTCTTTAGAAGGTCTATCTCCATCCCTGTTGTCAGCCAACAAGCATTTATTAGGTTCCTACTATGTGCAAGGAACTATGCTAAGTTTCAATGGCTTTCTCATAGAGTTTGGCCACAAAAGGGAAGCTGGATATAGGATGATGGTGGGAATGAACAGACAGAGTAGAGGTTTACATGTTAGCTAGCTCCAAGTCATCTGTGATCTCTCTATTTCCATTTCCCTTCTGCAGTCCATTGTTTCACCCTGCAACCAACATAGATTAGGATTTTCCTCTGTCCTTTCAGGACATCCTCTTTTTTTGTTTTTCTTTTTTATATCAAAACCTTGCTTCCATTTTTAAGGAACACTCCATTTTTCCTGATTACATGGAAGAGTAGAGAGATATTCTTCGAGTACATTTACCTTTTCTTCTCCACCAATCTCCACTTTAAGCGTAGATAGCAATTACTCACCTGTGGCAGAAAAAACAAACACCATACATTAAATGCCCCCTGCTCTCTTAACTTTCCAAAAACAACATTTTCAGTCCTTTGCTGCTGTTCTTGCTGGTAGCTCTTAGGGCCAATTCATTTGAAACCAAGTCAGACATAAGACTTTGCCATAGATTTCTAGATTTCTTTTAGGCAACAATTTTCAGATCCCTGTGAGATGAAGAAAATTTACTATACCCCCTTCTCACTCTTCTCCAGACTGCAAATGGAAAAGACAAGATGCTATCAAAATGCTGAATTCCAAGGGGTTGTTTTATATTCATGAAGAATGTAGAAATCGTGCCCTAGAAAAATGAAACTACCTTGTAAGTAATATTTGCAAACATATATCTGTTTCTTTAAAGAAGTTTTACTTTGATTAGTTGAACACATTTTTACAATTGACTTTTCTCACTTTCTCCTTCCCACCTTGGAAAAACCTTTCCCCTGAAGCTTCATTCCCTTGACTGGTGACTCCCTTGGGCAGACCACTATTTTAGGAATGGCCTCAGCTGGCCTTCCTGTCTCTTACGCCCAGGGCTATGCTGGTAAATATTTAATAATTGGCTTTCTAAAAACACACCTTTAACTTTAATTAATATTCATTATTATCTACACTATTAACATTCCCCCCATAATTTTCTTACATCTGGACCATCAACAGAACAGTAAATCAAACTCTGATTTGAGAGTTTGCAGATTTCTGAGATGTAAATGTTTACACTCAACTTTTAACTACACCCCTCTGGTGGTGGCTCCAGCATACCCCGACACCTTAACTCATTCTCTGGATTTCTTCTCATCAGCTGCCTCACACCTAACCCTCTTCCCCCAAAACCCACCCACACACACACACACACACACACACACACACACACACACACACACACAC